>NW_015090906.1:2310608-2477597 GCF_001431845.1 Calidris pugnax
GATAGTGATGTGCTTTTGAGCAATTTTCTGACCACAATTCGATCACGTATCACTTCCCTTCTGTCTCTGTGTATAAAGAAAGATTGGCCTTTTCATCCCTCAAATTTAGGGGAGCCGTAACACCCAGAGTGAGACTGCAGCAAATGGGGACAGTCCATCTCTTCCCCCACTGGCCACCCCAAGCGGTGCATTCCCACTGCTGACTTGACATTGGGTGACTAAGGTCAGTGAGCAGATTTTAAACAAAACTAACCTTAAAAAGAAAGTTTTGCATTGAATCACTTCTCCAAGCCTGGCAAGGAAGAGGGAGGGAATGCATGTGAAGGACAGGGGCTGGGAAAAGAGGAATGGTCTCTTTTGGTAATAGCCCCTGCTTAGTTATTATGTCAAGTCACACCAAAAGTTAGCTGTGGGACACCACCTTGATTGCCTCCATAACACAGCAGTTGTATCTAACATACAGAAAATACAGTCATAGACAGACTTTCCAGGGAAATGCATGAACCAAGGAGGAACACAATTTCCACTACTGTTAATTTCAAAATACGAGCCAAAACTTAGTTTTCAATTTTGTCTCTGATGCTAGTTTCACAATCATGATATTCTGTTAAAAAAAGGAAACAGTCCTTTCCTCTCCCGTAGGTCAGCCACATAAAAAAAAGAGGAATTTGTCTCATCATTTTAGCTGTTAAAATATTTGGTGTTTCTTTTGAGGTAATTGCCTAGGCTTCCCCTCTAGTCAGTGGAGAGAGATAAACAACTTCAGAAGAAAATAATTCCATCTCTATCAGATGTGTATCCTAGCAAGGGATCAGCTGTCCCTCCAGAAAGCTTAGATTGCTCGTTTACTCCACACACTAACTTCTAGATGGCTGAAGTCACATTAAACGAATCCTAACTGAGTGACTATACAGGGGAATTAATGAAGGTGTGTAAGCACAAAGTTCTGACAAATGCTCAAAGAAATACTGAAAGATTAAAGAGACAGGCTTAAAAAATACATTAATGCTTCAGTTATGGGAGTCTTAGGTGTTATGCATAGCAAAAGCGGTAAGAAATGTAAGAGAGAAATTGATGTTTTATAAAGTTGGTGGTGCATTTTAACAAGCTGGTATCATCTGCAAATCATCAGTGTTGACAATGTTACTAAAAAGTATTTTCATCTCTGTATTTGTTATTTGCACTAAACAATTCTTTTTTTTTTAAACTATAAAAAATTAAATAGGAAAATATCTTGTAAAGAATCAAAATCCCTGTTCAATCAGTTAGTAACTGAAGTAAAGGGAATTGTACTGGATGGAAATAGGATACTGAAATTCTGTCAAGCTTCTTATAAACTTCATGTTTTCTTCATCTTTATCTTCTGACAGACAGAAACACCATTACCCTTTGAGGGCTGATTCAGAACAGGAATTTTGTTGTATACTATATTTAAGCAAAGAAATGTAATTATTTGGAGCACTTTTAGACCTGGAGCACCAGTAGCATACATGTTATCTTAACTATATTTTTTTAAACCAGGTTTTCATTTCTGCTGGCAAGAGTTACTTATTTTAAGAATCGCTAGACAGTCCCATGAAAATAAGGCTTGAGAATAATCACTGATGTAAGTGATGCCAGGAAAAGGAAACATCATGGTACAAAACATAGTCCTTGAGAAAGTTTCAGCAGTTTCAACGAAATAACAGGACTGTCATGAGAAGCATGTCACAGGACTGAGGCTGAGAAAATGCTCTTCCTTGCCTAGGAAGTAAATTTTCTGCCTGCAATTGCAAAGAAGCACAAAGGTTTTTGGTATCCACTCTTAACATGCTCAGTTAGATGGAAAGCGATCAAAGACATGACAATAACTGGATCAACTGCAGTGACTAACTAATGAACTATGCTAATATAGAAGCCCAAATATCCTTAGGGAAAAAAGTCAACATTTAATTATAAATGAATGCATCATGCTGGTTGGATGTGTCAGTGATCCACAGTTAAGATTCTGATGCTCAAATTTCTCTTCTCATTCACACTCAACAGTATCCTACCACCTGCGGCCACTCAATCTCAAGAGTTATCTTCTCACATCTTCCTGGCCTAGCGGGATATATAGGGTATAGAGCTTAGTGAATATGTGCATGGCAGTCTTCTCTGTAAGACAACGCACCAGAATGACTAAATTTAGTAGACGGGCTGTTTCTCTCTGTCAAGCCTGAGGTAATGTCTATGTTATTAGGAGACAAGAGGCTGCTGAGTATTTCTTTAATAAGGAAGTGGAACAGAAAGTTGGCCACATGTGGTTCTTAAAAATCTCTACCACTTAGTATGGAATACTATATCTATATTAGATCCAGGATCTTGGCTGATTTCCAAAAGGATAATTAGATTCCTACTACTGAGACAGAAGTTGCCTTCACTTCCCGTCCTAAATGATGTGGTTTGAGCAACTCCCACAGCTTACTCTGGGTCAGGGGATGAAAAGGATTCTTTAAATGTATAACCCTTTCTGGCAGGTGGCTCTATGAGGATGCCTCACAGTTTCTTGATCCTATCTAGTTTTAAGGCATTGTTGGTTATCACAGTGTCATATTGGTATGAAAATCTTACCTGCATATGTCCCTGGACCTACCTGCACTTAAACATGTGTGCAGATAATTATAGTTAATGCTTTGGCACTCTCATTGCAATGCACAACATTGGCGTTGTACAACACAATGTCCATTAACAATGGTGACAGATCTTTTTGTGAGTGTAGTACATGTGCAGATAATTATAGCTAATGTGTTGTGCAACACAATGTCCATTAACGATGGTGACAGATCTTTTTGTGAGTGTAGTACTTAGTAGGGCAAATGATTCAGAAGGAAAAACTGTTAAGATCTAAGAGACCAAAGAATATAGGCAATCATAGACTGCCAAAGAAATTACTTTTACTTACAATGGCAGCAGCGGGCTCCTCCATATATGCATCAGTATAACTGTGGCCTGAGGAAAACCTCATCGAAATTAGACAAGTGAATAATTTTGTAAGCCTAGTTCCAATCAGATTAGATAAAAAGCAAAAGTAGTAAAAGGCCTATCTTGAGTCATGGATATGAAGCGGACTACCCAGCATGCCTGAAGTCAGTGGCCTGCCAGATTAGACCCTCATCTTTGCATTTCTTTCTCTAAAATTAGGATAATTTAAGTTCTTCTGCTCACCATTACTGGCTTTTCCTAGCTATGCCATAAATTCTCTATGGGAAGAATGAATTTTCATGTGTTAGTATAGTAACTGGTATAATACGTACCTCCAGGTTTGCTGTGCTACAAATGTTAGTGTTATGGTTATTGACTTAACAAACCAGTGTTGTCTGAGGTAATGAAACAAATGAGTGTTGTGTCATTTTCCAGGTAGATTCATTCCTAGTTCATATTTTAACGTAAATAATTCTAAAATGGCAAGTAGCAATAAGAAAAGTTTATTCAAAGCTCTACCCTGCAACTCCACTGACCTTCAACAAAAGACAGATAGAGGAGGGAAAGCATTCTTCCTAAGATATCTGTCCAAATACTTAGGCCGCCTGTGGTGGTCCCATTGCATCTGATCGGCTGCATTTTCCTACACTGAAAGGTCATTGATAATTACAGAGCAGAGCCCTGTAATTTTTCATCCAGGAATTAAATAACAATAATTGCTAAATATCACTTGGGAGAAAAAAGGGGTAGATTGAGTACATGAAGCCCATACTCAAGAGTCAGACCATATCTATTAAGTGAAATAATTCTACAAAGTTATAAATGGATACAAAGACTTAAAGTGAAAAATTAAATGCTGGGTCTGACATTAATCTGTTTCCATTGTAAGTGTAGAAGAAAGAAAACTAAACAAACACCATGAAATGTCCTACCTTCTGTTAAAGACAATTTTTAAGACGTGTTTAAGAGATAGCATTTTAACAACCCCAACATGAGTCTTCAAAGAGCTGGTGTCTCAGGGGGAGTCAAAGGTACTTGAGCATCTGTAATCATCTGTAGTGTCCATCTTTAGATAATTTATAGATCCCGCCTGAATTCCTGAATTCCCCATATGTTCATTATTGTAATGCTGTAGTCTCATTTTCAGCTTCAAGTTTCACTTTCACTCAAGTTTTATAGGTTGACTTTCAACATTTATAGCATGTAACGTTTATTTCCTGCCAGCATATCTGGATTTCTTATTTGTATCTCTGTTTCTGTAATATATATTTTTTTCTTTTTTTGACATTTGCAACTTTAACTTGCTTGTGTCCACTTGGAATGCCACTGCAAACACCACCTTCTAATTTTTTCATTTTGATACTAATTTATTCTCCTTGCTTGCTGCTTTCCCATGCATCAAATGGGAACCATTCCCTCTACTTTCATGGCTCTTCACCACCTGCAGCCTTGCCTGACTGTCATCTCTTTCTCTCTCATGCCATGGACTTTTGTCTCTGGTTAAATAATGAGTACACCTTTAACTTCACTGCTCACATGTGTGCACCCTCTTCTGCCCTTCCCCTTTCACTGCCACACAAGCTTTAAAGCAGATTCACATAAATACAGTTACCTCATTTTCCTCCTCAAAAGTCTCCTTTAACATATTTACAAAAAACTTGCCATGTGCTAACACGGCTATTCAGGGTGCTGACCTATACTACCTCATTGATTCCTCATATTCCACTATCTAACTGTTGATTATTTCTTCAGGGTGCTGACCTATAAACCTCATTGATTCTTCATATTCCACTATCTAACTGTTGATTATTTTCTTATTTTTAAATTGCACATTTTCTTGGGGCCATCAAGTGTCTTTTTTGATCTCTTTGTGATTTTCTTTGTACAGCAAGCAGCCTGCTTTGAGTGTCCTATCTGTTTTCATTTTCTGATGCCTTTAACCTTCAAGTTCACATAAAATACATCAGAAAAGTAAATTATTAATTCTGTTTTAGGGCCGTCAGGGAAGACTCCTACATTTGTATCACTCTCCACTCAAACAGGACACCCATGAGTACAGAGTTAGATATAATGTGGTGAAATCAGTCTGACCGGAATATCTACTTATAAAATGGGAAACAGTCCACTGGGCCACTGAATCCAATCTGCTCATCACAAGCACCTGCACCATGTAATCCCTTTCAAAAACTATTTAATACCCCTTCCTAAAACCAACTAGATTCCCCATTTCCTTTATTATTCGTACTGGAAGCCTGTTTCAGAACCTTACTCACCAGAGGATTAGAAAACTTTATCTAATTTCCAGCCTAAATTTATTCATGGACAATTTATAGCTATTTGTTCTTGGACCAACATTGTTCTTTAGTTTTAAGCAGTTCTTATCCCTTGTGTTTACCGACCTGATAAGTTTATAGAGAGCAATCACATCCTGTCTTCGTCTATGTTTTGCAAGGCTAAACAAGCCAAACTCTCTTTGTGTCCTTCAGCAAGGGAAACACTCTGCTTCTGTGCTCATCCTAGGAGCCTCTCCTTGTGTGTGTCCATGTTTGAAAGCATGTTTCTCATGTAGGAGTGATCAGCACTGCACCTTGTTTTCTCAGTGAAGTCTTAAAAGTATGACAACAGTAGGAAGAATAACAGAAATTCTCCTCACACCCTTTTTCACGTTGCATCCTACCCCTCCAATAATCCTGTAATCCATTTTTAACCTCTTTCCAATGACCTTGTCCTTTCATTGTATTACCCCCTTTGTTTCCTTTTAGATGACCTTCCTTACAGTTTCTATATTAATTCCCTCTTTTTCCAACAGGAGTAATGATTTTCCATATATTACCAGAGGAAATAGTTTAGTAAAATCCAAATTTCCTTTAACTAGACAATCATTTATCTTGCCACTGATAATATTATATTTGTGTAATATTTTTAGTTTTCCAGCTCCTTCAGAGATGATTATTATTTTCTACAAAATAGGTTCTGAAGTATTATATAATTCCAAATGTATAGTTTTCCAAGGTCCATTTCTTAATTATAAGATTAATATAGCTAGTTTCCACTTTCATGATACTTACCTGGTTTAGCAAGTTTCTCATGCAGGATTGTATGTATCAGTACTATTAGGGTTGTGTGTTAGTAATTATAACCAAATAACTCCCGCAGTTGAGGATTTGTTTCTCACCTCTTCTAGCTGCAACTATTAATTTTCAGATCATTATTTCCATTAGTAAGCCTTTTTTGCCCCTTTATTCAGCCTCAAGACCTGACTGGACAAGGGTCTGAGCAACCTGCTCTGATCTTGTGGCTAATCCTATTTTGAGCGGAAAGATGAATTAGAGAGACCTTCTGAGATCCCCACCCACCAGAATTGTGCTAGGATACTGTCAAGGTAAGGTATACTTTTTTTTTTTTTTTAGTCCTATTTGTTATGACCATCAGTTCTTTTATAACCCTGGGAAGATGAACTACAAATGGGAGTATAAGGAAAGGCTTTGCTTAAACTCCTGGAGAGCAACATATATATTAAGACCATCGTAAACATTAGTCTCAGGGCCCAGAGAGCTGGACTGCAAAGTTTTTGGCATTACATTTGGAGAAGATGCCTAGATGGTTTTAAGGCAAGTGCTCGTATGCTTCCCTCTTAAGGAAAGGCTTTACTTAAACTCCTGGAGAGTAGCGAATATGTGAAGACCATCGTAAACATTAGTCTCAATGCCCAGAGAGCTGGTCTGCAAAATTTTTGGTGTTACATCTGGAGAAGATGCCTAGATGGTTTTAAGGCAAGTGCTCGTATGCTTCCCTATGTCTGGGATCCAAACAGATCTCAAGGTCCTGGGTAATTTGTACTAACATCTTTTACAAAGAGTTTTACCACATTTGTTTGGAAGATGCTGAGGCTGGTCACTGTTGTTCAAATATAGCATGTAGTCTCAAATCTTCTTTTCCCTTTTTAACCTTTAGAATGGACAGTGTCAAAATAATTTTGACGAATCAAATGTGTCAGCTGATTCAGTCATAGACAGTGTACCTGGCACAATAAGGATTGAGGAAAGACCCACAGATAACTAAAAAAAAAGAAAAAAGCCAAAATCTATCTGCTTTTTATCTATCTGCTTATTTATTTTATAACTCTGCATTACTAAATCAATACAAGAGGGACCTAATTTCTCCACTAACCCTGTCTAATGAAGATTGAAATTTAATAAACATGTAAGAAAGCTGCATCACCATGAACTAAGAGACTTCAAAATATGACATTTAGTTCATTATTTATTAACCTATCCCCCAGGAACATGACAGAGGGAATGCAGACTATCCATATTAGAAGCTGTTTCATCTTTAAGAGATAATGGAGACCCTATTTCCTTTGCACAAGATTTATATTCTAAAGAGGAAATGAGATCTAAGATGCAAAATTTATACCACTCATTATTTCTTTTTTCCCATGGAAGACAGAAAGAACATTCCCTTACAGATTGAATGTGCTTAGCATCATGTGCTTTGAAACTACAACATGTTTATAAAAATCAGAAATACAGGAGCAAAATAACAAATCAAAACAACAGAAACAAATGAAAAGAGCAATGTCCCTCTAGACATTAAAAATCCATGCAAAATCCACAGTTAAAAGGATGGAGACTGGACACCTCAATATGCCAAAACAAGTGTTTACCAAAACAGAGAGAAAAACAACTGTTAAAAATCTTCTCCAGGCAGTCAGAGAAATTACATTTTAGATGCGGGATGGCTACTTCTACTTCTCTTCAATATATTTAATTTTCACTTCCTGGTTTAAAAGAAATTCAAGACCCACACTGATGAGAATCACAGCTTATGGACCACAAGCATAAAGCAAGAACATTTCTACTCATTCTGGGATGACTCTCAATTTAAGTAGCCAGAAGGGGTCAGAGGGGGTCAGAATCTGGTGCACCCAATTAACTTCCATATCTGTAACGCTCTTTTCCAAATTAATGATTCTGTCCCAAAACCTGAGCCAAACTGGCAACCTTTATGCCTACTGGGAGTACCCCTGAAACCTGCAGAGTTTCAGCAGAGAAAAGCATTTACTGACATGCATTAGCCTGCAGATAGCAGCCCAGACCTTTCAATGTTTTTGGAAGTGGTTCTGTGACCTTGGCTAAGTAAACCTGGAATCTCAGACAAAATAAGTTTTGATTCATTAAAATACGCCTTCTTAAACATGAAGTTGAGTCATTAGAAATAAATTCATACGTAGGTATGTGCTAGGCTTCCTTCTTCTTACAGCGATCAACAAAATTAAAAGTCATTCCAATAAACTGCTTTAATGATATGGTCCATAAATGTACTTGACTTCTTTTTTCTCATTGACAATGAAAATGAGACAGCAAATTAAAGGTAAATTTGTAAGAAAAAGTTACAATGGCAGGACATGAATTATTTTAATAACTTACCAACTGAGCCACTGGTACTTCACAATTCATGAACAAATTTTCTATTACTACAGAGTCATGCTTTTATTGACTGGTATAAAAACACCATTTGTATCTTTTTTCATCCTGCTGTGTTTCTATTTTATTGGAAGTGTCCTGTAACAGGTATAACATCAGCTCAGATTACCAAGAAATCTATAAAATAGCTTCCTGCTACTACCTTTGGTGCAGATTGAAAGAATACATTATGATCCCACTGAGTAAATGATAAAAGCTGTTATTCACAGGCAAACATGATTTATCCTCACCTGTTCAAAATTCTGAATGTACCCACTTTATTATTAAATTATGAAAACATTTCACTCACATTGATTAGGAACACAGATACATTATTAAAGAGAGGCTATTAAGAAACATATGTTCCAAATTTAAGTCTGAGGTTTGTGACTCATGGTAGGACCACAAATATTTCATGCAAATGGGAGTGGACAGACACAGCTTCATAAATGTTCCATTTCAGCACCAGAAATACATGTAAAAATTTTCTATTATTGATTAAAAATTGGAAAATGGCATTGTCTTGTTCAGCTTAAGTTTTCACTCAGTGCTGCTTACACATAAGATACAGATAAAATTGCAAAAGAAAATTAGATTTTAAGAAATTATGATTTCTGTTTTCTTAATATAGGAGAGTTGGCCCCCACCCTCCCCCCTTCGATACACCCCAGGATTATAAGATATTTCTTTTAAAGGGTATAGTTTTGCTATGCCAGGCTATATTAAAACAAGTTACCAGCTCCAGAACTAATTTCTCTGTAATGTTGCCAAGTATTTTTTCAGCATCTAAGATAATTATTAAAAACCATAAAAGATATGAGCACAGATGGGATCTATAGCTCTTAGTGCAATATATGAAGGTTAAAATTATGCATGTCTACTTCATGTTAGACAAATTTTGTTCTTAGTAAAATCAACAGGACAAAACCTGAGATGTTTTTAAACCTCACCGTGGGTACCTAGTAGTCATAGCCAAACTTAGCATATTTGCCTGTCCCTCTGCTCACCAAATACAAAAGATAGCCTATTTACAATAATGCCATTGTGCTGAGGATTGGACTAAGCATTTGGATTACACCTGTATGATATTGCTTTCAAAGATGTTCAAACTTCAAGGGTTCATAGAAGATGCCTGAATGTGTGGGTGCGTCGATGTAGGAGTACATTTATTTTTTATATTAAAAATGGAAGCATATGGAAAAATGGTCTCCCTGTATGTTGAATAATTTATGTCTTCCCTGTCTTCTCCTGGTTCCCTTCACACTAATGACTGGTTTAACGGTGATGTACATCAATTTACAATGTAACTATGTAGCTTTGGATTGCTTTCAAGTCCAGATTGCTTTAAAAAGCAGTAAGAATACATGGCGGCATAAGAGCTTTGCAACTAGCAGTGACAGGACTCATACCAGGGCTTGGACAAACTGTACATTATTAGTTGTGAATTCCCTCTGGTTTTATTGAATACATCTTTTTAATATTGCATTGGTTTTGAAGGATAAAATGTGAAAATATTTTTAGTATTTTCTTTTATCTAAGAACTTCTTAGAAGCTGGCTGTTGTATTTACCTTAACCCCTTGCCTCCTATCCGATTTGTATCTATATCATGAACATTTTTATGTCCCTTCTTCTAAATGTCAACTATTAATGGGCTGCTTAATGGGTGCTTAATGTAAATTAAATTATGATGCTTCTAGTGCTCAGTGCTAATGCTTTACTGACACCCAGGCTACCTCTCTGTAACCATTACAGAATTCACCTGATGAACTCTGTTGCCCATCTGCTTTGTTTGGTTTTTTGATGTGAAAGATTCTAAATCCATTTGATGAGATCCTTGGAAGTTATGTCTCAATTGTCTCTTCACAAATGCAAGATAAAAACCTTCTCTAGTTCAACTAATAAAAGGCGGAAATATTAGTCATCATTTAAAGGCCCATCTTTGTTATATAAAATCCTAACTGAGTTCATTTATATCAACTGAGATGTATTACATTTACAATGATTTTATGGACCGTAGTAACTTACTTAATTTATTGTGCCTTTGGTACTGTACGAAGAGAACAGTAAAAGTCATACTTAATGGTTGGAGCTAACCTTAATCTCTGAAAATGGCTGGAAATATAATCTTGTTCATTTCAGTGATTACAGGGTAAAGTATGTAGTTTATTGCTTTTAGGCTCATTGAATTCACCTGCCTTTCAGTAAAGAGGTCTGGCAAGGTGTCACTACTTCCACAACAACACTATAAAAGATGGGTGTTACTTTTGGTTTGGAAATGTAAGTGCCACAGTAATCCTGCTCAAGACTGCTAGAAACAGGTACTGCAACTGAGGCAAGTCTCTACGTCTTCAGCAGAGTAACATTTGACCCCACTTAACCTGTTTTTCTTTGATTCATAAAGAAAAATATAAAATTGCAAACCTGCTACTCTACCGGTCTAGGCAGGTCACTCTATGCGTTGGTTTAAAAAATATTCAATTCATTACACACATCCTACTGCTAAAAAGCAGAAATCCCTCCCCTCTTTCTGTCATTGCCATTGTGGTTGTGTGATTCACATTTCAGTTCAACCCACCGCCTCCCCATCCTCTGAGAAGCCAGGGTGACAGCCATTAATGTCACTGGAGATTTTGTGATGCTCTGCTTACTATGCTCAGGAGGACGGGCAGAAGGCACAGGGAATCTGAATTGTTTCATGTAAAGAAAGGTTAAGTGGAAGAGAAGACACGTAACTGTCTCCTTACAGTAGCAAACTGGCAATTCATACTTAAGGTCAATACTGGTGCTGAACTACATTATTGCCTTGTTGTCATTCAGATATTTATATATGACAGGAAAATTACACTTTCTAAGCTGAGGCAGTACAGAAGAAAATCAAGTTATCATTACCAGTCTCAAGTTTTTGTATTATCTTTGGGCTGTTATGAGAGAGCAAGAATGCTCTTTCAGTGGGCCGAAAATTATTGTGTGTTACCATTCTTTCAGTCTTTTTTCCCTTCATGCTCGAGCAGTGACTTTTCTGAAAGAACATTGTATAGCTTGAAAAGGAGTTAACATGTTCTCTCTCTTCTCTAATACTCTCTTGGCGAGGAAAATTCTCGTCTCAGTTCTACCTAAAAGATTATGGCACGGGTGCAATGTTCCACATTCCACAGGGATGACAATAAGAAGTTCACCGACTTCAAAAGGAAGCTTTCAGAGCCAAATATTCAACCAATGCAAGTCTGGTACAACATACTTCACTGAAACATGGCAGTTTATACTAGAGGAGGACCTTGCCTTTCTCAAAAGCGAATCTTTTCAGGGTTATGTAAGCTGGTAAATTCAGTTTTGTTTATTGCCAATGACAAAACTGAAGTATCTCTACACTACTGTATTGAAAAATATGAACAGAAAAGGATGATTAACCACAGATTTGCATACTTGAAGGAGACAGAAATCAGCAGAAATGATGCCTGAGTGGAAAAGAAAAAAACAACAACAAAACAAAAGCATTGCTGAAATGAAAACTTAAGTACACCTTGCATATTGTTGTATTTAAGTAGTGACAACTTTCATAATTGTTATCATTTTTGCAATTTAGCAGTGCTCCAGAGACATAGCAGAATCTTGACTTTAATGTCAGTTAGTGGAAACCTTTTTTCCATGGATAGATATATAAGAAGTTGGGTAAATTGATAAGTTCATGGATTCAAGAATAACTTACGATTTTCAGTGCCAGATTTGAAACAAAGTAGCACAGATTTTTTGAAAATACTGAGTTTACTAAAAAGCACGTGCCAAAATGAATATGTGAGAACACTGGTATAACTGAATCACAGAATCACAGAGTGGTAGGGGTTGGAAGGGACCTTCAGAAATCTTCTATCCCAACGCCCCTGCCAAAGAGGATCACCCAGAGCAGGTTGCACAGGAACGCATCCAGGCAGGTTTTGAATATCTCCAGAGAATGAGACTCCAAAACCTCTCTGGGCAGCCTGTTCCAGTGCTCTGGCACTGTCAAAGTAAAGTTTTCCTTATGAATGCTTATACTTATGAAGTTTCAGGTCTAAACCGTGTGTTTGGTTAAGAGGAGTCACAGTTTTCTTCTAATCTGATTAATAAAACATTTTTGGAAATGGAAGCTCCTGGCTGTTGTGGAAGCTCCTGGCTCTCATAGTAGCTCCTGGCTACCATGACTCCAAGTTGTAACCCAAAGAGCAATTCCACGCTACAGAAGTGCTTTGGGACATCTGAGATAAGCTGTCATGAAACCTCACAGTTGTACTCCTGAAACTACATCAGCAGCAAAAGGGAGACTGGGAAAAATGTGGGCCTGCTGCTGAATGCAGCAGGGTGTCTGATGACAGAGGAGATGGAAAAGTATGGGGTATTCAATGCCTTCTTTTGCCTTGGTCTTTGCTGGTGAGACCAGACATAGGAATCCTAGGTCGCTGAGACCACAAGGAAGCTTTGGAGGAAGGAAGGCTTACTCTTGGGTGGGAGTAAAAATTGCTGGGTTAAAAACTGAATGGAGGGCCGGGCCTAGAGAATGATGGTAAATGGAGTTAAATTCAGTTGGCAGCTGGTCATGAGTGATGTCCCACAGGGCTTGGTAGTGGGGCCAGTTCTCTTTAACATCTTTATCAATGATCTGGACGAGGAGCTCGAGTGCACCCTCAGTAAGTTTGCAGATGACACTAAGTTGGGTGGGAGTGTCGACCTGCTGGAGGGTAGAAATGCTTTGCAGAGGGATCTGGACAGGCTGGATGGATGGACTGAGACCAATGGGATGAGTATCAATAAGGCCAAGTGCTGGGTCCTGCACTTGGATCTCAACAGCAGGCTTGGGGAAGAGTGGCTGGAGAGCTGCTTGGCAGAAAAGGACCTGGAGATGTTCGTGGACAGGCAGCTTAACATGAGCCAGCAGTGTGCCCAGGTGGCCAAGAAGGCCAAAAGTGTCTTGGCCTATATCAGGAACTGCGTGGTGAGTAGGACCTGAGAGATGATCGTCCCCCTCTACTCGGCACTGGTGAGGCATTTCTGCACTGCTATAGAAGATGCTATGATTCTATGAAGATCGACGGAAATACAGGCTGGTTAGCCTCACCTCAGTCCCTTGGAAGGTGATGGGTTAAATAATTTTGGAAACCTTTTTGAAGCACATGAAAGGCAAGAATGTGTTTGGGAGAAGTCAGTATGAAATTATAAAAGGGAAAGCATGTTTAACTAACCAGAAAGCCTTTTGGAAGGCTTGAAATGACTAGCCCAGTGGGTGATGAGACAGCAGTGGATGTTGTTTATTCCAACTTCAGTAAAGCTTTAGACAATGTCTCCCACAACATCCTTATAAACAAGCTGATGAAATAAGGACTAGGTAAGTGGACAGGGCAGGTGGACTGCCAACTGGCAGAACTGTCAGGCTCAGAGGGTTATGATCAGGAACACAAAGTTCACCTGGAGGTTGGTCACTTGTGGAGAACTCTAGGTATTAATATTCAGGCCAGTCATTTCTAGCAGCTTAATTAATGACCTAGGTAATGGGACAGAGTGTACCTTCAACATGTTTGCAGGTGATATAGAACTGGAAGGACTGATGGATACACCAGATGGTTGTGCTGCCATTCAGAGTAACCTCAGCAGGCTGGAGAAATGGGCCAACGTGGATCTTATGAGGATATCAAAGGGAAATGCAAAATCCTGCACACGGGGAGGAACAATTCCACATACCAGTACATTCTGGGGTCTGAATGGTTGGAAAGCAGCTTGGAAAAGAAGGATCTGGGGGTTCTGTGGGGACTCCAAGTTGACTGCAAGCCAGTGATGCACCCTTGTGGCAAACAAGGCCAATGGCATCCTCAGCTGCGTTAGGCAGAGCGTGTCCAGCAGGTTGAGGGAGATGATCGTTCCCCTCAGCTCAGCACTGATGAGACATTTCTGCAGTGCCGTGCACAGCTCTGTGTTTCCCAATACAAGACAGGCATGGCCATACTGGAGCAAGTCCAGCGAAGGACCATAAACTTGCTAAAGGGATTGTAGCACATTTTAAATAGATAGAGGCTGAGAGAGCTGGGGTTGTTTAGCCTGGAGAGTAGAAGGCTCAGGGGGATGTTATCAGTGTGCATAAATGACCAATGGGGAAGAGCCAAACTCTCTTGGTGGTGCTCAGTGACAGAACAAGAGGCCGGGGCCCAGACTGAAATCCAGGGAATTCCATTTAAACTCTTTCACTGTGAGGGTCATCAAACACTGGAATGGGGTGTTCAGAGAGGTTGTGGAATCTCTGTCCTTGGAGACAGTCAAAACATGTCTGGACATAATCTTGGGCAACCTACCCTAATTGACTCTGTTTTGAGCAGGGAATTTGAAACTCTTCCAACTTCAACTATCCAGTGGTTCTGTGATACAAAATATTTTAGTGTGAGGGAAAGAAGATTTAATTTTACCATCTCCAGTTTACTTTCTTCTTGCTAATGTTTTATTATCTCAAAGATTTTTGTATTGCTGAATGTCCAATGTAGAATCTGTGTGACTAATTCAAGCTTTCAAAGCCCCAGATGCTGAAACATAGCAACATTACTCTTTAAAAGGATAAAAAACACACAGACCAACCAACTTCTCTGATAGACAACATCAATGAAAATTTTAAAAAAGCTAATGAAGTTTAGGAAGACAATATCAGTTCATGTATAATTACAAACTGTAGAAAACAAAAGACTTGATACAAGTTTAATTTGTTAGAACATGTTTTCCAGCCATAACAAATTTACTAGATGTATAGTCAAATCTGGTTAAAGTTAAATTAGACATGCGTCTTGATTCTTGGTTAAAATTCTTCAGCTTCAGCCCCCTAAACTGGTATAAGTAATAATAATAAAAAAGTCAGTTCAAGCAGAAGCCTGCAGCTTATACCCCATTATAAATTACACTTCAGATTTTCTAAACTAATTGTTAAATTTAGACTTAGCAATTAGCACTGCACAACATTTACCAACAGAATTAACTGTATCACTTGCTATCAAGATGACATTTCAAGCTCAATTACATTTTCATATGTCCCAGGCTGGTAGCTCTGATGCATTCTAAGAAAATAAAAACTAGAAATGGGCCAACTGCAAATTGTCGTGGCAAGATTCACAATATGAAATGGTCTTTCTTATGTTTTTTTTTTTTCTTTTTTTGAGTAAAAATGCAATCCTATTGAATACAAATGCACTCTTCTCTGGAAAGTAAGAAATTTTTCTCAAATTGGTGGAAATAAAATGCGAATAGTTACTTCATGAAGTTTCACCATTTGAGTACTCTATCTAGCAACTTTACGGTTTCCAGGAGTCCTTATTAGCAAGTACATGAACATTGCCAGGAGACGCGACCCAGTGTTGCTTTTTAGTATGATAGAGTATGAATCTGAGAACTTCAAAAGGTATTTTCAACAAACATCCAAACCTACAAAGAAACTCACAGTTGGATTTCATGCTGTGTTTACTTAGGAGGGCCAACCCTTAGGAAGTTTTTGCTTTGCAACTGTATGAAGACTAAAATTCAAAGCTGCTTACTCCTGATAACCCATTCAGAATCGCAACGTTTTACTAAAATCACTTGCTTTCAAGACCTAAGTAGTGAAAGATCTTAAAGTTGCAATGAGATGAGCCAGTCAGACTTTGACGCAGTCGTATCTACTTGCATAATAGGTTTACAATGGAAAAGAGTGAGCTATGGCTACTGTTAAGACATAGACCGCAGTACTCATCATAGAATCATAGAATGGGTAGAGTTGGAGGGGACCTTAAAGATCATTGAGTCAAAATCCCCCTGCCATGGGCAGGGACACCTCCCACCAGACCAGGTTGCTCAAAGCCCCATCCAGCCTGGCCTTGGACACTTCCAGGGATGGGGCAAACACAGCTTCCCGGGACAACCTGTTCCAGTGTCTCACCACCCTCACAGTAAAGAATTTCTTTCTAGTATCTAATCTAAATTTTCCCTCTTTCAATTTAAAACCATTAACCCTCGTCTTATCACTACATTCACTGATAAAGGGTCTCTCTACCAATTCTCCTGTAGGCCCCCTTCAGGTATTGGTAGGCTGCTATAAAGTCTCCTCGGAGTCTTCCCTCCTCCACTCTGAACAACCCCAGCTCTCTCAACCTGTCATCATACATGTGACAACACTCTCACCTGTGTACCCCTTTAAGCTGACTTTTTGGAACAAAGTACAACATAGAAGGAAGCATTTGATGTCAGTCTGGAAGAACAGAACTGCAGTTTAAACAGAGAATGGGTATAAAATTCCATTTTTCTTTTGATAAGAGGCTGGAGGCATTTGAGAATATCATTCACTCTAACTTCTCATAGTAAAGAACAATGAGTAATAATGTTTGTTGTCCTATGAGTTGTTTATTTTTCCTTTTCATCCCCTAGCATCCTTCGCTTTCTCTTGGTTGTATCAGGATAGTCGCAATGCCTGTGGCTCTGAACCTAACACTTTTCAATACCTTCACTTTCCCCAACTTCAGCTCCCTATTGAAAAAGAAATCTGTGCCTTGAAAGCTTTGACATTCTCTCCCAAATCCTTTGCTGACTTTAAATACCTATTCTCTCATAATGAAAAGAAGCTGTATGACCTTATGGATAACATCATTTCCTTTTCTTCTCATCTACTTGTTGTTATACTTATGACCCAGGACTTTTCCAGGATGTGAACCTTGGAATCACATTTTCAGCAAGAGGGATGGGATGTAGGTTCCTAACATTCAATCAGTTAAAATGTCAACTGAGAACCCAAATGCCATGTGTGCACTCCAAAGCATAATCAGCATGTTCTGGTTCTGAGCACCAGAAATACTGATGACACTTCACATATTATGTGTCATTTTCATATTAAAGGTTTATTCAGGAGAAATGTTCTGTACAGTGTGTTCAAAATTTATTTCCATTTTTTTTGCCATTGTGTAGCACAAGGTTTTTGTCCTATATTAACACAGTAAATGAATGATGCAATACAATAAAAAACTCATTTACTGCTATTCTGAGATGTTTTCTGAAATGTTACTGAGTTACATCTGGTTCTGTTCAACCCCTGTTAATTTGATCAGATGAAGAAGCTTGGCACGACAACTTTTGAAAGGTTCATCTGACCTAACTTCAGACATCTACAGTGTCACTATCTAAACTCTAACAAATTTCCTTAGAAATAGAATAGAATAGAATAGAATAGACTATGTCAGTTGGAAGAGGGCTACAATGGTCATCTAGTCCAGCTGTCTCACCAAAAGTGAAAGCATGTTGTTATGGGCATTGGCCAAATGACCCTTAAACACTGACAGGCATGAGGCATCAACCACCTCTCTAGGAAGCCTGTTCCAGTGTTTTACCACCCTCTTGGTAAAGAAATGCTTCCTTATGTCAACTCTGAACCTCTGCTTGCACAGCTTTAGCCTGTTTATACTGGCTACTAGGGATAAGAGCTCAGCACTTCCCACTCGGTGTTGTCTCCTAAGAAAGCTGTAGAGAGCAATAAGGTGGCCCTTCAGCCTCCTTGTCTCCAAACTAGACAAGCCCAAAGTCCTTTGCCACTCCTCACAGGACATTCCTTCCAGCCCTTTCATCAGCTTTGTTGCCCTCCTCTGGACTTTGTGGTTACAGAAAAATAGGCATCATTAGAATGCAATTCATATCCAGCAGTACATTACAGGAGATGAATCATGCTGTACAAACAACTGCTTTTTTGGGGGGGCTATAAAGAGAATTGAGGATGGTTGTCCCAAGAGGGACATTTAGTCTGACAAATCCCTCCAAAATTTCACCTAAAAGGAGTGTGGAGTTAAAGAGGGAAAGAGAAAGTTTGTCAGGTGAGCGACAGCACTCACAAGTATCTAGGGAGCAAAATGCGAAAGGGAAGTTGTAATTTTTGAAGGTCATCAGGGGTCTACTATGAAGTATTTTCTTGAAACCTAAGTAGTTACCTCAGTTAGAGTTTTCATCTCTTAGAATCATTACACTATTAAAGAAGAGAAACAGACTGGTTCAGAAGTTCATTTGGGTCCAGAACTTTAATATAGAACCTAAACTTAGACAGGTAGGACCTCTCTCTGGAAGCCCTTCTCTGTTGACTGTATGAAGAATATTTTGGCATAACTTGAGAATTAGTTCAAATTAGATGTCGAATCTGCTGACCTGAACCCTCCTCTTAAAGTGTATGGTGCAGACACCCCACTGGTTTTGCCATGAGTAGAGGCTGTTATTACTAAGATCTTTCCATCTGGGAATCAAATACCCATTCATAGTTTAATTTTAAGCAATCTCTTGGAGTACGTATAATGCCTTGTCAAAGCCAGGCTGTCTAGGAGAAGGCATCTGTGTCTCTCCATACTGCACAATACTACAGTTACCTGCTCATTCTAGGCCATTTATCCTATTAGATATTATTATTATTACTCCTGTATCATTTGTACCCCACAGGGATGCACACCAGAACTTCAGTGGAGGTCTTGCAGAAAAAGCAGAAGAGTGCAGCCCTGCCATACAGAAGATGTGATGGACATTTAGTGAATTGACAGCATTATACTGTAAATGTAGGTTGAAGTCCAGCAAGGCTTGTTATGAAGCTATTTGCTTGCTCTTCTACTCAACACATACCAGGAATTTCAGCCTAGCATGGCAACCAGGCAGTAAATTCCATTTGAATGTTATGATTTTGTCAGAAGACTTAAGACATGAAAACTGCAAGCAGCAAAGAATCTAACACATCTGTAGAGAAGTTGTGATGGTTAATTACACTCTGAGTATCTTATTTCCACCTCTGAATTTGTCAAGCTTCATCTTCCATTGCCTGGATCTTGTTATATCTTTTTCTGCTAAATTAAAGAGTCAATGATTATCAGAAATTTTTACCTCTGCAAGTATTACACTCTGATCAAGTCAGTTAACTTCTCCTTATTAAGTTAAATAGCTTGAGATTTTCTCTCTTTAATTAATGTACAAGCTCATTCTATGCACTAAGTACCTGTTACAGCAATTCAAATCAACAAAACCCCCCAGTGACATCAACTTGCATACTATCAAAGCAGGATAAGAATAAAAGAAATCTTTCCTAATAGTACATCTTCTCTTTTCTGAATAACAGAAAAAGGAAATATATGTGATACAATAAAAATCACAATGGTGACAATCAATGACATGGCAAAGCGTACAGTGTACACAAACTAAGGAAAGGCAAAGTTACAGGCAGACAACACAGAAAAACCTAAATGGTTTTCTGTTCATCAATATTCTCTTCCAACTTAGGACACAATTCTACACCAAGGAGTAAAATATCCCTGAGGACTGTATATTTCTTAGAATTAAAATCACAAGATACTGGTGTGCAAAAAGAAAATTAGAATACTGAGAGAAATGTTAATAAAAGATTTTTTTTTTCCAATCTGATTTCTAATATATTTCACATTGAAAAAAGCTGAAAATAGAGGAATGATTCAGTGAAACACAAGTTTGGCATGCCTTCAAGGTCTTCTGATGAACAGATAGGTGAAGCTTAGATCTACAAACCTAAAATTAGTGCCCTAACAGGCACAGAATAGAACTTATCCCTGAGTTATTCAAGCTAGAACAGATAAACAGATGGGAATACGTAGCTCCCCTTGTCCTAGTATCATTAGTCATATTTTTCAAAGCTTTGGTTTTCAGGGCAACAATGTATTTTCTTAAAATCCTAAAATCAGTCCTGATAGTTTTTATTTACAACCAGTCGAATCTTACTGTGGCATGAAGATGAGTTACAGGTTTTAATTTGAGTTTTATGAGTGCTTTTTTTTTTAATTTGTGCCCATTGTCACTGGAATGAATCAAGAAGGAGAGAGCCTGTGTTACTAAGAGATACTGCAAATCAGAGACAAGCAATTATATCTGAAGAGCAGATCAGCACAGGGTGAGAACATTGACTGGAATCTCAGCAGAGTGATGGATGGCAAGTGCAGGTTTTCCAATGGCTGCATCCAGAACCCACAGAAATCAGTAGGGTTCTTTGGTAAGTGGTGGTCTTTGGGGTGGGGGAGAAAGGGGGGTTGGCTATTGGAAACGGCAATGCAGAAGCATTGGAGAAAAAAAAAAGACTACAACAAACCCAAACTCTGGATTCATTTAATGACTTAGATCTTATAACAGAATTTGCAACACAGAATCATAGAATGGTTTAGGTTGGAAGGAACATTAAAGTTCTAACTCCTCTTCCATGGGCAGGAACAACTCCCACTAGACCAGGTTGTTCAAAGCTCCATCCAGCCTGGCCTTGAACACCTCCAGGGACGGGGCATTCACAATGTCTCTGAGCAACATAGTGAGTTAGTGCACAGCAAATGGCTCAAAATCCATCAAAATTCTGAGCCAACTGAGTTTTTGCATTCACGAGCAGCATAGCACTCCTTGATAAAGTTTTCCAGTGGCTTAGTGTGTGTTTGGATCAATAGCAAAAACACTTTAACCTGGATAACATGTTGTTATTATGGTAATAACAAGCCTCTACGAGCATCTGGGCAGTGATTTGGCTCATGGAGAGGGAAGGTTGGTAGTGAGCAGCCTCAAATGGCTGACCTCATTTGGGCATGCATGTTGCAAGTCATCATCGAATTTGCTTGTAACTAAGTGCCAGGCCTTCCAACAAGCTGTTCTGAGGTTTTTCATCTGCGGTCCAAAATGAATAACTGTAGTATGGCTAATTCCTACAGTTTCACATATTGACAAGCAGCTAACAAGTTTTGTGGGAAATTTAAAACTGTACATAGTTGGTCACATATTCTGGGCTTCCTCCATTATGTCAAGCAGAGTGATTTATCTAGAGAGATAATGTGAGACAGGGTTTGCAAGGAAGCTGCTGCTGGTCAGAAGATAAACTTAGAGGGTTTCATGGGTTCATTCTGTTTCAGTATTTGATTTAAGCCCTTTTCTGCATCAAGCACTGATCATCAAAAATTGTAACATCTGGAGTTCATTGCTAAGAATATTTTCAAGATTGTTCACCTTTTTTCCATCCCTGAGACTCTTTGGTACTGTCCCTGGGTGGGAAGAGCAGCAACATTAACATGTAACATGACACTTGGAACTTTTGTCAGAAAATAATAGGAATCTAGATAATGCACCTAGAAGCCCTTCCTAGATATTTTGTGGCTGGAGAGAAAACACACAGGTATGTGATTTTCCGTTTAGAGAAACAAGAGTGTGTGTTTACAGAAACTTTGAAAGAGATCGGAGGAAATCTGAGGAGCAAAAGATTTGCTTAAAAAAAAATCAGTATTCAATGTACTGCATTATATTCAACAATGCAAGCTAAATTGTGTTCAGTTATGAGTAAACTTTATGAGGCTGCTTCTCCATTTTGAATTGGGATAGGATAAACTACTTCCAGGGGCTGGTGTAAGAAGGTGGTGTTAAGTCTTTTATTCTATAAGAACATGACACTAGACTTCTCAAATAGGTCTAGACATGAATGTATGGGCAAATGAATCCAACTCAAAGGGTTACATTTGGCTCCAGATTTAGACTTTAAATGTCAAAAATATAGAAGTAATTGGTGCATTTGGTGTGTAAATTCCCATCACAGCCAGGCGAGAGGCAATCAGTAGAGTCAGTGAATCTAATTTGGGTGCTAGAGCTTTATAGATACTCATACCTGGATGAAAAGTATACACCTAAAAGCAGAGTCTTAATCTCACATTAAATCCCAATCAAAAGTTTCCAACGAAACAGATTGCATCATTTGCCTTAGTCTTTTCACTGTGCACAGACAGGATTAATAATAAAATTGTCATGCATATTGTTAAATTGGGGAACAGGGGATGTGTCTACCATGTAAAATTGATCTGTAGTCTGGAGCAAACCATCGGATGGAAGCGATTGTTGTCAAACAAATTTAGCCTTGACACAGAGCTAAGTTCAACTTTCACATTCAAAATACTGTCTGAACTACCATGTTTCCATTGTGATTATTATGCGAAACCCAAAGTACCCAAATATTAGCCCTATCTTTGCCACTACTTTGATAGTGGTTTTCAGGTTTGCACCTATCCTACATCTTTGTCTTATGCCTACCATATGTCCATGACCCTGAGTTCACAAAGACCTGCAGTAATAATAATTATTATTAGTAAAAGTAGGCAGAGGAGAGGTTAAGAGATACTTTGGTCAAATGCTGTGTTGCATTTGGACAACATTGGTGTCCAAAGTCTGGGCTTAAGAAAAGAATAAAATTCCTATCTCATAAGCTATATTAACAACACAAAGAAATTTATCAAGTAAACATCTCATTCATAGATCATAGCTGAACTATGATAATGTAGAGTTGAGAAAATACTTTCTAGTCTGCTTAAAAATCTGGCCATGCTGCTGTGCACTTGTAAGTATCTCAAGCCGGAAATGATGGAAAGCTCCACTGATCTCAAATGACTCAACTGTTTTTCCTTTTCTAATCAAATATCTTCATAGTGAGGAACCAGAAATGCATCATTCAGCAGGCAGTTTTATTGCAAAAGCATGAAATATAGCACTTCACTGCTAATATAACATTAAAGATTAAAAATGTTTATTACCTGTTATTCTTCTGTTAATTGTTTTGTGTAGAGAAAAATAGAAGTTGCTGCCTTAATGCGTAAAAAAATCACAATGTACATTCATATTTGAGAGCAAAGGGTTGGGGCTATGAAAATTATGTAAATGATGAATTCCAGTGAAAGAACTTTAAAACCCTTAGGGTCTTCAAACAGCATTAATTCAAGAAATTAGATACAAAATTTAACTTTTTCATGCTAATAATGATTTCATAAGGAAAAACTCGTTAGTAAAGGTGACAAATATGAAGTTCTATTGAACATTTAAATTCAGGAATCTTAGTATGCGCCCCTGGGATATATTTACACAGCCAATGACTCTCTGATGTTATTAAGTAATTTATTTGAGAAAGTCTCCATTCATGAGTTTACATAAGAACAATATCAGGTTTACAAAGGCTTGTGTTGTCAGTTTAGCAAATACCTAATTCACAATGACTTTTGCTTAAGATTTTCATTAGGTTGTTCAATATTGTTTGATCATTTAATGTCAGCTTCATAAGATCATAATTTCCCCCTATATGAGAAGAGGAAATTAAAAGGAGAAATAAATTAAAAAGAGTGAACTAAACTTAAATTTAAATCAGCTTTGCCACAAAAGAGAGGACAGCAGTGTCACCACTTGTGATTATACCTTGCTTGCATACAAACCATCTACATTTGGCAACCTGAGGTTTTGCTGTAGTGTATTTCTATGCCAGCAACACCAAAAATAATCTGGAACCTTGCATACGGTTCACTTCTTCGAGGCTGATCTGTGATGTGACAGTATTGGTTTCTGGCAACATTGGTTAGAGGGTCCATCAATTAGATAGGCACGGCATGTTTAGTTTGGAGAAGAGGAGGCTGAGGGGAGACCTCATTCCCCTCTACAACTACCTGAAAGGAGGTTGTAGAGAGGTGGGTGTTGGCCTCTTCTCCCAAGGAAATAATGACAGGACCAGAGGAAATGGTCTAAAGTTGCATCAAGGGAGGTTTAGTTAAGATATTAGGAAGAATTAGTGTACTGAGAGTGTGGTCAGGCACTGGAACACCCTGCCCAGGGAAGTGGTGGAGGCACCATCCCTGGAGGTATTTAAGAAACATGTAGACATGTATCTCCAGGGCATGCTCTAGTGCCCAAGATTATTGATTTGTGGGTGGGTGTGATGTGGTGGGGTGTTGTGGTTTTTGTTTTGTTGGTTTTGGTTTGGTTTTGGTTTTTTGTTGGTGGTGGTTTTCTTTTTGTTTTGTTGTTGTGGGTTTTTGTTTGGGTTTTTTTTTGAGGTTAGACTCGATGATCTCAGAGGTCCCTTCCAACCATAGTGATTCTGTGATTCTGTGAAATGAAAACACCTTAGGTCTCTCAATTTCTATGCCTATTTGTGCTGTAGTCCACAGCCTCCAGCCAGTGTTGCAGGCAACGTGCAAATATAACTAAAGATGACAGTTCCTGCATCAAGGACCAGAGTGGATATGACAGAGAGAAGTAGCACAAGATCCCTTGACACTGAAAATAGAGTTGGTCAAAACTGTCAACAGAATATTTGTCTTCTTACAGAAAATGCTGGTTCATCAATACAAAACTATTTCCCAGAAAATGTGCTGATTTTGCTCAACTTTCTAATGAAATACAGGCAGGCCTTGAAATCTTCATTGTCTCCTGGCTAGATCATTCACCCTCATTCCTCAGAGACCTCCCTGTTCCCCAGGCTCCATCACAAGGCTATGCTGGAGGAGGTTTGATTCAATAAGTGTTTGAAATCACAGTTGGTTCCTGTTACAACCTGCCTCTGGCACTTTTTCTCCTCCTTGGGATGATTCTTACTCTCCCGTCACCATGTTTCCTGCACTAAGATGTCTTTCCACCCTCGTCTCTCCTACTCATTCAGGCTAAAACTGCAGCACATCACCCTTTCTGTTTCCAAGGGAGGGATCCAATCTCTGCTCCAAGGCTTGTCTTTGTTCCTTCCCATATACTTCATTGTGCCTGTCCTAAGACAGCTGAAACTTAAAGGATAGTCTGCCTATGTGTTAAATCTTTTGCTCTGTGGCAGCATGAAACCCTGGCCTACATGTAACCTTAGGCCAAAAAAAAGTAATTCAAATCAAAACCAATATTACAGCAACTGCTAAATTGTACATTTGAGTGGAGTATTAGCTGCCTGAAGGATCTGATTCAGACGTGAGAAGGTAAAAGCCTTTTTCCTGGCACCATCTCTTGTGAGAAATGAAAATATGACTTAAAAATAAAACATGCAGAATTATGCAATGGCTATCTTGACCCAAACCTACCTTTCCACAAACCCAGGTGACTATTTAATCTTTCACTTTTGTTCTTTACTGAATACATATATATAATGGGAGTGAACAGGAACGGGCAGGCAAGGTGAGATTCAGTCGTATTTACTAACACAGGTGGCACTCACTTTTAACTGCATTTTTGTAGATGTTTCAGGAGTTCTGAAACACAGAAGGGCTCTAATCTATATAAAAATAAGCTCCATTAGTAAGTAAGATAGTCACGGGATAGGAGTGGGTACTCTAAGAGAAATCACGAGGCCAGAAAGGTGATAATCCTGGAAACAACTTTCTTGTAAGTAAGGAGCTCTCAAGAGGAAATCACAAGGTCGTTAATGGAAAAGTGAGAATACAGACAATGAGAAATGATACAAAACTAGGCAAGGGTTCCTAAACAAAGAATGGTTGTGCCAGTCAACAATACCCAGAAATCTTAACATCACACATATTACAAACCCAATCTCACACCCTATACTGAGGTACTTGAGGTTTGTGTTCTGGGCTTGCCTTCTTGGCATAGCTTTGCCATTGTTGTACTCTTCTGGCAGTGTACATCCAGAAAGCCACGACAAAAGGCAAGCTGAGGTAGTAGAGGAAGGAACAAGTCAAAAAAGCAGAGTGCTGTGCAGTATAGCATGAGTAACAAACATCTGGAAGCACTAGATTTGGTGATAGGAGAAGAACACAAAAAGCAGAGAAAGAGATTTCAGATGCTGAAACTATGAAGTTGTTTTGCAAGGGGTTCCAGTCCTTGGTTTAAAAAAATTGTATCTACAAATATTTGTCAGAAAGAGATAAAGACCCTTCCCTTCTTCAAGAATAAAGGTTGGCAGTTTATGATACTTGTGGCATTTGCTACCTTTCTACTGATGTCTTTAAAAATCAGCAGATATTTAAAATTAAGTCTTTTTGATGACTCTTTTTTAAACTTGAGCTAGATACTGTGCTAGTGTGAGAACACGCTTAGTCATATTTATGAGTAATCACATGCTATTCCAACTCTACTGTAAAGAGCTACTCCTCAGACTTGAGATGCTAGTATTGATTGAAGTGGTGGACACTGAGGCATAGTGCCTGACATCTCTGTTTGCAACAATTCTTCTACACAGGTCCCCTATTGTAAGGAAGAACCTGGCTCCCCCAAACCAAGACCGGCTACATGAAGGAGGACTCTGTTTCCATTTTCCCCTGTTTCATGGAAGAGAAAAAAAAAACTTGTAAAGGTGCCGAGAGGACTGAATCCTCCCTGTGAAACTGTTAAAAGTTTTTTATAGTGCTGTTTTTCCATGTGACACGGAAACATTCGCAGATCACAAGACAAAGAGGAATCAGCACAATGGAAACGTGGAAACATTCACAGATCACAAGACAAAGAGGAATCAGCACAATTCCTGCTAATCAGATAAAGCCACAGAAAAAGAAGATGGAGCAATTTGGCAATAAACATTGGATTGGGACTATAGGTAGCCTGGAGGATAGGAGGCCTGAAGGCACCATTCATGGTGCCTGCACCTGTTTCTGAAGTCCTATGTTAACTCCTTGGTGTCATTTGTTCCCCAAATCACATGAGAAAGACCACTCAAGTCCTCATGTTCCCAAAGAAAATGACGTTTCCTACACCCTTCACAGTTGTAGGTTGCTGAGGAAATGCATCTTGACTCCCTGTAACCTTGTCCAGTTCCTTTCTAAACCACCGTATATCATCTGCTTGCTCCAATGACTTGCAAGTACACTGGCAGTTGATGAAGAAATAGAATTATAACTGAATCTTTCACAGCAGTAAATTTTGCTCTTTGATACAAAATGCAAACACACAATGCACAGTTAGAGAATTACATCAAACTCCAGTTTCTTAATAGTTGCACATAGTGTTTCTCTACTGTTTGAAAGCAGCCTTGAAAATTGCCAAGGAATTATTACTGCTAAGGGAAGATAAAGAAAATGTATTTCTATTTCTTAAAGGTGAGACAAACAGGTCTTACGTAAAATTTCCCTAGCTTCAGATAAAACAAGAAACATCAGACACACAGTAGAGGGATGTGCAACTACATGTTATCTTTCCTAACTAAATTGCCAATTGCTTAACTGCTGAATAAAAAGACACAGTCAAGATCATATAACTGTACTAAAAATCTTGAAATTCCATTTTCATTATATTGTATATGTTTTCAGAGTCCTAAAATTCATATTGTTTGCCCTTGATCTCTGGGGCTTGACAAAGTTTGGCCTTGCAAGATTTTTTCTGTTGGAGGGGACAAGCCATTAATATGGGCTAGGGATATTTTGAATAGTAACTTGATTCTTTCTTTAGAAATATGTACACATATGCTCATTTCCAGAACATAAAAGAATAAGAGGCATTTTTTTTTTCTCAAAAGTCTACCACTCCAGCTTTTTACTCATACCCCCCCTCCATGTTTATGTTTCTTCTTAGAAACAGAACTTCACTATACACAGCAAACAGACAATATAGGAAAAAGTACCTCTCAGACCACCTGACTTTGATACAGTTTTTCCAACAGTCCAATAAAAAGTAATACTTCAGTGCAAGACTTGAAATGGAATCAAGCCCAGCACGTAAAGGCCCACAATCTGTAATTTAGTAATTTGGAAACCCAATGTAAAAGAAATCATGTTACTGTGGTTTAACCCCAGATGGAAACTAGGATCACACAGCTGCTTGCTCACTCTCCCCAGTTGTGATGGCGGAGAGAATCAGAAGAGTAAAAGTGGGGAAAACGTCATGGGTCAAGATGAAGGCAGTTTAATATGTAAAACAAAAACCATGCACACAAACAAAGTAAACCAAGGAATTCACTCACTGCTTCCCATAGGCAGGCAGGTGTTTAGCCATCTCCAGGAAAGCAGTGCTCCATCACACCTAACAGTCACTTGGGAAGAGAAACACCACCACTCCAAATGTCCCCCTCTTCCTCCTTCTTCCCCCAACTTTATATACTGAGCATGATGCCAGGTGGTTTGGAATAGCCCCCTGGTCAGTTGGGATCAGCTGTCCCAGCTGTGTCTCCTCCCAATTTCTCGTGCCCTCCCAGCCTGCTTGCTGGTGGGGAAGTGTGAGGAGCAGAAAAGGCCTTGAGCGCCTGGCAACAACTGAGAACACAATGCTCTATCTCATCCTAAACCCAAAACATAGCACTATACCAGCTGCCACTAAGGAAATTAACTCTATCCCAACTGAAACCATGACATATGTTTATCCATTGGATGAATTTACCAAACGTTTTCCTGCAATATTCATCCTGAATGTTAGACCACTTTCTCTTACTGGATCATTTGATCAATCTGTCTGTCTGTCTGTCTGTCTGTCTATCTATCTATCTATCTCCACCCACACATGTATATACACACACACCCCCTCCGACAAAGGGTGCTGGGGTTTCTGTGCAAAGTAGGAGTGAACAAGGAGAGTTAGTGGCATGTGTTTACAGAAAAGTGATGCTTTTACTAGGTGGTTACAGTACATTATTTAAGTAAATTAACTATGATTTATAGTGGGAAATAAATAAGACAAAGCTTGTTTAACATATCTCAGCATTAAGTATCTCCCGCATTGTCTCCAAAGTCTGTTCCATTTGTTATCTAACAAGGTATGCTCCATTATTATTTTTACTCAGTTCATTGCTTGATTCTATCTGTCCTTTCAAAATTAGCTTGTCTAATCAGAAACCACTTTTGCTGGTAGTTCATTTCACATAAAAAGGAGAAATTCTTGTTTACTGGGAAAGTAATTGGATTACAATTTTGAAAATAAAGAAATGTGAATTGTAATAAATTATTTCTTAAAACATACATGGAAGCGTGAAAACCAACAAACCCAAAACAAATTAAAAACTCTAATGAATGAAAAGGCTATAAATAGAATATGAAATTGGAAAGAATAATTTATCATTGTAACTTTACTCCTTGTTATTCTGTTGAAAAGAGCTGAATATCCAAGGAAAGAAGAAAAGATTTATGTATTTCCTAAATGATGGTCAAGTAAATATTTAAATTAGCTGTCATTTTTCTTCTAGCCTTTCAGCTCTTGTAAATAGTAATTAAGCCTTTATTAGAAAAAGAATAATTTAATCACAGGGACTCGACAATTCCATTTCATTTATTGATTAAATTGTATTGATAAAGTTTGCATGATCATAGGTGCACTATACCAAAGTTGCACACATTATCTTGTTGCATCTGTGTATATTTAAGTGAAGGAGAGAGAATGCAGAAATTGTATTCAAAACCCTGGGCTGTTTTGAATGTTTATTTTTTTTTACTTTGATGTTTATATAGCTGAGGTTTTTTTTTTTTACTTTGATGTTTATATAGCTGATCTATCACATATATTTTACTGCTTCCCAACATTTCAATTCACATCAGATTATAGGATTTCTTTTTTTCTGAGTTAATATAGTTTTGATAATCCTAGAGATTTTTTAGGTAATACAAGGAAAACAAGTATTAAACATATGAGAACTGAATTAATATAGTTTTGATAATCCTGGGGATTTTTTAGGTAACACAAGGAAAACAAGTATTAAACATATGAGAAATAACCGAAAGAAACCATGAAAATTACCTAAAAGTAAATAAAACACATGGAAACGAATGTGCAAAATTACCATAACTAAGATTATAGAAACTGGAAACAAGATTGATGCTAAATTATAATCTTACATTGTAGAGGCAAGAAAAATAAAATAATTAATATAAAAATCTGAAGTCCTAGGGAAAACTTAACTCTTACCTGCTTGGCTGATTAACACCTTGAGCTCTTTCTATCTGTAGACCTAATAAAGAAAAAAACAAAATGAAATTAAATACACTCAATGATGTGAGAGAAATGATTATAGATTTACATTGATTTAGCTGATTTTATTTATCTGAAAATCATCCAGGTTTTCCTTGTTATTGAATTGCATATGATAATAATTCAGGCTTTGATCTTTAAATTACAATTTGGGGCCTGAATAATTACAATTTGGGATTAAAAGGATCCAGTTCTTATCTACGTACCAAACAGGTTGTTTATAGTGCAGTTTATTCAGTGAGTATACTCAAATTTAGTGCAGGCAGATTGATAAAGGTAATCACTGAACACCGTATTGGCTTAGAATAGAGATGAAAGCAAAATGCATCTGACTCAGCAAAGATAGGAGTTAAATGCCAGATTATCCACATAACTGTGTCAGTAAGAGAAATTTCATGCATGACAGATGCTAGAATGGGCATTAAAAATGGTCAGGACAAAAATCATTAACAATTCCATAAAGCACATTGCTAAAACATGCGCATAGTATCATATGCAAATGCACTCAACAACTTCAAAAGGTCTGTTTGCTCAAAATCAGGCTTATACGCGAGCAAGACAAAAACATTAGGCAGTTTCTAAATGCCATTTAATACTCAGCATATCTACTTTAAATTTAGGAAGCAAAAGTTTAACATGCTACCATTACCATGAAGCTCAAAAAGGCATTATAAAAGGATTGGACTGAATATGATTTCTTTGAGTCACTAGTGTGAATGTGGCTATTGAGGACCATAGCTATAACCCAGGCACTAAGCAGACATTGCCTATCCAAGCTGCATGAAATAAAATTGTTGATGCACTGAGTGGTATGTATTGTTGCTATACCTAGGGTGACCAGGCTGCTATCTCATTGCAGAAAATGGTATTATCCCACCTGAGAAACAGAGTTCTGATTAAACCCAAGCCAATGGCTATTTAGGAGGATTATTAACCCCATAAAGTAGGGAATGAATATATTTGAATATTTGGGTAGGAGCAACTCAGAAAATCTGTCAGAAAATCAGATGAGAACATAATTTACGTTATTTAAAATTTTTAAATTAAATATTTATTTTTTTTATAACTTGGACAATACAGGGCTCCAAAGTTTCCTTGAACAAGAGCTCTACTATAAATTGACCTCCTGCTTACTACATTCAAAACATTGATTTTCTTTTCCTGAATGAAGACTTTTCTTTGAAAAGAATAAATTCAATTTGTGACTCATACTGTGAGCATTCTGCATGTGATTCTGAAGTTTTTGAATCTTTTAAATCAATAATAAAACCATTTTAATTTGGCTTAACTTTGTAGAGCATGTGTATTTGTAATTGTCAATGAACATAAGATAAGGTAATGTTACAGGTCTGAGAATAGAGTCCTCTGAGTCATCTGGCTTCCCAGTTTGTGTGTTTTGGGCTTCCCAGTCTGTCTGCAATGGGAAAATTCCTGGTTTCGGATTGGCCTTCACAGTTCTGGCAGATAGGATCAGGCTTTTGCTCAGAACTGGATGAAACCACCAGACTATGAAGAAAAAACATCACGCTATTATAAAATAGATATTGTCCTGAAACAAATCAGGAGCTTTAAACCTATAAAGCTTGGGGCTATAACCTACCTCTGTATCGCCTCTACCCCACCAGTGAGTTTTGTAATATTCCCATTCCCACATCTTCCTCAACAATTTATTCTTGCTCCAGGGAAGGTTTAAGAGATTCTTTGGCAGCACTAAAAGCTACATGCAGTTCAGGGACATAGCTGTTAGCTAGTCTGGGCTACAGATATTCCAGTATAACCCTTTTGTGTTGTCACCTTATTCATTAGTGACTGAAATTGCTTTCCTTTCAAATAAGACTTCCTTCACGTAAGATGCATCAGATGTTGTAAGGCTATGTAGGGAGAAAATTAGAAGACCCAAAGCCCAGCAAGAACTTAACCCAGCTTTGGATGTTAAGAACAATAAAAAGAGTTTCTATAAATATATTAGTAACAAAAGGAGGGCTAAGGAGAAGCTCCATCCTTTAACAGATGAAGGCTGTGACATACTGGCAAAGGATGAGGTACTTAATGCCTTCTTTCCCTCATTCTTTAGCAATAGAGTTGGTTATTCCTTGAGCACCCAGACCCCTGATCTAGTAGAGAGGGGCAGAGAACATAACGAAGCCCCAGTAATCCAAAGGAAGATGGTGAGGGACCTGCTCCAACACCTGGACATATATAAGTCTACAGGACTGATGGGATCCACATGAGGGTACTGAGGGAGCTGGAAGAAGTGCTCACAGAGTCACTTTCCATCATTTACCAACAGTACTGGCAAACCGGGGAGGTCCCTGTTGACTGGAGCCTAACGAATGTGACCTCCATCCATAAGGAGGGCCAGAACGATTATCTGGAGAACTACAGGCCCGACAGTCTGACCTTGGTGCCTGGAAAGACACAGAATAGATCATTCTGTGTGCCGTTATGTGGCACATGAAGGACAACCAGGCGATCAGGCCCAGCCAGCATGGGTTCATAAAGGGCAGGCCCTGCTTGACAAACTTGATCTCCTTCTATGACAAAGTCACCCACTTGGTGAATGAAGGAAAGTCTGTGGATGTTGTTTACCTGGACATTAGTAAGGCCTTTGGTATGGTTTCCACAGCATTCTCCTGGAGAAACTGGTTGCCCATGGCTTGGGTGGGAGTATTCTTTGCTGGGTAAAAACTGGCTGGAGGGCCAGGCCCAGAGAGCGGTGGTGAATGGAGTTAAATCCAGTTGCAGGCCGGTCACGAGTGATCTCGGTACCGGGGCCCATTTTCTCTAATATCTTTACCAATTATCTGGATGAGGTGATTGAGTGCACCCTCAGTAAGTTTGCAGATGATGACAAGTTTAGTGGGAGCGTCAAGCTGCTTGAGGGTAGACAGGCTCTACAGAGGGATCTGGATCGACGGGCCAAGGCCCACGGTATGGCCGAGTGCTGGGTCCTCCGCTTGGCTCACACCAACTTCATGCAGCGCTACAGGTCTGGGGCAGGGTGTCTGGAGAGCTGCCTGTCAGAAAAGGACCTGGGGGTGTTGGTCGACTGTCGGCTGAATGTGAGCCAGCAGTGTGCCCAGGTGGCCAAGAAGGCCAACAGCATCCTGGCCTGTATCAGTAACAGTGTGGTGAGTAGGACTAAGGAAGTGATTGTCCCCCTGCACTCAGCATTGGTTAGGGCCTACCTCAAGTGCTGTGTCCAGTTTCAGGCCCCTTACCACAGAAAAAGCCACTGAGGTGCTGGAGTGGGTCCAGAGAAGGACAGTGAAGCTGGTGAGGGGTCTGAAGAATAAGTCTTATGAGGAGTGGGTGAGGCAACTGGGGTGAGGCAACTCAGCCTGGAGAAAAGGAGGCTGAGGCGAGACCATGTTGCTCTCTACAACTACCTGAAAGAAGGGTGTAGCCAGGTGGGGGTTAGCCTCTTCTCCCAAGTAATAAGCGATAAGACAGGAGGAAATGGCCTCAAGTTGCACCAGGGAAGGTTTAGATTGGGTATTAGGAAAAATTTTTACACTGAAAGGGTTATTAAGCATTGGAATGGGCTGCCCAGGGAAGCGGCTGAGTCACCATCCCTGGAGGTATTTAAAAGACAAGTAGGCAATGCCTAGAAATATGGTTTAGTGGTGGTTTTTGTCAGCGACTATGTTAGATAATTCATAGAATTCCAGGGAAAAAATTAGGGTGGAATGGACCTCTGGAAGTCATCTAGTCCAGTGCTCACTTGCTGTTGCTCACTGTAAATGATGGTTCTTGATAAACTTCTACTGAATCTGACTCTAAGTGCATTTGTCACCTCTTGTAAGTGCAAATAAAATATGTTAAACTGTCATGATGGTGATTTAAGATTATTTGCCATGTTTTGCAAATGGGATAAGAGTGGAGCGAGCAGAAGGCCACATAACATGGGTCAGCTGGCAAGAAGCATGTCAGCTGAGTGCAGTTGCTCAGGCACTGGCAGTCATGTAAACTTGTCCATAGCAAGCACCTAGGGAGTTTGAAGATGAGTTCTCAAGCTATACACAAGAAACTGCATTGTGGTCATAATTCCTAGCCGTTAAATGACTAGAGGTATGGTGATACAGTTGTTAATACTTTCCTTAACTAATTGCATTTGGTTAATTAGCAATTTCACCACCTTGAGACAAATATAAAATCTTACATGCTGTTTGGCATTGCACTTGTACTGGGAATGGCTTACATATCCTCTACTCCATATTAAATGGGGTAAATTTTGGACATAATTGCTGTTAGCAATTATATAGGGGTTTTTTTGGAATTGTTTTCTGGAGTGCCACTTCAGTAAATTTTCGATGCTTTTCCAGAAAATTAAATAAAATGAAAGTGGTTTTATTACTGATATAAAACTTTGTTTCTCTGTGCATAACATAAATTCATAGAATCATAGAATCATAGAATGGTTAGAGTTGGAAGACACCTTAAAGATCATAGGGTTCCAATCCCCCTGCCATGTGCAGGGACACCTCCCACTAGACCAGGTTGCCCAAAGCCCCATCCAGCCTGACCTTAAGCGCTTCCAGGGATGGGACATCCACAACTACTCTGGGCAGCCTATGCCAGTGTCTCACCACCCTCAGAGTAAAGAATTTCTTCTTAATATCCAACCAAACTCTCCCCTTTTCCAATTTAAAACCGTTACCGCTTGTCCTGTCACTAAAATTGTCACCCAGATGCAAAGGTGAGTAAGAAACATGCAAGTCTGTTTCACATTCGAAGCATGCACACTGGAGTCACAAAACCAGATTGTTTTGCCCATAACTAGAAGGCTGAAGAGCAAAATCTCATTAAGATCAGTATATGGCAGTAGGTTTACAAGCCATGCATATCCATGAATAGGTTAGTTTAAATGTCTGAGAAATAGATGGTGTTCAAATACCTGGCTGACAGTCTTGGGTTCGAAAATGCAAACTAAGATGAACTCAAAACTTGATACTCAGAAATAAATCTGTCTGGAAAATGGTGTTATGAAGAAATGAATCTACATTCTAGAAAGACTGCTTTTTAAAAACTGTTCGGATCTTCCCATGACTCGGCAACATGTGTTTATCCCTGGCATTCTGGTGGATTTGGATCTAATGCACGTATTCTCACATGGCACCTCTGAAAATCTGATTTGCATGAAGTGATGCTTGCATAAGGTGTTTAAAAGATTTGTCAACAGGAGGAATATTACTGCTGAAGGAATATTCAAAAGGCTTAGACTTTCATGCAGTGTATTCTGTAAAATCAGACTTACATGCTTATAAAACTAAAGCACTTCTTTCCAGTGTTTACTTGCAATAGCAACTACCTGGTACCATTTTCTGATTTTGTTTGTTTATGTGTCTATAATGGTGTGCTATATACATTATCTGCCCCTGTTGGTTTCTGAACTTTCTCAGTGCTATGTAACTGCATACATGCAGAGTAGGGGTGGGAAATAGAAATTACCCTTAGGATTTGCTGCCAGCCCTTAGGTTTCTCCTTGAACCTAGGAGGAAAAAAACCCCAAGATTAGTTTCTAATGGCTTTAGTTTTATATTTTGGACTGGTATCTAATAGGTGGTTATTTGATAATTCATCTGAAAAATAAAGAATTACCTTATTGAATGAAAATCTAAGCAGTTAATTGTTGGCCTGTATCCTATCATAAGACCACATTGGCCTTGAGTGGATACTGAAAACAGCACAGATGTAAGAATTCATTTATGTATTTATTAATTCAAGGTTAGAGCACTAATACAAAAGTCAACACAGGCTATTGCTATGAAGATACGAAGCAATCAAAATATGCTGTTTTTCCACTGAATCAGTTGCTAATGCATAGCACACAGACAAAATACAGAAGGACAAAAGAGGCAAAATCATTGCAGATTAAGCCTATTTTTCATTAACTTTGTCACATATGAACTCAGGTAGGTTTGAACTTTGCAGTAATTGTAGTACATTCAAAAAATAATAATGCAAAAAATTTCCATGACTTCAATAGAGTCCCTGTTGTATTAGTGAGTGAGCTCTCCAGTGGCCAAAATAATATCTGTAAATTCCGATGAATTTTAACCCAAAACGTGGCAGCCTGGCATGATTAAAAGCTTTAAATTCGCAAAGAGCAACATGATTAAAGCAGGACTGTAGTCTTGAGTGGCACCTCACTGGTTTCATTTGCCAGTATTGTTATTTTCCAAGGTAATATTTGATTTACAAGAAAAATGCTTTTAAGTCACACAGTAAGTCCTACAATGTATCCACAAGTATAAAATCCTCAAATTGCCTTCATTTGTCAAATGCTAAAGCCCTACCTGAGACTATTCAGTGGCAGAGTAGGAATCTAATGATGGCAGCAGGAAGGAGGGAGGTTAGATTTATAGAGGTTTTAGAGGCTATACCTCTTGTGTCTCCTCTCTTGTCCCCCTCCTGACTCCCTTTAATTCAGTACTTTGACCACAGTAATGCAGTTAAGCGTCAGTATACGGCACACATGGCTCATAAGTCCAGTCCCCATGATTTTATTGAAAAGTCTCTTGTGTTAGTAATTTGAATTGATTTTAAATTTCAAATTATTAGTGAAGACGATGAAATACTGAGCTTCAATGTTAACCCAACTTTCCCCTTATGCTACACTTTCCCTCCCAAACCGTAATGGTTTTTTACTTGCTTACATTAGAGTTTTCTCCATTTTGTTTTTTTTTGCTGCATATAGCTAAGGTTCAAACACAGAGAATTAAGACAGTTTTGGACAGAAATAATAATGAATGTAGCCTGGACTAGAAATAAATATGAACACCACTTTATGAGTAGGCAATTACCCAGACTAACACCTTCTATTTCTGCTTATCTAATACAAATACAAGCTATCAAATATTATCAGTGAAAAAAATATTAGATGTTCATACATAGACTATGATAATGAAACTATTATAGTGCATGTCAGATTACCATTTACTTCAGTGTTGTACAGCAGCTAAGGGCTGCAAACATTTGATTGTCCAAGATAAGCCAAGTATGGTTTTTAATAGTTAACTGCATTTTGTAAAGAAGCTAGCTCAAGTACAGTCAAGGTTTTGTCTACCATTTGTTTCAAGAATCTGGATCAGATCCTTAAATCAGAGCCAAATGTGAATAAAAGCAGTAAATTCTTGGGCAATAAATCCTCAGTGATCCGCATTACTCAAAGATGGGACCTGCTGGAACATCTTCATAACATTCTTTTTCCTTCCTTCTCCTCATGTGCAACATATTGCAGTAATCAATTAACATGATGGAATATTCCTGCACTGAGACCTTCTTGTAACTCCCATATGGTCAGAATTTGATCTTAATAGCTCAAATTTTTTTTTTTTTTTAAATTTTTTTTTAGAAACTGAACTCATCCTGTGCTTTAGTGATGATGGAAAAATAAACCTAAGCTTTCAGAGCGGATTAGTGATTTCAATACCCTTGATATTGATTTTAAAGATTTTGGAGAAGTCTGGTACCCAGAGAGGATTGAGCATCATTTACCAAACTGCCCACTATCATCACTTTCTTTTAAAAACACAGGCCTTATTTTACCTCTTTAGAACAAACACATAGGCAAAGCTGGTCACCTCTTGATGTTGTTTAAATAATGTATCTCTGTCCTTCTCATCACACTCATTATTTGCTTTTATAACTCAAAAGACTTCATCCAATTCCACTGTCACAAAACATGAAATTCTGGCTTATAACCTGAGTAATACCAAATAAACCTTGGTTCATATAAAGAAAGGCCAGTAGCTGAACTTGTGTCTCTTTATGCTTTTAGTTTTTCTCTAGCAGGTCTTAGGATTATTGCAAAAAGTCATAACGGGAAGCTTGTTTAAGTCCTTTCATAATGCTTGTAATGTTTGAAGCAACCAAGGAATCCCTAGAGGTCCACAGCTCTGCAATGAGTAACACCAAAGCTCCCTGACCGAACTGCACAAAAATTCTCCTTAGCATTACTTCTTTTCGAAGACTTGTAGGAACTGAATTTTATGTACTTAGTGTGCATTAGCCTTGCAATAAAATTTATTACAAACAGATTCAAACCCTCCCAATTTCTATTTTTTTTTAAAGCATGGCATCAAACTAACCTTCCACATTCCTCATTTTTTTCCTATATCTGAGAAGAAAATGTGAGGCAATTCATACTCTTCTTTTTAAATAGACATGGGGAGGTGGAGAAATTGCTTGGTCCATGTATATTCCAGCAGAGGGTGGCAGTACACTACCACACTCCCTCAGTAAAGGAAAAGTTGTACAGTAACGTTTGTGGGTTGTGTCTTCAAGAGAAGAATACACTATGGAAATTAATATGTTTTGGGATGGGGTGGGAATTGGACTGGTAATGTAATCCCTAGATCACTTCAATGACCTTGCTCAATCCACTCATTCTCTACCTCACTTTCATCTGAAATATTTTTCATCCATAATTGCCATCGACAGATGACTACACACCACTACAATACTGATGAGGATAATCATCTATGAGAAAGAATACTAGGACATCTGAAAATGGGAATCGCTACTGATTAGCTAACAATATCAGAACCATTAACTTCACCAATAACACCAGCATATTCACAGTGTTATGCGGGTCAAACTCTAGAGGAGGAAAGGAGCTATTCCGAGGCAGGATCTGTTACATTTGGATGCTCATCGCACTATGAACATGTTAAATGTCTCCTCCTTTTCCTAAGTCTGGTTTTTCTACTTTGGTAGCAGAATATTCTTGAAAAATTGAGATTTCTTCTTGTCTTTTCAGAAGAATGTAGATTTCTCTATCTTCTGAGACTTGCCTTATTCTCACTCCGTTGATTTTTTTTTCTCCCTTCTTTCTTTTTTAAAAGTATTTAGGAAATTGTACATAGGCCAGTAAAAAAGGCAGGATGGTTTTTTTCCCCTTTGCAAATCTTTTGTAATCTTCTGGTTGACAGAAAACATAGCAATTGGTACAGCCTATTTTAAATTGCTGCTGTGAAAGTATTTTAACACATTGTCAAACTTTAGACCTTTGTGATTCAAGGCTATATATTTTTTGGATGTGAAGAAATATTTCAGTAAAAGAAGAAAGCAATGCATAATAGGAATACTACTGCTTCATTATGCAAATAATGAAAAATTATTTGTATACAGAGCATGATTTCTTTAATGCGCTTTTATTTTCCCTCAAGAATTTAAACCAAAGGATTATGCAGGTCAAGAAGAACTTGAAGAACAAAAGCCATTCATGATCAAGCTCTCAATATGGACTTACATTAGTAAAAACATTTGAATAACATTTTTATAATAGTAATCTAAGTAGCTTATGTTAACTTCTCTAGTAACTAAAGCCAAGCATAATTTTCATGCATTCTTTCAGAAGACATTTATTATTTAAAATATGTAAAATATGGAATCAGTGTTCTGGAACGTCTTTCCATTAAGAAGAAAGAATTTGGAAATGATGCCAGGAATTTTAGGTGAGGAATGGCATGCCCCTTCTCAAAAATAAGACAATGTTTCAAAGAATTAAGGGAATTAAATATTTTCACTCAAAACTGTGGTCAATAATAATTCCTTACTACTACCTTCGTAGATTTCAAAGCGTTTGAGATTATAAACAGAATCCCATCTGTGATAAGAAGGTCTAGACTAGGATCCCTGAACTTATTCATGCATCTAACTCACTGTGGAATCGGTAAATGCCAAGTACCGATATTTGAGGAAGTAGAACTTGTGACTATTGACCTGTGAAGCAATTGTCAGAGCCAAGAAATGGGCTCAATTCTTCCATGTCACTTTTTAGAATAAGTAGTTCCCTCTCAAAAGTCTCTGGAAACCTTTCACAATACTGAACCATACAATATCTAGAAGGTACATCTACTTTCAATGGAGACATTGTGTGTAAGTGTGGACAGGACATAAAGAATATCAGCCTAAAAACACCAGAGCTTCCAGACAGTCAGTTATCAATGATTTAATTTCCTTTTGTAACAGCTCTCCAATTATTTGGTGAGCAAGCATTCCAAAATCTGAGAAAATTTCAGATGTGTTTTGTCACCTGTAGTTTGTAACATATTACCCTCAGCTACTCCTACAGGAAGTGACATTCTTTTCAGCAGGCTTCTTAACTACTAATTAACTAGAATAAAGTGATGAAATATGAAAAAAAAAAACACCAAAGGTGTTCAGAATCTCTAAAGCATTGCTTGCTTATCATTAGAATTACTTTATGTATCAGTATGGAGGGAATACATTTCCCACAGCTGGAGAAACAGTTGCCCTTAAAAGTTCCTCCCACTTTTTGGCTAGTGTTGCAGGGACTATGGAGTAAAGCACATTAATCATTGAGCTTTCTGCTAGCAGAGAGAGCTGATTTCCCCTATGGGAGTGGAAATCTGCTCTCCATAGACAGATGAGCCATAGTCCGTGCTCCTTCATCTCTCAGCTGCTTGTATGAGACTGCAGCAAGCCCTGGCAGATGAACAACATTCATGGAGTTCATTGGGAGAAATGTCTTCTGGCTATTGGTATCCTGCAAGCATCTGACAGCACAAGGGCCAAACCTCAAAAATATATTTAGGCAAGCATGTTAGTCAAGTTAGAAACATATTTGCTCTCCGTAGTCACTTCGCCCCACAGGACTAATAGGTCCATTAGGCCAATGCACCATTCATGTTAAGTCATTGGGCAAATGAGGATGATCTGCAGATGGTCCAACTGCTTCTCATCAGGAGGTATCTCCTAGGAAGACAAACATCACAGGCTGTCTCTACAAGTGTCCTGTGTCCACGTCTTAGATACTTTCCTGGATCCCTGCTTTTGGGCCTTTGAGGGGGGAACAGGGTGTGTGGTGTTGATATGCTGGAGTCCTGAATGGCCCAATTATGCTTTTGAACCCTTCCTGGTTAATAGAAAAACTTATAGTGAAATGTTATTAAAGAATAAACTGGGGTGTAAGAGAAAAAGGAATTGTTTAGAACATTCATTTTAATGAAATAAAATAACTGGGAAAGATGGAGAGTTTCTCGAGGAGGACCAGCTTCACTCAGAGTGGAATAGATTTAAAATCTATTTCACTGATATAACTCTGAAAATCCATGATTGAAAACTCTAGCCTTGAGAAGTTACAATACATCATAAGAAAAAGGTGAGTCAACATGTAATGTTTCAATTATAGGGTTCTCAAGAGTACACAGGTGGTGTAATAAGTAAGGTCACGGTCTTTCCATCAGCAGTACCCCTGCTATTGCTGCAGTTGCTATGAATGGGAAACAATAATACTTATGATTGTGAAAAGACCAAAGTTCAGAGAAGATCGATCTAATGTTCTGAAAGGTAAATAGATAAAGATTTGTTATGTAAGAAGTGCTATGGTATTTATACTGGCTGGTCTATCTCTGTGTGGTGGTCATCCAGACCATGGGGATGATTAATATATACAATAGCAGATAGCAATGACATTTAAAATATTCTCCCCCCTCTCCAAGGACATTATTATTTCAAACAAGTGTCTTTTAAACCCAGATTTATTTTCTTTTCCATTCTAGATTGGCTTGTGAAAGATCAACGAATTGGATATGTTCCCAACGTGGCCACCCACCAAACCTGCTAGGTTATGCTCTGAACTGGAAGTTTGTGGAGTTGATTCTGTTCCCAGCTTTGTCATCATCTAGCTGCACTATGTGCTTGTTAGATGGCTCCCCTCATCTTCCCACATCTGTATTCTGTTTTCTCAGATTTTTCCCTGACTTTGCTTTGTCTGTTTAGACTAAGCTCCTACAGACTTGCGCTAGCGCTCGTGTTTTTCTGCTGTCGTGGCTTTGGCCTGAGCACTAGTGTGAGTGATAGTAAGTCCTGATAGGCTATCTCCATTAGAAACTAAAAATGCTTCTTTGATTATCATCCATCACTAATGACATGCTGACCTACACAATGCTTAATAGTAACCGATGTGGCACGTATTAGTGATATGACACAGTTTTTTCTGGCTCAAATCTTATTTGTGAATGGGATGATTGTGCTTCAATAGAATAGGAATGTGACTTTCAAGGGCCCTAATATAAATGGAGCTCCTAGAGAAAACATCTGTAAGATTAGAAAGGTAAGAACAGACTGAGTAAGGAAGCACTAGGGAATCTTCATTTTCCATTCCTATCTCAGTTTCCCTTTCCTAAGCAATGGGGAAATTAAAAAAATCACAGATAGCAGGGGATTAACAAAATTGACATTAAAGGAACACAAGTTCACTTCAGACATAAGCAACTGAACAAGGAACACTGCACTGGTGGTTTAATCAATGAGTCTGCAGCTATCTTGCCTAAGGGATGTTTCATTCAAAGCAGCACAGACTCAGTGTCAATGACCATCCGTCCACCATGGTGATCTAGTTTATCTTCTTTCTCTGAACTCTTTCTGCATCTGTTAATTCTAACACTGAACTTGAAAAGCCTTTGAAATGCATCCTTTACTTTCTTGATGGCACTTGCCAAGTGAGCTTCTGAAACATGACTGCTCCATTTTTTTAGTGGACATCACACATGGAGAAACTACACCAGGAAGGTTTGCAGTAGAGCATGGCACAACTTCAAGGAAAAACCCACCCTCTCATTTCTATCTTTTCATGTTCAAAACCATAAATACAAGACAAATAGGAATTTCAAACTCCATGTACTCCATCTATTCCTAGCAAATGTAGTTGGCCCATTAATTTTAGGATATTTTCAATGTATTCAGATGCAACATTCAGGCTATTCCTTGAAAACACACACCTGATACGGATTACTACAAAAAGAGCCTTAGCTTTTTCATTTCCCCATCTTGTGCCTTAAAACTCCTAACCTTAATATTGTATTAATACAATTTTTTTTTGCATTTTAATATTTTATCTTAGTTTAAAATGCAGTGAAATAAGTGACTGTGATTTATACAGTAAGCTAATAGTATTGTCAAATCCATTCAGTGTCCTCTTACCTCTAAGGCTTTTTTCTAGTGAGTTATCAAATGAGAGGGTATTTTTAATCACCTATTTAAAGCTAGCAGTGTATTCTGAGAGTTAATTACTATTATATCATAATTCAGAACAAATAAAACCCCCAGTAATATTCTGTAATCATTGATCTTCTATATCCCCCAAATGCAAAACATTCTTAATTATGCAGAAATCTAGACATGGCTAATACAACTATTTGGCACTATCAGATTTTGCAGCTACTCTTCCCTCGCCTTGCCTGCTGCAGAAGGGAAGTAGTCTCTTTCATTCTATGAAAAATACCCATCAAAACTGAGAGAAAGCCAGTAGAGGTGGCGGTGTCCAACTTTATATACCTGTCATTAAGATTTTTGAAAAGAGACAAAAATGTTGAGTTTCCTTTGACGTATTCTAAATCATTACTGATTTGTTGACACTCACATGGTTACTTTGGTAGCAACAGAGGAAAATTTTCAAAGGGGTTGTCAGACAAAAGGAAGATGTATTTGTGAGTGGAAGAGACAAAGGGGAAAATAGATTTACAGATTTTACAGAAAATTACTTTCTTTTTTTTTTTTCCCTTGGTGTGTGTTTATTTATTAAAGAAATGCCACATGCATTAAAGAAATGCATGAGCCAAATACAAGCAATCTGTTCATAAAATTCCATTCCTATATTTCTGTTCCAGGGACACCTTCTCCGTCACAGGAGTGTTAATTTCATCTGGTTGACAGCTATGGAAATAACCTACGTATTTAAGCAGTGAAAACAGAGGTAGAAACACATTCACACAATGCAGTCTGTTTTCTGTTTGAATCTAAAATCTAAGCTCTGTCCCTTTAAAGGATACCTTGCTATCTTGATAAAGAAAACTAATGAGGTGGCCTTTCTAGGGCTAGTCACATAATAGCCATGGTGACAAGGACCTCTATCAAGGAATAAAGCAGAAGATAAATGAGATTTTTCTAATATCCCTTTCACCCATTGTTCACAAGTGTCATGCGATACAGCTTCTATTTATCATGAGATAGTAGATACTGGACACTATTCTGTAAAGGAAGCCTAAATTGCAACATTGTATTATTAACAGCCAATAAACACTCTTTAATCCTTGCTGTTCTTTTTGTAACTGTGCAAAACCACATTTGTTTGTTTGTTTTTATTTATGGACCTAAAGGACATATATTTGTAGTGGATATCCACACAGCATTTATCAGTAAAACAGAGATACGTGTTTCAGTCGGCTGCCCTGAAAACTAGTCTCACCCACCCCGAGAAGAAGGATATTACACCTAGACCTCTTTTTCTCAACTCTCCAGCTTCCTTTATTTTACACAGTATTGTTAATACAACATCTCAAACTCCAGCACAGCTTTCACCTTTCCCCTGTGTTCCAGCCACACCGTAAATGGAGAGCCATCCTGCTTCAGGGACATTTTGGCCTGTGTGGGAACGTGGCTGACACTCTGTAAGTGTCCCCATTGGATTCCTTTTTTCACCTTGGAAATACCTAATCTTCCCAGGTGTGCCTGGACCTAATTTATAATAGCAAAGTTTAGAATAGAGATTATCTATTATGATGACCTGCAAAAGCAGGGGACTGGTGTCAGTTGCTCAGGATAAGTCCTTCAGCCTATTCCCATGGCATTAGTTTCCTATGGTGTTCAGAACTTGCAAGTCTTTATTTCCCCTCTACTCCTGCATGATGCAGAAATGAACTGTGGTTCCCAGGGGAGACAGTTAAATTAAATTTGACTTTTGCTCACACTAAAATAATTTATTTCACAGAATCACAGGATGTCTGAGGTTGGAAAGGACACCTGGAGATTGCTTAGTCCATCCTTTTCTGTTCAAAGTAGCATTACCTACAGAAGGTTCGTTGTCCAGGGCCATGTCCAGTTGGGTTTTGAATATCTCCAGGGGTGGAGACAGCAAAACCTCTCTGGGCAGCCTGTTCTTATGTTTAAACAGAATTTCCTCTATTTTTGTTCCTGCCCATTGCCTCTTCTCCTGTCAGTGGGCACCACTGAGAAGAATTTTGCTCTCTTTCCTCTACTGCCCACCACAAGGTATTTAAACACAATAAGATCCCCCTGAGCCTTCTCTTCTCCAGACTGAGTATCTCTCAGCCTCTCCGTGTTCCAGTCCCTTAATCACCTTCATGGCCCATTATTGGACTCAGTCCAGTATTTCCTTGCCTGTCTTTGTACTGGGGAGCCCAGAGCTGTGCAGAGCTCTGCTTAATGCAGCCCAGGAAGCCACTGGTGTCAGTTCTTGACACTGATTCTTGAATAGTAGAAACAGATTATTCTGAGTACCTAGACTTTGACTACTATGGGAGCTGGAACAGAAAACCTCTGATGGATTAGGTGCACAGGAAATGCTATTCAAAATTTATCTCTTCTAGTAAGAACATTCATAAAATATTTTGTGAGCACAAGTGAAATCAACTGAAATTCCTGACCTAGATCTTCCAGTGGCATGTTATGTTTATATGGCCTTGAAGATCCAAGCATTTGAAGATAGCCTTCCATACGAAGGAAGCATATGATATTTAATCTGTTGTACCTCAGGTACATCAACAGCCTGAAACAGTGAATCAGAAGTCTGACCACCACAATCTTTTCTTAATCTGTGGAAATGAAGGAGTTGTATTGATACATTTGTATCAATGATATTTCACTGAATTTCACTGAATTTCTAGAGTTGGAAGGGACCATAGAGATCATCTAGTCCAACTCCCCTGCTGAAGCAGGATTGCCCAGAGCTATTATTATTTATTCATTGACCATTTTGGTGAATGGAATGGGGCTTGGCAGTAGTAAGGAAACCCACTAAATTGCAATGGAAGAATAGCACCAGGAAATGAAATGCTGAGGAAAAGAAATTCAGAAACAAGGGAAGTAGAGAGAAGGGGATGGTGAGAAGAAAGAGTAACCAAGAGGAAAGGAATTGCCTAGTGTGTACCGTGGTAACAGCAGTTAAACACACAATTACTACATTATGCCAGATTTGCTCCTTGGTCTCTGTACAGTGAGTGACAATGAAAGAAAGATGCTGTGTGGAAGAAGAAGGACTTATGTCCCAGTCCATTGACCAATATACGGTTCATCCTTTTCCTCTGAATGGACATGGTTTGTCCCTGGGACTTTTCCAACCCCACGGCAACTTGCAGCAAGTACTGAGTTTCCTTCTGCTGCAGCTTCGATTCAAATAAATGGCTGGAAAAACTGTGTAAGATTTTGATTGCTGCTTCATAGGATGAAAAGGTCTGTATAATTTACAATCCGTGCATCTTTACTGCTATATAGTCACCTCTGGAGTGTCAGGCAGGCCAGCAACCTATCAGCAAACAGTTTTCTGCATAACTTGAGGGGAAGGGAGAAATTCTAGCCATGGTTATTGGCACAAATCTGCTCTCTCATGAAAACTCCCACTAAATCTTTAATGTCCAGGGAGAACACCTGGGAAAGCCTATGCTTAAGGCACTGGTTTGCAAATTTGATCCCTGATTTAGCTACAAATTTCCATGTGACCAAAGGAAATGTGCTTGATTTATGTGTCTTTCTGTTTCCTACCTCTATTGTCTTACCTGTTTTAAGATGCAAGATCTTGGCAGTTAGGGGTGGAAAATATTTTGTGCAAGTAAAAAACATATGATGATATCAATAGCTGTCTTTCAGGGGATGCTTTTCATCTGCAGATATTAATGTAGTCTGCAAAGTATCCATTATTTCAATTTATAAAAGCAGAAACTGAGGCATAGGGAGGGGAAATTACATGTCCAAGATCATGACAGGAACAACAGTCTGATCTCTCAAGTTCCACATTTCTGTGCTTTACTTACTGTGTCCCACAATGATGCCTTTCTGGGACACATGGAGTAATAGTGATGATAATGAGCACATAGATATCTCCTTTGAAAGGTCTCATCACATATCTGGCTACATGCAACTGAATTTATACACCTTGGAAGGATGAAGGGCTGTGTCAATATAGCATTAATGTAATATCCTGACGGCTGTTAGCTTCAAAGACATCCCACTTTTCATGAGAAACAAGGCTTTGAAAGGAGAGCAGTCACGAGTGGAGACAGCAAAACCTCTCTGGGCAGCCTGTTCTTATGTTTAAACAGAATTTCCTCTATTTTTGTTCCTGCCCATTGCCTCTTCTCCTGTCAGTGGGCACCACTGAGAAGAATTTTGCTCTCTTTCCTCTACTGCCCACCACAAGGTATTTAAACACAATAAGATCCCCCTGAGCCTTCTCTTCTCCAGACTGAGTATCTCTCAGCCTCTCCGTGTTCCAGTCCCTTAATCACCTTCATGGCCCATTATTGGACTCAGTCCAGTATTTCCTTGCCTGTCTTTGTACTGGGGAGCCCAGAGCTGTGCAGAGCTCTGCTTAATGCAGCCCAGGAAGCCACTGGTGTCAGTTCTTGACACTGATTCTTGAATAGTAGAAACAGATTATTCTGAGTACCTAGACTTTGACTACTATGGGAGCGGGAACAGAAAACCTCTGATAGATTAGGTGCACAGGAAATGCTATTCAAAATTTATCTCTTCTAGTAAGAACATTCATAAAATATTTTGTGAGCACAGGTGAAATCAACTGAAATTCCTGACCTAGATCTTCCAGTGGCATGTTATGTTTATATGGCCTTGAAGATCCAAGCATTTGAAGATAGCCTTCCATACGAAGGAAGCATATGATATTTAATCTGTTGTACCTCAGGTACATCAACAGCCTGAAACAGTGAATCAGAAGTCTGACCACCACAATCTTTTCTTAATCTGTGGAAATGAAGGAGTTGTATTGATACATTTGTATCAATGATATTTCACTGAATTTCACTGAATTTCTAGAGTTGGAAGGGACCATAGAGATCATCTAGTCCAACTCCCCTGCTGAAGCAGGATTGCCCAGAGCTATTATTATTTATTCATTGACCATTTTGGTGAATGGAATGGGGCTTGGCAGTAGTAAGGAAACCCACTAAATTGCAATGGAAGAATAGCACCAGGAAATGAAATGCTGAGGAAAAGAAATTCAGAAACAAGGGAAGTAGAGAGAAGGGGATGGTGAGAAGAAAGAGTAACCAAGAGGAAAGGAATTGCCTAGTGTGTACCGTGGTAACAGCAGTTAAACACACAATTACTACATTATGCCAGATTTGCTCCTTGGTCTCTGTACAGTGAGTGACAATGAAAGAAAGATGCTGTGTGGAAGAAGAAGGACTTATGTCCCAGTCCATTGACCAATATACGGTTCATCCTTTTCCTCTGAATGGACATGGTTTGTCCCTGGGACTTTTCCAACCCCACGGCAACTTGCAGCAAGTACTGAGTTTCCTTCTGCTGCAGCTTCGATTCAAATAAATGGCTGGAAAAACTGTGTAAGATTTTGATTGCTGCTTCATAGGATGAAAAGGTCTGTATAATTTACAATCCATGCATCTTTACTGCTATATAGTCACCTCTGGAGTGTCAGGCAGGCCAGCAACCTATCAGCAAACAGTTTTCTGCATAACTTGAGGGGAAGGGAGAAATTCTAGCCATGGTTATTGGCACAAATCTGCTCTCTCATGAAAACTCCCACTAAATCTTTAATGTCCAGGGAGAACACCTGGGAAAGCCTATGCTTAAGGCACTGGTTTGCAAATTTGATCCCTGATTTAGCTACAAATTTCCATGTGACCAAAGGAAATGTGCTTGATTTATGTGTCTTTCTGTTTCCTACCTCTATTGTCTTACCTGTTTTAAGATGCAAGATCTTGGCAGTTAGGGGTGGAAAATATTTTGTGCAAGTAAAAAACATATGATGATATCAATAGCTGTCTTTCAGGGGATGCTTTTCATCTGCAGATATTAATGTAGTCTGCAAAGTATCCATTATTTCAATTTATAAAAGCAGAAACTGAGGCATAGGGAGGGGAAATTACATGTCCAAGATCATGACAGGAACAACAGTCTGATCTCTCAAGTTCCACATTTCTGTGCTTTACTTACTGTGTCCCACAATGATGCCTTTCTGGGACACATGGAGTAATAGTGATGATAATGAGCACATAGATATCTCCTTTGAAAGGTCTCATCACATATCTGGCTACATGCAACTGAATTTATACACCTTGGAAGGATGAAGGGCTGTGTCAATATAGCATTAATGTAATATCCTGACGGCTGTTAGCTTCAAAGACATCCCACTTTTCATGAGAAACAAGGCTTTGAAAGGAGAGCAGTCACGATACAGGTAAGTGCCACCCTTTAAATTATGATCAAAGTTGAAATGAGCTGTAAAGTTGCCAAGAGACCTATATATTGGTTTATAGACTGTACCTACTAGACCCATTATTTCATAAATGGTGTGTCTATCTTGCACGCTAATGTGATAGGTTAGGAGAAGAGGAATTGTCTCTTTTTTTCTCTTGGGAGATGTTATGGAACAAAGGACAATGATGCAGTTCAGATGCTATAATGGACAGAAGAGATTTAAGTAAGTTCCTAGTACTGATCTAGACTTACACTAGCTCATCAACATGTCAATGGGTGTGAGATGCCTGAGTACCTTTTGGATCTGGGCTTTAGCAGCTTCTTTGTGCTTTTGCTAAAGGCATGTTTAATTTCTTTGCATTCATCTTATTTCAAAAATTAAATAATAATATATATTTCCCATCCTAATGGGCTTACTCTGAGGAAAAATGCAGAAGCAGTTTTGTAGGCACTCAAATTCTACGGTACTGGAGACACACTGGAGTACACTATGGTGCTGGAGTGTAAAAGTGGGTGGGAAACCTCTTTTCTCTCAGTTGAGACCAGCTTCATCTTGCATCACTTCTGGTAGATGCTTATCTAATCTGGTGGAGACTCTACCCCCTTCCTTCTTAATTTATTCCAGACCTTTATTGTCTTCATTGTAGAAACAGCTTCTAATATCTAATCTGAATCTTTCTTTTTGTCATAGTGTAAGCCTGCGATACCTTGTTCTGCCCTTTGCATCAGCTTCTACTTCTAATAGCCTTTCATTTCTTTGACACTTATCATATTCCCTTTAGAATTCTTGGCTTTAGGTTAAATAAACCCTAATAAATTTCGACATTGCCATCACTGTCCTTTGAGATCTTTCCAGAAGATCTAAAACCATCCGAAGAATTGTGATTGAGATTTTTATGGTTATTATATTGTCCTTCAGAATGGTTTCTTTCCCTCTGGGATTTGTGTCATGTGCAGTTTTAGTGAACACAGGCTTTCATCCCTTGTTGAGGTTTTAATGGAGACTCTCAGTACAATCTGAAGCAGAGCTGAACTCCCTGGAAACTCTGCTTGATATCTCCCTCCAATTTGATAACAAGCTACTGTTGATGAATTACTCAAATGATTTTGCACCTTCCCTCTCCTAATTTTCCTGTAAGAACATCACATAAGGCAATGTCAAAAACTGTACTGAAAAGTCAAATGATCTGCTTTCAACTGCTTCCCCTCTGTCCCCAAACCTTCCCATTCCAGTGGGTGGCATCTAGACTGTTTTGACACAATTTCAGCTTGGTGAATTTATGCTGACATTTGTAAGTACCTAGAGGAATGTGTTTGCATAAAATAGTTCCTAGAGAATAACGATGTGTGAAATATTGTAGGTGGTGTCTTCAGCAGCTGGGTCTTGGAGTTCTTTAAGACTGTTGAGGAGGAGAAACAGAAATAGGAAGGGTGAGGTCAAAGCACTGTGGAGTGACAGGATAAAACAGGATTTACCATTTGGCCTTTCATAAGCTGGGTAGGGAAAAGGATGATGGAAAGCACTTCTGGGGCTGCTTTAGGAGAAGAAATTCAGAGCTGCTTAGTTTTTCTGCAGAACATTATTTGAAAGATAGTGACCACAAAATAATATGCTGAAAAAAAGACTGTGTTTACCAATGATGTATTGAATCTGAAAAGCTAGGTGGCTGGGTGGCTGTATGAAGTACATGGAGTTTCAGTTATTATCATCTGATATCTGAATCACAATTCCACAGGAGCAAGAACCATTCCATATGCAGTGTTTGTTTCTTTGAACCTGCCTCCTCTAACGAATATCTCACATAAATCATATTTTCTGTACATGCACACTGCAAAACATTCTACTAAACATACCTTCAATCCAGTGGGAGGGCTGATCACAAAAATATAGAAAAAGTTAGTAATATTACTACATATGGGGCTGAAAGGCTCTCAAATATTGTGTTAGATGTGGTGTAACAGATGTATGCAACAGGAGCATAGTTCACATCTCATTTCCAAATAAAACTTCTCTGGGAAAAAAATCACAACTAAAATCATTTGCAACTTTATCTAAGACAGTTTGGAAGACCTTGCTGTAATTAAAAATACAGCATGTCATGAATTGAAAAGAAATCAAGACATTTAGGTATTATATTTTATTACTCAGTGAGACTTTCATAACTTTCATGCCAATCACCAAGAGGCAACACAAAGAAAGTAACATTTGCTTCTAGACAATACAATTTTTAGTGGTTTATGACTAATTTTAAATGAAGAAAGGTGCTGTATGTAGATCTGTTGAAGTTTAGTCATCATAACAATGTCAGAAGAAGAAATTTCTGGAAATATGGTTTGCTATTTGGTGTATATTGAGTTATAAAGTGGACAAGCTAACTATTTTAGAGCACCTTTAGCTTTTACAGTCTTCTCCTGAACTCAGGAGAAATATCATTACGATTTGCATGTGCAATATGGCTTGAAGAGGTCTCTTGGCAGGGCAAATGAGCTCCAGGCTACCGCAGTGGGGCTGTTATGGCATCCAAACGATGTATTTTAAAGCTACCTCTTGTGTATCTGCATTATATGGTAGCCACTAAGAGCATTGTGTAGTTTCCTCTGTGATCACCAAGTAGACAGGAGTTAATGGCCTTCTGGAGTGCACTGTTGGTGATATAAAGCACTGTACATTGATATTTCAAGGTAAAGAAACAGTTTTAGAAGGCTGCCTGGAGAATATGCACTGTTATCTGCATGAGATACTTGTCTCCATGGGTGACTTACTGGGATTTGAATTTAGGATGATCAGAACTGCACTGACAGGAGGTAACAAGGCAAAGCTCTGTGTGTGCTGTAACACATCCTCACCCTTGCCTCTGCATAGAGCTTAGTGCAGGCTTTATTTACATGCACTCAGTAGATTAAACAAATATGCATAGAAGGGGAAAAAAATGAAAACAGCATTCAGATGGAATTTCATTTGAGATCATCACACCAGATATATTCAGAGACATATTGCAAGATGCGTATTAGAGTGAAATAAGAAAGAAAGAAAGAGCTTTTTCTGCACAGCATTTGAGATTGAGTGTCTTTTCAGAACTATTAAGGGAAAATAATGTCATGTTAAAGAGGTAAACAGATTATTAAAGGAAAATAATGTCATGTTAAAGAGGTAAACAAATGACACTGCTAACTCTCATGGTTTTATATCAGGTCTTGCAATATTTGATCTTTTTCCTAGCTTAATGACTCATGTGACTTGAAAAGAATATCTGTTTTCACTTCTTTATGGTTGTGGGAAAAATCTTTTCCCACCCCAAAATACTTTAAAACTCTAATGTCTCAAGAACTGGGCAGGGAGCAAAAAGCCTGCAGACAAAAAGACTATTAAAAGAACTTTTGGAGTGAACTCATGATTTTTTATTGCTTGGAGTCAGCAATATGGGGAAGTATTGTGTGCTTTTTCAGAACTAAGGAAGGATTTCTTTCTGTACTGACCTGAGTGGGTTTTTAAGCTGCTGTCTCTGAAGCTGCTAATAAAGCATTATCCCCCAAAACCAGGTTAACATGTTTTAAAGCTCCACTGTAATTAAAGTCCTGGGGTTCAGTTTCTCTGGAAGAAAGAGTTTTGAAAGAGTTATGTGGAATCCACAGTGCCGGTGTTTGGGTTGGCAGCGCAGCAGCTGAGATGCAGCTTGTGTCTCTGGTGTGAAAGGGTCTGAAGTCTCCCAAGAGCAACAGAGTTAGTGAGCCGCTGTGGTCACAGGGAGAGCCTAACAACCTGAAATCTGCTATGCATGGGTACATGGATGTTGTGAGGATTTAATTAACACTTGGAAAGCATTCTGAGGTCCTCAGATGACAAGGTTTACAGAACTCCAAATGACTGTTATTATATCCCCTCTGTGTTTGTGGTGGCAGATAGCCAACGAGAAGAAACGTTCAACCAAAACCAGGCATTTTTCCCAAAACCTTTGTTATTTCTAGGCTACTGTTGAAAAAAAAGGTGGATCTGTATCCAATTTAGTGAGTGCAAATTACAAGTGGCTTTGTTGGGATTCCTCTGTACTTTTGAGCATGATATATGTAGCCAACAGCAAGCTGTCTTGCTGCCTAAGTATATACTTATTACCCAGCAAAATCAGAGAACTGGTTGCAAACTCTAATATTTGAGTAAAACCCATCTATCTGTGACATTTCTTTGATAGAGAATACCATAAACAAATAATTTCCTCCATCTGCAACTTTGCTATTTTTGAAAACAGTGTTCATCTTGTCAGACCTCCGCATATATGTTGAAAATAAACCGCAAACAAAATAAAACCCTCTCAAAACAATGCACAGTATTTCACACTCGATTCTTCCCTGGGAGACGTTGAGCTATAAATTGTAGATCTTAGTCAAGGACCTTAAGGCTTGATATGAAAGTGCCCACATACTGTTGTGATGATAATAGCAGTAGAACATGTTTATAAGAGATTCTTCTATTCTAGATGCACCTTCATCTGTACGTGCAGAAAGTATACGCATAAAGAATTTTCTGGAAAAATAAAGTATTTAACCCCTGGGATCTTTCTGGCTAATTTGCTCAGGAAGACTTTGTCATGAAGGACAGACAAAACCCATTGCTAAGTTTCCAATGAACTACATTACAGATAGTAGCAAAATGGGATCAGCAGGGTTGGGATTTGTGTGTCCTGACAGATCAGTAATCTGAATTACCTCTATCTGTTTCATCTAGGTTCCAAAGTGGTTTTGGCTCGCACAGCTACACGAACAGATTCACCATGTGGCAGATATGAAATAAAGAATAGGGACATTGTCCTGATACCATTCACTGCTCAGGAGCAAAGGGGTTTGGGTGGTATTAGCCTGTAGAGACTCACATAGTCACAAGTGAGCTGGGTTTACATTGCCTTGGGCATCATCCTGTCAGCATCACACCCCATAGCATGCACTAACAGTGCAAATACTTACACATTTCCTTTGTTTCCTGAGCTCTGAGCGTGCAAAGAGCCCCACTCTCAGTGGCTGTCCCTGCTCCTAGGGTTTCTGCACCCCAGATTGCTCAGCCAGCCTCAGCTCGAAGTGGTCAGAGCTGCCTGGGGACTATTACTACAGAAATGTTGACATTAATAGCAGTCTTGTGGTGGTGTCCTCTAGCTTGCTTCCAGAGGCTCAGTGATGAAGTTCATGCTTTCTTTGCATACAATATCCTCACCATTACAGTTGTAACATGCAGTGTCAATCAGGAAGGGGAGGGGAGACTGGAAATCCTATTCTGTCACCTAATTTCTGGGCTTTTAGTAGACAGATGCATTGGATAGCCAGAGCTAGCAATAAAGCTAACCTCATGCATGGACACTTATGCCTTCTTTTTCAGTGGCACAACTGTATTCACTAACCAGGGGGTTGAATAAATAGCAGCTATTTGCAGTTCTAACTTTTTGCAGACTTAGTTAATGTATAAATTTATGCTATCAGTACATGTGTGTGGAGAGCATTAAATCCTCCTTTCCACTGAACTTCCTTTCATAATTTATCTAGCTTAAGTGATATTGATGTGAGTCATATGTTTCTATTGTGGTTTTATGCTAAAAACATTTCTACAGTGTAAACACATACAATTATATTGCAGATGACTGATTCATTGCTTTTTCCAAATTGATCTATACCACAGCCATGCAAGGTTATTAACATAACCAAACTCTGGATCTGATTTTATTGCAGAACTCAAAGCTGCTTTAAAAAAGTAGATACAGAAATGTTAATATATGCAGCAGAAGGTATTTTAAATAAATATCTGTCAGATAGTTAAATCTGTGTCTCCCTAGTGTTAATTATGGAGCAATCAGAAGAGGACAGGGAAAAGAATATTTATTGCAGGTTGAAAAGCCAGTTACTAGGTCTGTATCACAGCAAACCATGTGGACTTACCTTTAGAAACTGTCTTTCTGGTGATGGATGGAGTTCTTTATAAATATTTTTCGACCTGTATTTGAATTAGGGATAGTGATAACCGGCAGGGGAAAATTCAAAAGCAATTAAATGCGATGGACTGAAAAAATACTGATCTGGGGCAAAGAATGTAACCATTTGCCCAGCTACAAGGACAAAACTAAAGTCTATCAGTGTCAATGAGAACCCAATAAGCTGAAAGCTATACTTTCCTACAGTCCAAAAGTGTGAGGTATTTAGACAACTGTTTTCCATCAATTCCCATGGAACTTTGACTCCAAAGACCTGTATGGATCCCAGCTTGAACACTTTGCTAGATCTGAGGTTGCAAAAGTGTTGAAACTTTCATCTGTGCCTAGGGGATTTTGGGGTCTAATTGCCATCGACGCCTAAGGGAAGCTGAGCACTAAGTTACCAGCTCTTCTCTGACATCCTTGCCATAAGGCGCTAAGTTGTGCATGGGCATAATTGCAAAAGGAATGATGAGGTGGACCTATCTGTTCTTCCATGATACTCTTGTATACGTAGTTCAATGAACCCAAAGGAACTAAAGACATTGGTGCAGGTTGCCCAGAGAGGCTGTGGCTGCCCCGTCCCTGGAGGTGTTCAAGACCAGGATGGATGGGACTTTGAGCAACCTGGTCTAGTGGGAGGTGTCCCTGCCCATGGCAGGGGGGTTGCAACTAAATGATCTTTAAGGTCCCTTCCAACTGAAACCGTTCTATGATTTTAATGTGAAAATACTATATGCTAAGTGCCTTCTGCTTGTTATTAACAATGGGTCCTTATAATGTGGAAAAATCCAGAACAGCAGAACATAAAGATGTCAGTCAAAGGTGCGTTTGAAGCAGATAAATCCAACTCATTTTAGACCTACTGCACAGGAACAAACTCATCTCTGCATGAACATCCACCATGCAGACATCTGCATGACCAGAACTGGATTTGGGAAATTAGCTAAGTGGCAAAGTGGTGATTGTGTAGTGCTGTGATGAGCAAAGCCAATAAAATTTCTCACCCGGTCAAACAGAACTGAATTGATACTTAACAAAAGGAAGCTGAGATGTGCAAAGAAAGGTTCAGCATCTTACTGGCCCCGGAAGACCTATATGCTGCCTATTTCTACTTGTAGAAGCTTGTTAACAATTGTCCTGAACTCAATAGGAAATCTGTGGATCAAATCCAGTGAGACACAAAAATAAACATTTCTGGCAGAAACTGTGGAAAAAAAAGTAAAGATGTAAGGGTTAAGGGTTTTATTTTTTGGAGGCTTTGTGGTTTGTAAGAAATGACACATTAAAAATCAAGTTATTATAATTTCTGTCTTCCCAATCTCATCCTGTTCACAATGAAAAGCGAAGTGCCACGTTCTTACATGGTTAGAATGACCACTGACATTAACAGGAAATTAAATGCTTTCTTTGCGTCCGAATTCTTGCCAGAAAATAAGAAGTGGTTATAGTGACAAATGCACTCTCCCACTCCTGAACATATGTGTTTTTAAGACCAAAGGCATGCAGTGAAAAAGACCTCTTTTTGCTTTCCCATTTCCATTACAGAAAAGTGTCATTCTTGAGAATTCCGCAGCCTAAGAGTCACGAAATTCAAAAGTACTGTATCCAAACCTATGAATATAATACATAGTGATTTCACAGTGCATCCACACTCCAAAATGCAGTCTACCGATGCTGACAGAAAATACTACACATATAGAAATGGACCAGACTGTAGGGTGCCTGATAGCAGCAACATCTGATGATTTTGGTCTTTCGGAGCACAACTTATCCCAGCTGATACACTGGTAAGAGCTTTTTATATTGGTAATGACAGTGTCTCTGTATTTTCTGCATAATTCTCTCCTTCCCAAGGTAGACCAGACATTAAAATAGACATATAGATTACTATCCAGGTTTACTGTTCTGTTCGTATGATTTTTCTCCATCGTAAACATCACAAGACACTGTTTCCTGTCATGAGTCAGCATTGAAGTTTCTTGCTGATGGACTTCTTGAGAACTCAAGGACTAGCAAACCTCACTGTTTTCTAGATGCTTTTTAATACAATTTTACAGGTATGCATTAGATTAATGGCACTAGGATGCTCCTGTTGAAGGCTAATTCACTCTTTTGGACAGAAAAGCAACCAGTGAGGCAGCAACTGCTAAGAAGATGCCTATCCAGTTGCATTTTAAAGGTTATCTCATTCAATGTGTAATTCTTCTATGGTTAGTTGAGGCTTTGGAAATCTTTTTGTCCCCTAAATATAATAGTTCTCTGTAAGGCAAGGGAAGGGGTGCTATACGTCTCCAGGGCTGCCTAAGTAAACATTATATGGTCACCTAAACCTCCAGAAACAGGACTCTGTTGATGACAGGGTTCCTTTCTAAAGTTTGGAGCACCTCTCCTATGCTGAGAGAGTTGGGATTGTTCAGCCTGGAGAAGAGAGGCTCCAGGGAGATCTTATCGCTCCAGTACCTAATGAGGACCTACAGGAGAGATGGGGAGGAACTCTTTATGAGGGAGTGTACCAATAGGATGAGGGGTAATGTTTTTAAACTGAAAGAGGGGAGATTCAGATTAGATATTAGAAAGAAATTATTTACTGTGAGGGTGGTGAGACACAGGAACGGGTTGCCCAAAGAAGTTCTGGGTGGCCCATCCCTGGAGGTCAAGGTCAGGCTGGATGGGGCTTTGAGCAACCTGGTCTGGTGGGAGGTGTCCCTGCCCATGGCAGGGGGGTTGCAACTAAATGATCTTTAAGGTCCCTTCCAACTGAAACCGTTCTATGATTTTAATGTGAAAATACTATATGCTAAGTGCCTTCTGCTTGTTATTAACAATGGGTCCTTATAATGTGGAAAAATCCAGAACAGCAGAACATAAAGATGTCAGTCAAAGGTGCGTTTGAAGCAGATAAATCCAACTCATTTTAGACCTACTGCACAGGAACAAACTCATCTCTGCATGAACATCCACCATGCAGACATCTGCATGACCAGAACTGGATTTGGGAAATTAGCTAAGTGGCAAAGTGGTGATTGTGTAGTGCTGTGATGAGCAAAGCCAATAAAATTTCTCACCCGGTCAAACAGAACTGAATTGATACTTAACAAAAGGAAGCTGAGATGTGCAAAGAAAGGTTCAGCATCTTACTGGCCCCGGAAGACCTATATGCTGCCTATTTCTACTTGTAGAAGCTTGTTAACAATTGTCCTGAACTCAATAGGAAATCTGTGGATCAAATCCAGTGAGACACAAAAATAAACATTTCTGGCAGAAACTGTGGAAAAAAAAGTAAAGATGTAAGGGTTAAGGGTTTTATTTTTTGGAGGCTTTGTGGTTTGTAAGAAATGACACATTAAAAATCAAGTTATTATAATTTCTGTCTTCCCAATCTCATCCTGTTCACAATGAAAAGCGAAGTGCCACGTTCTTACATGGTTAGAATGACCACTGACATTAACAGGAAATTAAATGCTTTCTTTGCGTCCGAATTCTTGCCAGAAAATAAGAAGTGGTTATAGTGACAAATGCACTCTCCCACTCCTGAACATATGTGTTTTTAAGACCAAAGGCATGCAGTGAAAAAGACCTCTTTTTGCTTTCCCATTTCCATTACAGAAAAGTGTCATTCTTGAGAATTCCGCAGCCTAAGAGTCACGAAATTCAAAAGTACTGTATCCAAACCTATGAATATAATACATAGTGATTTCACAGTGCATCCACACTCCAAAATGCAGTCTACCGATGCTGACAGAAAATACTACACATATAGAAATGGACCAGACTGTAGGGTGCCTGATAGCAGCAACATCTGATGATTTTGGTCTTTCGGAGCACAACTTATCCCAGCTGATACACTGGTAAGAGCTTTTTATATTGGTAATGACAGTGTCTCTGTATTTTCTGCATAATTCTCTCCTTCCCAAGGTAGACCAGACATTAAAATAGACATATAGATTACTATCCAGGTTTACTGTTCTGTTCGTATGATTTTTCTCCATCGTAAACATCACAAGACACTGTTTCCTGTCATGAGTCAGCATTGAAGTTTCTTGCTGATGGACTTCTTGAGAACTCAAGGACTAGCAAACCTCACTGTTTTCTAGATGCTTTTTAATACAATTTTACAGGTATGCATTAGATTAATGGCACTAGGATGCTCCTGTTGAAAGGCTAATTCACTCTTTTGGACAGAAAAGCAACCAGTGAGGCAGCAACTGCTAAGAAGATGCCTATCCAGTTGCATTTTAAAGGTTATCTCATTCAATGTGTAATTCTTCTATGGTTAGTTGAGGCTTTGGAAATCTTTTTGTCCCCTAAATATAATAGTTCTCTGTAAGGCAAGGGAAGGGGTGCTATACGTCTCCAGGGCTGCCTAAGTAAACATTATATGGTCACCTAAACCTCCAGAAACAGGACTCTGTTGATGACAGGGTTCCTTTCTAAAGTTTGGAGCACCTCTCCTATGCTGAGAGAGTTGGGGTTGTTCAGCCTGGAGAAGAGAGGCTCCAGGGAGATCTTATCGCTCCAGTACCTAATGAGGACCTACAGGAGAGATGGGGAGGAACTCTTTATGAGGGAGTGTACCAATAGGATGAGGGGTAATGTTTTTAAACTGAAAGAGGGGAGATTCAGATTAGATATTAGAAAGAAATTATTTACTGTGAGGGTGGTGAGACACAGGAACGGGTTGCCCAAAGAAGTTCTGGGTGGCCCATCCCTGGAGGTCAAGGTCAGGCTGGATGGGGCTTTGAGCAACCTGGTCTGGTGGGAGGTGTCCCTGCCCATGGCAGGGGGGTTGGAACTCGATGATCTTTATGGGCCCTTCCAACCAAAACATTCTATGATTCTATGTTGCTGTGGTATTAGCTACACAAAACCAGTTGTTGTTTCACTAAATATGGCAATTCAGATTTGGGCCATGAAATATTAGGACAAACAATTGTGAAAGTGTTTACTTTTCCACTTATCTACTATTTCAGCTAAATATAAATCCTAGCACTTAAGTGAGAGATAAATTAAACCCTGATTTTTGTTTGTTGGAGTACTAGTGTCTCAGAAAGCAGCAGCAGACTTGTCCCAGATAGGGGCAGAAACTAGCATACAAGGCAAAGGTAGGGTTAAAGATCCTAAGGAAATTAATTTTATATGAACATATCATTCCTATTGCCTGAAATTAATGGACTCATGGATTTTGAAGCCATTATAATTAACTAGTTCGACCTCTGTCTAGTCTGAGTTCCTGCATAACACAGGCCATACTTCATCCAGGGATTTCTGCCTCAAGCTCAGCTATATGTTGTTAAACTAAGATGTATGTTTTATAAGCATATCTGATCTTGATTTAAGGACTACAATGACACTTAGTAATTTGCCCCAGTAAGTTAACTCATTATACAGTTAAAAAATAAATGAGTTTCCTTTTAATTCTAGTTTGAACTTTTTTTGATTTCAGCATGCAATTATTAGACCTTATCCTGCCTCTGTCTGCTAGATTAAAGGCTCCTCCAGACTCAGCATAAGTACTTGTGCAAATAGAAACTGTGATTTAAGTTACTTTTAAATCTGTTCATTTGAGCAGCTAAACAGAGGATTCCTTTAAAGTTGCTGCCAGTATTTAACTGGTTTCTTTGGTGCTGAGGAGATAAGTGATTTTTCTGAGGCATTTTGCAAATATTGTCTTAGGGGACAGGATATTGCCCCATTTATCAAACTTTTTAAAGACAGATTAGTCCCACAGCTTTCAACATTAGTGTCATAGTCACAACCAACTGAAAGAGGAATCTCTGTATTGTCTTAGCCCCCTTCTAACACTGATAATGAATAAGAGGGAAATACATTTAGAAATGTGGACCTTGTCTAGAAAGGATTAGATAAGAAGTCTTTTTTTTATGTGAACCAAAGTTCAATCAGCGTTTGATATTGGGTTGATTCTGTTGCAGACTGAAGCACTTAAATGTGCACTAGGTCCTTCACAACAGTTGATGGAGATCTAATAAAATCATTTGTTTAAGGTGTGATTCATCCAATGACATGCAAGTATTTTCTGTCGGAGTTACTCTGTGGTTGTCTAGACTCCAATGGCTGTATCAAGAGGGGTTGATCATCAGCCCACATGTTGACATTGAGGCTACCGGAGATGCCATCAGTGCCTCATCTGCTGTCAGTCCAGCTGGGCATGGGTGTCTCATAATTCCTGTATCATAGCCACCAATATGTGTGAATGGCTAAGATAAACTTCAGCAGCACAGGTTCTAGAAGATACATGTGTATGGGCAACTGGTGGTCATGAGAGCTCGCAGATGCACAACCATATGTTGACATCTAAATTTCAGCATCTTAATCTCAAACATGTTGAATGTGAGTTGCCTAACCTTAAACCAACACACTAGAGAGCAAAGGTAATCCTTTACCTCCCCGCATTTGCTGAAGTCGGTTGGGGGTGGATTATATGTCACCTAAAAGCAGGGATAGAATTCAGCTGCCTCAAAGAGACATTTAGTATTCATTATATGTTCTGGCTTATTTTGCCTGGTCTCTAGTTGCTGGTTTACAAGATAATGGGTCTGCTGTAGGTCCTGCATCATATCTGCTGCCCCTTGTGCATGTTTTGGATACCAGAAGGTATCTTAAATGACCCTGGGCACCTATTTTAAGCAACTGACTCCTACCCTATGTATCTAAAAAGTGTGTTGTTGAGTCCAAGCTAGACACTATAGGCTCTTTCTGGAGTCACTAGAGAGAAACAGGCACCTTCAGAGGATAAATCATTTCACCTAGCAGAAGTGACTATTTTGGAGAAAATTAATAACCCTTAAGAAGTAATGATTTCATTTTGTAGACTATGAAGGAAACATGTGTAGTTCAGATTTAGAGAAGCAATTTTTAGATGCCTACGGCACATGAACCTTGCCCCGAGTGACCTTCACTTGTGCCCTTTGAGATGAAATGATACGCTTTACTTGAAAGTAGACCTAAGCCATTTACAGGGGGTTTTTGTCCTTTCATGAAAGAAGTGGTCACAAGAACTGATTACAATCCATATTTGACATACATTAAAAACTAACTGAAAATTAATTTACAAGACAAAGCATGTTATAATACGCTGTCAATATATTCAATTTAAAATGTACCACATACGATCAAAGAAAGCCACCCAGGGGATTATGCTGTCTGAATTCCTCAATAAAATGGCAACCTTTAGATGTATTAAATATTAAATTTGAAAAAAAAAAGTAAGAATGAAAATCTATAGCTAAGAGAAACACAAGCCCAGAGGGAGAATTCAAGATCTGTTTATGTGTAATTGGGTTTTGCTTTGTGAAAGTCTTGACAGCTAGAGGAGCTGCCTTACTTGCATGAGACTGTTAATCACATTCATGGATCTACATGCTGCTAACTGCATACTAAATTCCTGAAGATTTACAGCCTTTGCTCTGATTTTACCTCATTTACACCACACATTGCCCTACAGAGTTGCTCACCACGTATGGGGGATTGAAATTTTAGCATTATCTCAGTATCTTAATGACTAATCCTGAATGATGAAACTGTGAGTCCAAGCACTGTTGCACACCCTGAAGTAATTTAAGTTGTGACAGTCTGTAATTCATACTGTAAATCAATGAAACAACTGACATATTTTATAATTTGGCATAGGCACATATGTATGCCAGATTAATAAAAATTGGTACAGACAGATAAAATTTTGCATTAACATGTTATTTAGCATAGTTTCATAATCAGTAGTTTACAAGTTAAGTTATGACACATTTGTAAAGAGAAGGCTGCAGCTTGAGCACAAAATTAGCAGCAATGTGAAATGCTGGTATATTCTGCTCCTTCTGACTTCAGCAGCAAATAAATAAGAAAACAACAATGAGATCTGGATTGGATGAGAGGGAGCTTCCTCCTTTCAGAGTCTTCCCTAGCTTTGAATTTGAGCTCTTCCCTTTCAAATTCTGATCAGTTTGCGTCTCTGTTGTCCTTTCCTATTAGCGTTTCCTTGCTCTGCCTAAAAGACCTTGCTTTTTCATCACTTCCCATTCTGATATTTTGTTCCTTAGAATACTCCAAACCTGAATAATTAGGGTGTTCTGTGGTGTAGGTGTGAACTCCCTCAGGCTGAAGATGTTTAACCGCATTCTCACCTTCAAAATTTCTACTCAAGGCTCATCTTTCAAAACTCCAATCATTAAATTAAGAAGATAAACCTGAAAAATAGCAGATGACAGAACATGCGATTTCAGAGACTCATGATGGATATTTACTGGGAGGATCCCAATGTCAAATATTAGCATTGTCTTACTAAACTTTTGAGAATGTAAATCTGGGGAGAAAAGGAGGTGAAGAGGAGAAAATAAGTCCATCTTAGTTTTCACCCAGTGTATATGGTTAATGGGGAGAGATTGTTGCCTCTTAAAATGCAGAGTTTAGTCCAGTTTTGAATGTCTAATTTTGAGGTTTGGGAATGTTCTGAGAGAGAATATCTTGAAGATGAATCACTGTATGCCTATAAACGCAAATCATGGGTCAGAAATCAGAGTTTATGAGGAAAGCCAGCTGAAACTGGGCAGCCAAGGGATTTCCACCTTGCCTTGGGAATTTTTGTTCTTGTCTTTTGTTCTTACAGTAATGTAAAGGCAGGAATGGAAGGTATTCTCATTCAAAATGCTTCATGTCCTAATATTATGCAAAGCTGTACAACACTCATGCTATTGGGGTCCTTTTCATTTCCAGCCTTGGGACTTCTCTGGGCACATCAGCACAATGTGCATGACTGACTAAACCAGAAACTACAGCAACTGATGTTTTCCAACTCTGCACAGCAAGCATTTCTGAGCATATTTGGGCAAATAAAGTCAGGTACTGAGTAAAGAAATGCCTAATGAATGAGGATATCTTCACTGGTAGACTCTCCTGGAAATGAGGCAGACTGGATCATTGAGTGGGATTTAGGTTTTTGAAGCCTTAGTCCCAATTTAGGTGGAATAGGGATTTAGGTATTCCATTTCACACTGTCTGCTTAGGATATAAGCTTCTCACAACAGGAGTGATCTTTAGATCTGAAGACATCTGTCAGCATTTAACAAGTAATAGGAAGCTCTTGGTTAAAACAGGATGGTAAGAATAAATTCAGGATTCCACACTAGATGAGAAGAAGACTTAAAAGATGCTGGATGTGTATTCTGCCACACATCGTCTGCCCAGCTTTAGCAAAGTCACTTTTCTTATTCCCCAGCTTCGATGTATAGAATGAAGGAAAAATTTCATTCTTGCAAGTGCTGTGTGTATAATATATGTATTATTCTTTAGAAATACCAACACACTAGAGAGAAGCAGCTAATATAAAACTCTGGATGAAAAGCTTTTATGCTAAACAGAACTTCAGATTAGCCTCTATGCCTAAATTTCCAAGTTTAAAAAATGGAGATAATACTGCTTGCTTATAGTCTACAAGGGATTTTGAGGTCTGTAGAGGATGCCAGCTTATATAAGTATGATGTATGTAACGTAAACAGAGCCTACGTAAGATTTTATGAAACACTTAGACCTACACACAGTAGGTAGACAGTGTCTTAACTTCCTTTTCTGAATTTCACACCAAACTGTATAATACGTGCCAGTACAGATTAAAATATTGTTTTCCTGAAATCCATTAAACATTAAGTGAAAACTGGAAAAGACTTAGATTATACAATCCTTTAATGCAATCAATTAATAAAATAAATCCCAAAGCTGTCATAATGATCAAGGTTGGCAGCAATCTTTTAGCTGTTCCTGATTTCGTACCATAGAGTATATTTATATTCTATCTCTGTTTTAAGAAGTGGACTCTGATATTGAAGCCTATTGCAGGCAGGCTGGACAAAGCCTAAAGGACAATGCTGTCAGCTGCTTAGCCCAAAACTAAAAGGTAGAACAGTGTTGATTTCACAGCTATAAGCTAACATTAAAAATAACCCAACACCCCAATTTTTATGGAATTCAGGGCTTTGAGCTTTTGAAAATAATAAAATGAAGAAAGAAATCATAGCAACTAGTCTGTTTACCGTAAACCAAGAGCAACAGTTTCTACCTGAAATAATACAGTAGAAGAAACAACATCTGTGGTTTTGGGTTTTTTTGTCAGTTGTGCAGAGAGTGGTGTGATGCAAATGTCTAATGAAGATATAAATTGTACATACTTGTTATTAGCTCTTTAACTCAGTACACACTTAATGTTGAAGATGTTTATATGTAGGCTTTTTCTCCAAGTAGATACGTCATAATTGTACAACTGGTAGTGTTTAAAAAATATGCCCAGATAGAAATGTATAAGACAATGAGAAAAAACAGGATAAATACTTCTGATGGGTTAAGAAGTCTGCAACAATTGCAGGATAGTTTTAGGGAATACTGCTCCTGTGGTCCTGTCTTCCCAAGAAGATTAATCTTGTCTAAATATAAGAGTTTAAATGAGTTATTTTGCTGTCCACTGAGTTTAAAGGGAGCCCTAGAGTACCAAGCTCTGTAAGTTTCAAAATATTATGTTAACACCTGGAAGTCTAACTCAGCCCATGCTCTGTTTTATTAGATGTTTTATAAAACCTTGTAGGACCCTGAGCACATCCTTTCTTCACCGGATAGTTCAGAAGATGAAGCCAGAGTAACCTGGGAGACATCCAGCTTTGAAACTGAAAGCTGTCTTGCAGAGTTGGTCGAGGATCTTCCAATAAAATACGTTTTCCTGAAAAACTGTAGAATTCTTGAAAGACACAGCAATTTTGTTAGAAGATAAACTCTCACAAAAGGAGTAAAAGCAAATGTCACTCCAAAACTGTTGATAACTTGGTGGTTAGGGAGTGAATCTGAGATGTGGAAAGAGATTATGATTCCTGATCTGAATTATGTATAGGAGGAGTTTGCTTTTAGTACCCTACTGGAGCACCGTATTACTGTCCTATGAGGTCTGCCTCTATCTTTTTGAAAATCTTTACAGTCTTAGTTTAATTCTTTTTTGGAGCACATAAATTTCTGGAATCTCATAACCTCTTTTCCCCCAGCACAGCTCCTGCTTGTTGTAACCATAACTTATCAGACAGCCAACAAGGAAAAAAAAAGAAAAAAAGTATTAAATTCTGCTGCATCTAGACAAGAAATATATACTGGGACTGATCCAAAAGCCACTTGAAAGCATGAAACATTTTTCAGGATTGGATTGTCCACATATAAATTTCACATACATGCATAGTGCTTAGAGATATACAATATGTAAGCTACACTGATATTTTCCAAATATTGAGATGTATATCACTCTAATGGGACGATTCTGAATAGAAGTAATGTCTTTTTTTTATATTTAAATATCTCTGAACACCTAAAATGCCATACCAACAAGCAGAGATGGCATGTTTATGTACACCTATTTATGAAGAGCAGATGCCATTTGTTTATGCCAATGAAAGACAGGGAGAAGTACATATATGAACAGGTATATAAATTCATTAAATTGCTTTTTATGTGCACATCCTAAAGTGTAAATTCGCAATTTGCCAATCCATCTTCTTCCAGACTCTCTCCAATATTGCAGCTGCAGTGAGAAATCCAGAAATCATTATCCAGCCTTCAATCAGTAGCTTACACGCTGGGGTAACTTGCTTTATCTTAATAGTAAGATAGTGACTGGCAAGAGCAATAACACTGAGATAAGACTGGATTCATATCGCTTCTTGTCAACATTCTTGGCACACCACTCGTTTTTTATTCTTGAATAGAGACCCAATCAATCCTAACTCACAAAATTACTAGTGGCGATGCCTGGAACGTTGTAGAAGCTTTAATGATATATCAGTTTGAGAGACATTCAGCTTTCATAACTTTTTATAGAACAGTTTGCAAAAGGATAAGCTTGTTTAATTCAGACAGAGAAACATATTTCATGAGGTGTTCTCACATCACTGAAGACATGCGTGAAAGACAGTGTGTCACTGTCATCTTTGCTTAGTCCATTGCAGGGGTAATACATCTTCCCTGTGTGTAATACTGCCCTGGGAGATGATCCAGGGGGAGAGTAAGCTATTTGTTAATATCATTTGAAGGCGGATCTAAATAGGCACAAACATTTGGTTCCTATATCTTCCAGTGCCCAGACCTTTAAGGATATATTGGTTTTTGGGGCCTAGAAGTAAGCGGGAGAGGGATCGTTTTCAAGGGCATGTAGTGATAGGACAAAAGGTAATGGATTCAAACTGGAAGAGCGTAGATTTAGATAGGACATCAGGAAGAAATTTTTCACTGTGAGGATGATGAGGCACTGGAACAGGTTGCCCAGACAAGTTCTGGGTGCCCTATCCCTGCAGGTGGTCAAGGCCAGGGTGGGTGGGGCTTTGAGCAACCTGGTCTGGTGGGAGATGTCCCTGCCCATGGCAGGGGGGTTGGAGCTAGATGATCTTTAAGGTCTTTTCCAACCTAAACAATTCTATCATTCTATGATAATCTCCAATGAAAGCAGACTGTTCTTCAGCCTTGCAGTATGCCAGTGCCCTGCCCCAAAACAGATCAAGCCCCCAGCTCTGGTGTGTTCCTTGCATCAAGCCATTGGCTCTGGATGTCCAAGGTTGACAGTTACACCTTTATAGAGGTCATACAATAGGTCCACCCTATAGATGCTGGCTGCAAACCCTTGGTAAGTGCATTGCTGTTTGCACTTCAGTTTCTGAGGAGCAGCTGGGTGTTTATTGCAGCCAAACTTTTAATGAACATGTAACATGCCACCCATTAAAGGTGTTGGAGAATTATTTGGCCAAATGCAAGCAAAAGAAAAATTGCTCTTGTTAAACAAATGAGTCAAATGATAGTGAAAATAAGGAAAGGACTTCCCTAAAATACAGCATCAAGCATATACCTACTGGCCATCATGCTTGGCTGTATTTTTGCTAAGAATATGAAATATACCCAGTTCAATCTCCTTCACAAGCTCACACTTGTTTAGGATATTGGAAATATAGGCTAACCACTCTGACTCATAAAGACAAACATTGTTTTCACAAGGGTTATAGCATAGGTTTAGGATGATCTTTTGCTTTATATATTCACGTTATATTTTTTAATTAAACATTATTTTTTAAAAAAAAATAAAGGTCTTCATGACTTTTTGGTAGAAGCCAGTATTAGTCTTTCCTGATTTGAAAGAAGAGCAAAAGTAATTAGAAAAAAAATAAAAACTGATACAAGAGTAATCTTTCTAATTAAAAAGTAAGACTGCAGTATATGGTTTCACACCACATTGTAAATATGAAATTAGGGATCCTAGATGAAATGTCAGAAGCTTTTTCTTATGAGTTTATATCAGCAACTTGATTATCATATTGATTCTGCATATCAATGAGATAACATCCCCCAGTGTTTATTCTTCACCCAATTGCTTTCTTGAACATAATAAAATTAAATCCAATATGATATTAAATGTAAACATACAGTGATATTATATGTAAATATCCATTTAAAAATCTCTCTGCTTATTGATATTCAAATTCTCTCTGCAAGTGTAACATTGCAAACTACAATAATATATTTTTCAACCTTCATCCAGGGACTGGAACTAAAAAGAGGATAATCTTTTTCTATTCCTTTCCATAATAACATTGCATTATTTATGTAGAAGAAAATGAAAATAGTAAGTCTATTCTGCCTGAACTGTGCTTCTTAGTTGATCCCTCCTGATTGGTCTTGGAAAGCAGAATGGAAAAAAAGAATGTGATGCACATGCTAAACCAGTGCTGGCCAGACTGAACAGACAATTTTTACCCAGCCCTCTACAAATCCAGAGCTATATTTAGATTGTAAACTCCTGACCCAGGCAGCCTCTTTGTTCTGTGTTTGTACTGAGACGAGAACTATGGGGGCCCGTCCTTGTCACTGGCCTCTTGTGCAATACAGTAACACAAATAAGAAGGGCTTCCTTTCTGTTTTAGAGAATCGAAGGCCTTGGTGTTAGATGTTTTTGTGCAACGGCATTGTATGCTGTCAGTATGTTCAGCAGTGACTCAGAATACGATCCTATGCCATTAAGAAACCGTCCTTCTTACTGGTGCCATTTGTCCTCACATATGGAGCCCAAATCCCATTATTTTCTGAGCTGGTTCAATTGTCCTGTTATTCCTTGATGATGTTACATATCTACAGTCACCATCTTATACCAACTCCCTACAAAAACCTGTCTTTCAGTTTCTTATGTGCTGTTCTGGTTTAAATCTCTACCCTGATCTGCTATTGCTAGTACAAAGGTAAAACTCAATGTTTTTAATAAAACATATATAAAGCAATAATTAATATCACAATCGCCAAAATGTTAATTTTTGCCAGCTAGCCAATAGGGGGTTAATTAGACATTATATAAGCTCAGCTTAAGGTAAACAAGTGTCACAATTTTATGGTGGTTGGGAGTTGGAACTTTCTTGTTCAATAATGAGAACAATAATGAGAATATGAGAAATATTCAATAATGAGAACAGAATAAGGAACATTAAAATCTAGAACAAGCCTTCACTAAAGTCATAATAACTATGCAACCTGTTTAGCCAAAATACTCAAAAGATCACTGGAATTCTCCTTCAAAATGAAGCAACTTAAATCCCACTCAGAATGACTGAATCTTTCTTGCTTGAATTGCTCTCCATATGTCTTTGATTTGTTGCATGGATAAGGGGAAAGCTGAATCAATCCATCAAAACTTTACAGAGTAAAGCTAAGCAATGTAGCTGTTGATTAAATTCTATTTCCATTCAGAATTGAACCCAAAGAAAGCTAGTGATTTAACAAGAACTAATCACAGAGTTGGAAAAAAAAAAGGTTTCTTTTTTCGTGTTGTCTTGCTACTTCATGTAATTACACATCTGAAATAAAAATTATGGCTGTGGCCTCATGTTTGGTACTTTGCCTCTTAATACATGATATTACACTTGACTTCTCCTTTTGCAATTGTCAGTAGATAAGAACATAATTGCTTTCTTTGTCTAGCCTTGCCTTTGTGCTACAAGCTCTCCATTTTACATAAGACTATTTTTCATGTTGTAGGGGTCGATGTGTTGTTACTTTAATTGTCCTCACAGTTTACTATCACTCTCTGCTCCACAGATACTGAATAACCCTTTCTGTCAAATGCCTTATTTGATTGACTATCATATTAATTAAATCCTGTTAAATTTATGTATAATGTAGATTTTTTCTTTAGCCACAATGCAGAGATTTTTTAATCTAAGAGTATTTTTTTTTTCTAAAAACATTTTCCCCGTTAGAGAGAGTTTCTTTGTTACAAACAGCTCCATGCAAAATTGATGTTTTATTTTAAGAGATACCACCCCGTTTAAAAGTTCACAGAAAATGATGAGTACTTGCTTCCAACTAGTTACCCAGTTCATGTGTTCTATAATACAGCAAACTATGCTATAGAGAAACATGACTTGATACTGCATGTTGTGTAACAAGTGTTTGATTACTTTTTGATATTTATTACAAGAATTTGAGAGGTAGGCGTACATTTGTTTTGCCAACATATAATTAATGGAATGGGAGAGTTAGTTAATCTCTAGACCCCCGAGACTGAAAAAAAAAATTGAGAACTTTCAAAATATTGCAGTTTACTTTTTGTTCACTAATTTTCCATATAATTATGTGCAGGTCAAGATCATCCAGATTAATTTTTTATAATCTTTGAGGGTGATGAGGATGTCTTAAATGATTGAGGACACTAAGAAGGAAATATAACAGTATTTCACTGTAAACAGTACAATCTTAGAATTATAAAAATATTATCTCCTATGTGCTAAATTTATGGTATCATGTACCTATCACAGGGAAACTTATAACAAAGACCTGATCCTAAATACTTTGGCTATAAAGAAGTAGAAGGGATTTAGTTCATGGAAAGGTTTGGCTTCACATTTTGATTTCAGCAGAGAAAATAACCTCACCTGATCCCTCCACTTTCTCTGATGAAGTCCTGACTTCTCATGAAATTGTGAGCATTATTGAAGGATTAAAACTTGATAAGGAGTGAGGGGTGGGGGCATGGATTGTTTGTCTGAGGAATATTGTGTGCTTAGAGGTTCAGCTCAGGGTAGTGTGAGATGATGTGTCTTGCTCTAGAAAACAGGAAGAAGTTTTCTCTTCAAATATAAACTCTTTGAACTTCTGAAAATTTGTGAACTTTTTTTCCTCCATTCCTGTCTCAAAAGCAGTAGTAAGAATATTCCTTTTTTTCAAACAGATAGGTTGCAAGAACTGGATATACATTGGTGTACTTAATGTTGTCATCAAAATTAAAACTATTTTTAATTTCACCCTTTTCAGTTTTAGGAAGTGATTAAAAACGTATTGAAGTGTTTGAAAACAGCTAGGCACAATTAAAAAATAAATAAAATATTAAGCTTGTGAGATGTAGTATGACTATTGAGGTCCATAGGAAAATAGACCTGAATGAGAAACATGAGATGTACCTTGTGAAAGATAAAACATCATCCTGTATTTCACCCTGGGAATCTGTGATTCTGCACAGCACTGGAACATAATAATATTGATTATTGATTTCACTCTGTGCCTAATGCCTCTTTGGTGATTTGTCTTCTGGTAACTCAACCTGTCCTGAAATCAGCACGGCATGGTTCATGTCCATACAGGTCAGCTTTACCAACTTCCCAAAAAAGAGTGACTGCGCATCAGACTATCTCAATGCAGTTCTATCCAAGAACTGTTTGGAAGAAGTGAGGATGACAACACAAAACCATTTTAGAACCATCCTGTGTCTGAACTCAGGTGTTCTTGTACTCCTCTTGTCTCTGGAAGGAAATGGACTCTTTCAGGGAAGAATCCTCTCCTACTCTGGCTCTGATAATCCAGGCTTCTCAGCTCTCCATCGCTCATTTCCTGCTGCTCAGGTACTATATTTGCCTGGAAAATGTAGGACTCATCTGAGAAAAGACACTTGTGGCACTTCAGAAAACTTGGCACCTTGGGACACTGGAAACGAGACAACCACAGTTTTGTCCTTGCTTGGAATTGGACTGGAGAGCCTCCCAAGCAGAGAAATTAAGTCAAAGGGTCAGATTTGAAGGCTAATACAGATACTCATTAAGCGTGGCTTAGTTGCACAAGGCACAAGTTGCACTCACTGACCTGTGGGATATAAAATACCACCAGGCAGCTATTACACTGTGTTTTTCATCAGTGAAAACCAAGGTATTTTATGAAGGAGGTCAACCGTGTTCAGTCAATGGGAAAGCTGAGGCTGGGACTTCAGCTATATGGTACTAAACGAAGTGGTCATTTGGATGAAACCCTTTGCTTAGATTTTCAAAAATATATGGAAAATAATTCTCCCTGCAGCTCATTGTCCTCTTTGTTCATTTTTCACCTTTCAAAGCTGTACAAAAGTATCTTGGCTTTTTCAGTATGATTAACACAGCTGCAGAATGGATTCGAAGTCAGTGTGTAGCTTGGCCTAAGATTGCTTTTAAAGCATAACATGTACTGTTTTAAGGTGTCAGTAATGTTGTGCATCACACACTAAGCTCTCCCTTATCTTCCTGTGTTTAAAAGGATTTGAGACTAAAGATATTTCAACTTGAGCTGCAGAAGTCAGAGTTCAGAGTACAGTGAAGTAATAAGTTGTTGCAAGCTGGAAGAAGCCAAAATTTACAGGCAGATACTGGAAAAGAGATTTTATTGGATCTTAACAAATTCAGTGGCTTTAATAGGTGAGGACAGAGCAAACGTGCTTGGCAGGGCTGGTTTAAGAGCACCTCGATTTGATTATTTTGCTGCTCTGTAGTCCAAGCTACAGCTCAGAAACAAGACCTTATGCACATTCTCACCCCATGCCAAAACACGACCAGAACAGCTGAGTGTTTTTCATTAAGATATTTAGATAAAGATAGTAAAATATTCACTTTTACACAACTTTCAGAAGGAAAATCCTGCCCGGCTCTACAGAATCATTTGGATTATCCCATCATTTATGCCTTCCTTGCTGTTCATCAGATATGGCAGCGTCTCAGATGAAAGCTCTAGAAATAATGATTCCTATTGCAACATCTTCATTATAAGTAGCATTGATAACTCCACTGTAAGACTGAGCAAACACAAATAAAAACTGAGAGACAGAGGATGGGTGGCTTTGTACTACAGACCATGTGGCATCAGATAAATTAATAATTTTACATATATGTACTCTAACACCCACTTCACTCAGCAGTATTAAAGTTCATAGATTTATTTTCATATTTCTAAAAGTTGATTTGATAAACATTTTATACAGAAGTTCTTGGACATTAAGAGGTACGAATTCCACATCTTCCAGCAACACCAAGAAAAACTATTGTTGACATTAGAGTCAATCAAGCAGCCAAATTATGTATTTATTCGAACAGTTACAAATGCAACATTTCCTTTCAGTTGTTTTTATTGAAATAACCTTTTGTGACTATTAATAGTTTTCATGTAACATCGGTTTCAGCAGCCTGACCTGACTCTAGACACAAAGCTAAATGTAAACTAATGAGCACTTAACTCTCCATTACATAAATGGACATTTATCAGATGACAAATTAAAACCAATAAGACACCAAGACAAATGTGCTGTCAACAGCATTAAGATGGGTCATTTTCGCTACTCCCCTCAACTGCACATTAATAAGCATTCCCTATTGCAGTACATTCAGTGCTTTGATATTGATTTTTGCAGCGGTCCAACACAAGTCAAAGTTCCTCCTCACAGCGCGGTGTTAAGTCCCACAAGAAATATGGTAAATGTGAGTGTGTCTTTGAAGCAATGATGACTGACAAATCTATAAAAGACATTTCCAGACAACACACAAAAAACATGCTCATGTTTTTTCCATGTTATCTTCAGTGTCAGAAATAGGTCACAGGATATTTCAGCATTTTGAGTACGCTAAATATTCAGGCAGTATAGCAAATGTTAAGGTGAGTCTTTGTGCTCTATTTAAAAAAAAAAAAGAAGCAAGATAGTTTAATTTAGATGGATTTACAGCTAATTGATTTAATGCATGCCTGGTATGTTAGTTTAACTGGGAACGCAGTAAGTTTTCATTTTTATTTGACAATGCCTTTCATTTCTTCAAGAAGCGAATTTCTAACAGGAGATGATCATTTTAGTCATGCTTCAGAACGACATTTTTACAGAAAGAGGATGCAACTCCTACTGATGTTAACCCTTGCCTGAATCCTGGGAATAACATCTCAGCCTTAATGAGCAAATGCCACATGTGATAAGGAGCCTCTGATGATGAGCAGCAAAATATAAGTGACTAGGTTATAATTGAGCAATGAGATCTAGCAGAGTGAAAGACATTCATGGAGTGGATTGTGGATGCAGTTAATGATTCTTAGTGTTCAGTGCCTGTGTTCATCATGCCATGAAGAGGCAGAGTGCACTGGCTGTCAAAAGCACAGGATGGAGAACGGAGATATGTGGGCTTTCTGGTACTGACTCATGAAGTGAATGTGCGAAATCACTTAACCTATTATTAACAACAAACCTGTGTGAACAGCTATTGAAGTTTTGTAAGTGAGTGCCACAATTTAATACAGGGGATTTCATATAAATCTACATATCTGGACTAGAAAAAGTAGGGAGAGGAAGGAAGGCTGAAACCAACCTACTTGATACCAAGGGATGGGGGCAATTTTGCTGTGTGGATGGAACCCAGGCACACTGGGTGGATAAGCCCTGAAAACACACCAGGACTGGTATATCCATAACAAGCTACATCTGACAGCATGAAGAATTCCCTGGTAAAGTGGACAAGCTGAACTGGTTTTTTTTCCTTAGGACTGAAGAACTCTAGCTCTGGGGAAATGGCACTAATTCTAACTTCTGCAAGAGGAAATAAGAGAATCCTTTTTAATCTTAAAGCTTAGAAAACTGTTAAATTGGAGAGTCAAAAACACAAACTGGGATTCTTCTCATGAAAGGTGAATGTATGTCCGAGCTCAGGCTTCAGAGCTGTGAGAATCTGGGCTCCATGAGAGTCAGTGGAGATTAGGGGGAAGACTTATCTAATGAAATGTAGCTGTCTAAAATAGTATGAGAGTCTTGGATGTATTGACTATCTCTCGACAAAGGGAGTTTAGAGTTACTTAGTGCAATGCTGAAACCAATATTTTACTTGTGTCTGTGTACCTCTGGAAAATGATGTGTGGTCAGATGAATTCCACCCTGTACAGTACACACATAGTAAAAAAAAAAAAAACAAAAAAAGTTTTAAATTTCTTTTGCCCTGTAAAAAACACTGGAAACATTTTCAAGATCAGCTTGTATTTTTTAATTACTATTTACTGTATTCAAACTGTGACACTTCAGTGGAGCCCAGTCATCGATTGGTGAAGAGCCATTGTCTGTCGAAAACTAAACCCATTCAAGGCATTTTCAGGAAGTTTTCCAAATTGAAAGAACCCCAAATCAGTAGTCAGTTTGGATTATATGTGCAGATACAGATGAAAACTTTCCTGAATTCTTCAAGTGCCTTCCAAGTTTGCATGAAAACCCAGTAAGAGCAAAAAATACACCATCAAATGGGTTGCTGGACTTTGAAACTACTGCCAGCTTTGTGCAGCTATGTACTGTATGAAGATTTCCCTGGTAATTTAAGTTTCACATATCCAAAAAAAAAACTTCTTTCTCTTTAAAATTTCATAGGAAGAGATTGGTTTAGTCTTAAAAATAACTGAGCAAGTGTTCATAGAAAATAAATCCATCACTTGCTATGCATTTTTAAGGACTCAAGGTTTGTGTTTGACAGGGGGGTAGTGAGAAGGTTTAACCTCTTCTCTCTTAATCCCCCCATGGTAGCGAATGCAGGAAATATTTCCCACTATCACTTCAATTCCTGTCAAACTTTAGCCTCTCTCTGGTATTAATTAGGAAAGGGTGTATATTTTGCCCTAGCATGTTTTCAGAGGAGATGGTCAAACATCTCTTGTTGATGGGACAATGTGGCACAGGCAGGTATCTGGACCTCTGTAGTCCAGTGGAAGCAATGTGCGCTGTTTTCAGCATCAGGAGTTTGACATCGTGAGTTTCTTTACATTTTAATGTTAGCTAGTTCTTTCATGTGGAAGGTTTTAAAAGGAACATTAGATTGAAATCAGGTTGTTCCAAATTTTCATATTTTTAGAAACATAGGAAGTTGCTGATTGATCCCTTCTGTGTTTGGTTACTTAGAAAAAACGTGAGGATGCTGACAGGATGAAATGTAACACTTTAAAGTGAGCATTTTCTCTTTTGCTTGATTTTGGAAAAGTACACAGTCTACCTAAATGTTCTTTTATTTGGAAAAGGAGTCAGTTTTTTTTTTAGAAAAACCTCAAGGTAGGGAAGTTCTCTTTGTCTCTGTTTTACATTAGAGAGTAATAAATTTTTCTATCCTTCAACTTTTTGGCCCCTCCCTTTAAAACAAGCTGTTTGTCCCATAGCTGTTGTCCATCACTAGACCAGCTGTAATGTGCTAATAAGTGTTCTTGGAAAGAACTTGTAATATATACATTTTTTAGCCAAACCAAAGGCAGTGCTAGTGGCCTTGCTAGAGATGACACTCGTCCCTGGGGGCCATTAAAAAACCATCCGAAGAGCAAACATTTACCTTCAAAATAGGCTGGACAGTATTAGGGATCAGGTGTTTTTAAAGCTTCCCTGGGGGAAGTTTTTTAGGTGCTGTGACTTTGCAGAGCACTTCCATTACAGTGAACACATTGCATCCACATTTTGCCCAGGAGACACATAGAAATGTCTCTGGGAAAGGCTGTGATCTCATAAAAGGATGTCTCATAGAGGATTTCTGCATCCATGCAGAGAGAGTCAAAGGCAGCAAGGCTTTGCATGGCTCTGCACATTCCCAGGAATGCTTGGTGTGTACTAAGCATTCCCTCTTTGCCTGTGGGGAGGCCTGGGAAAACAAATTCTTCTATGTTTTTACCAGGATAAACAAACCTACTACTTAGAGCTGATCAGACTGTGAAGGAAATGGGGCAGCTTTTTGTTACAATCATGGCAGAGCACTGGTGAGGGCAAGATATTGCTAATTCCCCAGGTCCTTGCACTGGGCTCTGTACAAGCTGGCAACATGTCGGTTGCCTCATCAAGGCTGTGTGCAAGAAGCTCCAAAACTGTATTACTTGCTCCTGAGTACCTGCTATGGGTGGCTTTTCCCTGAATCGTTTACAAATGTGCACAAGCCTTTCTTTAATGGACACTTCAGTTCCTAAGTTAACTGGACAGCCTTTGAATTGAGTAGATGACCTTGCTGTTCTCTCAGCTTTTAGGGTTTTCTGCTCCTCTCTTCCTTCAGTCCCTTTTTGCCTTCAGGGGGGATCTGTCTTCTTTTTACTCCTCTGTGTCAAAGTCAAAAGAATCAACCAATACTGAAGCCCCCTTTTTCTTGCAACATTGCCATTACTAGAAGAAGAAATGTGGTGCTACTTGCTTGGTCTCACAGGCATGTCTTCAGGGGTTATTTTTGAAAGACAATGGTGGCAATGACTTGTCTCATCTTCACTGTGAGTTTCCTCAACCCAGGATAATTGACCATTCTCACCTGGTCATAACTGAACAGGTTTTGAGATTATGGGCCAGCTGCTGCCCTTCCTTTGACTAGCTGTCTGGCTGAGCAGTAATGCCAGTCTCTGCAAGACCTGGAGTTGCCTCTCATCAGCCAAAAGGCTGATTTTGGTGATCTGAAGACCATCTCCATTCAGATATTGATGATTCTGCAAACCAGTAAAACAGGCAACACAATGCCTTAATGAACCACTAAGTAGTACCATGAATCATTATGAATTCTCATTAACCACAAACCATTAATTTGCTGTGACCTCTATGTGGCATAGGCGCAGATACCTCTTTTCGAGACCACTCTTCTAATAATTCTGCTTTCCGATGGAGCGGCAGTCATTTATGGGGGTGTTCAAATCTCTCCACATTGGGTGTGAACAGTGTATCAAAATCAGAAGGATAACTTGTCATACCCACAGCTTTTTGTCACCCTGAGCCTTCTCCAATTACTTGTTTGTTTGTTTCTCCAACAAAACCTTCCTAAAGCAGATGTGTTTCAAGCCAAGGCAGCAGAAGGGAACAAAAGCCTCCATGGTTTGGGCTTAAATCTGTAGAATTTGCTGGATGCAGAAACCGGCCACCAAACTGACCTCATCCACTGTCTTGTCTTACCAAGACTGGCACTTGACAGCTCCCCTGACAGCACAGGAAAAACCTCAGAGTGGAATGGCAAATGGGAGGTAATCTGCTTTCTCCCTAATGGCTGCAAACAGATCTCCATTAGTGAAGCCTGAAGTTTAGGATCTCCTCACCTGTCCTAAATATTGCTAGCATTTATTATTATTACTGTAGATATTCTTGTTAGTTTAATACCATATCTAAACATCTCAAGTCAATTTTGGAGGGATTGTGGATGGAAATGTGAGGGGTTTATTTATTTTTAATAAGGATAAGCTCAGGCAGTGGAAACCAACTGTGTTTTCCCAGTTTTTGTGTCAGTCCCCAAGCATCCTCCTACCACCATCTTACAAACTCAGACTGACATAGAGCTGATAAATTGACAGAAAGTATCAAATGTCAGCTAGGGCTCTGATTCCCTCTGGAGGCTCTTGGGAACAAAGTATGAACAGATTGTTCATGCCAGAATACCTCATTATTTTAAGCAAATTGACTTTCTTATTGACTACATTGAAAGGTTGTACACTAGTTATAATTACCAGTTCTACTTAATTTTCCTTTATAAAAAGGTCTGTACTCTCTACTTGACAGTATTATTTTGATTAACCTACTTTTTGCCCCAAGAGGCCATTTAATATTTAAAAAGGAATAGCTTGATCGTATAGACGTAGAGCACATGCACACGATTATTGTGTTATAATCACCTATATCAAATCTGAATGGTGAAGTGCATTACACTACATTTTGCAATGAACTATGAGATTTTTTTAGAGACGGTAAGGTTAACAGCAATACACACATTAAAAATAAAAAAGTCCTGCAACTGCAGGAGCACAAAGAGCATTTTGCGCAATCTACCGTAAAATACAACAGTGTGATGTGAAGCAAGAAGATTAAAGGATTTGTTTCACAGCCCTTGATTTTAGCTCGTGACTATTTTATGATCACTGTATCTGACTGATGTTTCATTGTTAATAATAATATGATATATTAATTTTTACATTCTCTCCTCTATTGCCCTCAAATCCAGCTTTCACCCACCTCTAGTTTCAAGATGACAGAGTAATATGAACTGACTACAGTTTGGCTTGCTCGGATATGGTCAAGGTAATTGCTGGAAACAGCTCCTTGGCTTTCAGAGAGATGACAGAGGGACTGAAAAGAGCCTGCTGACGCAGAAACATCTACCTGGGATGAGGGACAGTAGAATGTCACTTGTAATCCCGTTAGAGTGATCCTGGTTGGCTACCCCACATTGCCCTAAGGGAAGAACTTGGCCTCCATAGTAGTTCGTCGAAACACAGGGGGGGAAAAATGATGACTGGTTCAATAAAAACGATGCTGTCAAGGGTCTAAAGCCAAACATTGTGCTCTCCTGTGTTCTTAAAAAATATACATCTTTTTTCTTCTAGATTTTTCTTTCCTTATAATCTTACAAGCAGTGGGGCTCCCTGCTGGCATTAGAATCCAGTTCTGATGTTATTTCAAATTGATCTTTCAAGCCAAGAAATTCAGAAACAAACTTTGATGTCTTCCACACATCAATTTTCTCTTGACACATTAACAAATCTCTGTGAAATCCTGTTATACTATGACACGTGACTTCGTAAAAGTGACCTCTTCTTATTCAGATATTGGCCCTTACGATGTTTATCCTGTTGACAGGAAAAAAGACTCAATATGATTAGAGGAATAAAGTCAAAAGTGAAGACCAAATTAGAATGTATGGTCATCATTAGAAAGGTAAAACTCTGCTTGCAGAAGTTTTATTACTGGTAATGAGGCAAGAGGCAAGAAGAACCCCGCTTGGTTTTCAGATCACAGGCTGTGTTTGCAAGTGGGAGAAGAGAAAATAAACATCTTTTCACTCATGAAGCAAGAAAATTGGATCTGGAATCCATTGGGAGAAGACATATAGGAACCTACAATGTCATTTTTACTGTCACTTTTCAGACTACAAGCACTTTTTGGGAACTCCAGTCAGAGCTTGAAGGAATGATCTAATAAAACACATACACTCTGAGGGGCTGTTGTGCTAGGGAATGAGTGACCGCAATTAAAATGACCTTAAGAAGCCTCGAAATAAGATTTCTGAGATTTATAGTGAGAACACTTAAAATTGGTAGGCTGCTTTTCCTGCTGCAGAATGATTAGCTCCCTCCAGAGAAATGAAGCAAGACCCAAGTATGCCCTGTTTAAGTAAAGGATTAACTGGAGACACAGGGCTGTCATTGAGATTGCAGAGATCTGTAGCTGTTGCAGTAGAACAAATTTAAGAAACACATTATTTTCTGGAACTGTTTTGCCACCAAATTCTAAAAGCAAAACTTAGGGAAAAAATTGCTTTCCAGTAATTTTTCATGAAAATTACACACCATTCTAAGTATTGCACTTTTACACAAAGTATGCATTTGGTTCAACTTATGCAGCCAGCTGATAGGAAAACCATGGAGACAGAATCAAGGAATAGTCTAAGTTGGAAGGGACCTTTAAGATCATCAAGTCCAACCATTAACCTAATACCGCCCAGTCCACCACTATGCCATGTTCCTAACTACCACATCTACACATCTTTTAAATACTTCAAGGGATAGTGACTTAACCACTTCCTGGGGCAACCTGTTCCAACGTTTGATAACCCTTTTGGTGAAGAAATTTTTCCTAATATCCAATGTAAACCTCCCCTGGGGCTGCTTGAGGCCCTTTTCTCTTGTCCTATCACTTGTTACTTGGGAGAAGAGACCGACCCCCACCTCTCTACACCCTCCTTTCAGGTAGTTGTAGAGAGTGATAAGGTCTCCCCTCAGCCTCCTTTTCTCCAGGCAGAACAACCCCAGCTCCCTCAGCCGCTCCTCATAAGACTTGTTCTCCAGACCCTTCAGCTTTGTTGCTCTTCTAGGAACTTAGTTCAGTTTCCCAGGTTGGTAGGTCCATAGAGGGTGTTTTTAATTCACACTGTCATGATCAGACTCCTCAGAATAAGCATTACTGTATGTAGATACATTTTTTAATCTGTTGAGTTTCTTTTACAACCTTTTTCCAACTTATCGTTCCCGTGTTCAACACAGTTGAAAGTTTCAGGAGAGCAACTCAGCTCACCTGAAACTAGACAAAGATTAAGTTGCTTAAACACAGGCTTCTAGTGCCACCTGATGCACCTTTGATGATCTGAGGTGCACAGGAGACTGGCTCATATAACACAAAATATATGATCCCCAGAGCTTTCTGGAGGAGTGTCCAGAGGACAAGCTGGATCCATTCAATTAGCTCCATCCCAAATAGCACTGGATGCCTATTTGTGGGTACTTAAATTGAATCTCACACCTTCAATGACTATAGTGGAAGAGGAGGCACCTAATTTACATGTAGATACTTGAGGATCTCTACATATGTGTCCTGATCTGAGCTGAATCCTACTTGCCTTCTCAAGGTTGTGAATGACCTGAGCTCTGGAGTCCCAAATGAAATGAGATGCTTCCCAGCATCTTTTAAATTTTTTTTTGGAGGAAGGTTTCAGGCACATCTGTTTGGCTATGGCAGCTCTGGTAGAAGCCTGGCATTTACCTGGTGGGAGTTGTAACACCAGGAACAGGAACAGACATGCAGTACATAGAGAGGTTTATGCTGAAAATGTCCGAAATCCTACCTGTTACTCTGAGTTTGAGTATAATAGCTTGTCTGTGGAATGACACTTCACTAATGCCAAAATGTATTCCGCAATTGCAATGTTATGTACTATGAAATATATACATATATAAAGTAAGTATATAAAAGAAAGTTTTCCTTATTGAATGTACAAGAATTTATTGTCATCTAGGGTGCTATACTACTTATTTCTTGTGTGTATCTCTATGTACATCTGTATATGAATCTACAGATGTATGACGGTATGTATTTAAAAACAAAGAGGTAGGTGCACCTGTAGTAGATATAACTGTGTAAGAATTGTTATGAGTTGTGAAAAGCCAATGTAAAAAAAAGCTTCTCTTCAGGAGCATAATGGAGCAGCAATAAATCAGCTTAGCACAATTCATTATGTACGCACTTTGGTCTTTCAACAAGACAGCACTGCTCTTTGCACTTAAAATGTTAATGAGGGAATGATGTTTTTACTACAGCTGTGACCCATAAGTGTGTGCACAGAGAAGTAGTGACGTAACTCAGAAGCTCCAGGTGGGTCTGTGCATTCAAGCTCTAATGGGCCCATCTGTGTTTTCCTACCTTTGCACCTATGTCGCACTCGTTATTTTAAGGAAGTGGAGCCTGCACAGAATCACAGAATCACAGAATTGTGGTGGTTGGAAGGGACCTCAGAGATCATCGAGTCCAACCACAAAAAAAAAACCAAAAAAAAACCCCTTTCCTACCCTTGCACCTATGCCGCACTCGTTACTTTCAAGGAAGTGGAGCCTGCACGTTAGAAAACAGGGAGGAACTAAAATCGAGTTTGAAAAACTTGTTGAAGAGTTTAATTAACCTTCTTCCACGTGAGAAAGAAAACAGGGAGGAACTAAAATCGAGTTTGAAAAACTTGTTGAAGAGTTTAATTAACCTTCTTCCACGTGGAATCTCTTTCATGACCCTGTAGCTGTATAAATGGATTTGCATCCAGAAGGATAGGATTCTGTTGTGCATTTGTGTCAGACGTTGGTGGTGGAAGTGGGCAGGCTGCTAACCTTTGGAGTCTCAAATCCTTGTTGTGCCCTGCAAACCACGTGTATTGGTGCAAACGCACAGTTACCCGCGCTGGCATGCCAAGGCAGCTCAGCCTTGATAGGAAGACATGGCCATGGGAGAAAATTAAGGTCATTTCCATCTTTCAGTGTTGAGAATGGAAGCAGGAATAGCAGCAGAGCGTAGACCATGGTTACTGGGATGTTGTTCTGCCTACAGGGATGTGGACTATTTTGCTTACTTTCTTAAATGGCCACCAGACAGTAATAACTTCTGACTGATTCATAGCTGCTGAGATCCAAGCATCAATTTATTGAGTAGCCTCATGCATTCATAAATATAGTGTCTTATAAGTGACTGAAAAATACTTTAAATATATATATTTATATTTTTTTTCTTTCTCTGGCATTAGTGTCTTTTCAGAGGCAGCAAAACTGAGGGTATTCCAGGGTTTGAAAATGTAGCAATTCCCTTTGCATTCAAAGCATTTCACAGTCCACAAAAAGCCTAATAAACCATAATGGCATTTTATTATGAGTACTTTACCCACTGTAGAATAAATGTATTGAGGACTGCCTTTGCCCATGTATTTTTGTCAAGTGTAGCATTGTGACCTTGCTTTCTAGTTCCAGCTAAGGAGCTGGATTGGGATAGTTGAATAAACTATAGTTCACCAAAAAGAAAGTATATGGTGAAAAATTGTCTCTTCAGAAACTGTGTACCTGGGAGATTTGTGAACTGGTCAGAGATAATTAGGGTCAGAAACAGTATGTTTCTGGCAGGAAACCAAATTAGAGATCCAGACTATTGCAAACTTCTTCTAATGTAGGTTTTACAGTATCCTTCCTTCCAGCTCAGTGATTTAGGCATCTGATTTTCATATTGAAAGCAAAAGTTGCAAGATTCAAATTACAGATGAGTTGTTTCCATCACAGCTGTCCTGAAGGCATTTAAATACCACATAGAAAAGTGCACTTTAAGAGCCCAGATGTTCCCCCTGAATATTTGCGGGAGATGGTTATGACCCTCGTGGTCTCCAGAACACAGTGCAAAGCTCCAGCAGAACTGCATGGTATTTGGCCAGCCTATTCTGGTCCTATACATTAAATTTATGCAATTAAGAGCTAGTCATCTTCTTTACCACAACCATTCCCAACCTCTGCTTCAATTCTCAAGTCACAGAAATGCCTCTTATGGTTTCTGACCTTAAACAAAACCAAATAAGCTAAATGTTTCTTAGAAGTTGTTTCACTCCTCCTTCTTCTTCCTGTCATTTTATGCAATTCATCTACTGGCTCAATCACAGATAAACTAACACAAATCAATGAAAAAGATTTCAATCTTAATTGCCTCTAATTCGCAATGGAATAATTAATTGAACATACTGTATCCTGCAAAGCTTCTGTCCTTTGTTCTGCAGTTTTACTGTGCCATGTTTAATTGATTCTGGTAGTAGCTTATAATGGACTGCAAGAGCTCTCTTCATAAAATAATAAAATAAAAAAAAATTGTAAAAAGGACTTACTGAATTGCATGTGAAAAGAAGCACGTTTCCAGCAGTTGGATGGACTGTACCTTGTAAATTTTACCTTGGCTCATAAAGCAAACAGCTCTTACAATATTCTTCTATACTGCCCCCTCCTCCACAAAGCCAGCAGATAAGATTTATTGCAGAGATGTAAGAAAGAGATAAGGATACATTTAAAATTACTCTGAAATAAACTGTGATCCTAATAACAATGGCATTAAAAAAAGACAATTGGCTGAAAGACGCCCCAGCACCATCAAAGGTATATAATGTTGCTGCTTTAGCATCTGCCCATTTCTGTTGCAGAAAAACCCCAGGAATTATTCATTCCTCTGAACACTGCATCAGTGGAAGAAGAAATGACGATCTTTTTGTTAGGGTGCAGGGATTCTCAAAATCGGGTTCTTCCATTTCTTTTTCACAGATTTTAGACAGCTCACTAAACTCTGCCTATAATTGAGTACATTTAGTTGTAATTCAGCACTGCTTTTTCTTTTGGTGTTTGGCCTGTATGTTACCCTTTTAGGTTGTGGTTTCACAAGTCTTTTTTCCTCGGTTTCCCCAAACTTCTGTGCTCCAAGTTCCTTGTCCTTTACCATGTGTCAGTCACATTTGTCTCCACACAACTGTGAAATCCTTGTGAGAGTGGTGGTTTTTTTGTTTGTTTTTGTTTTTTTTATTTTTATTTAAACAAAGTCCATTTCAGAAACCTGAGTTATGGTGCAGGTCTGCAAAAGCAGCACTGGTAGAACAGAGGTATTGAATTATTCTGCTGAGGCATGGGTTGGAGGTGCCTGGGGCATGCTGGGGTAAGAAAGTCTGATACAGGTTTTTCAGCTGGAGAAAATGTACCCTGGAAAGACACGAATGAATCAGAGAGAAAAAAAAAAAAAAGATGATCAGCTATTAGGGCTGTTGGAAGGGAAATTCAATTGACTGACATCTTTATACAAACCTGTGAGAGTGAGGCTTGAAGTTATGGTGAAGAGGTATGAAAGAGCAGAGAGAACACTGCTAAAGTGCAGGTTTTTTTTTTTTTTAGCTGCTTTTTAGCATAGCTTTGTCCCCATGTGTTAAATTACAGCCCTGTCCTACTTTACCATTGAACAGCACCACTGAGATGCATTTTCATTTACTTGTTCTTCTGTATCGTGTAACATCCACTTTGTACAGAGATGCAATAAATATAAAAAGTGCAGGGAAACAGTGAACCAGAATCTTGGCAGCTGATTTTAAGCTAAGACCCACTCCTTTTGTGCTCTGATCTCTTTTTCTACATGCCTTCTACCTTGTCATATTCAGATCATGCCTCATTTAGCTGAATTACTCAGGTCACCTTAGATTAATTGTGCAATTTGGCACTGATGCCGCTGATATATCCCTATCTGAGTGCTGTGTCAAAGAAGTCATAATATAAGCAGGATTTAAGAAGATATCTGCTAGCAAACAAGAACACAGACTGGGAAATCTGGTATTTGCCATCACCTTGTTTTTATGATTAATTAGTGGATGTACTGGAGTAATAATCCTGTGCATGTGCAATTTTGCTCTACGTTTTCCAAGCCCCATCCCTTCAATTCAACCTCCCATCCTCATTAATTTTCAGTGTGTGGAGCTGAAAATGTTCCCTTCCTACAGCAGCTTTGTCTTGTAAATCTATTTTCTTAATTAAGAATTTTGCGAACAAGATGGCAGTGGGACTATAAGATGCATCCTGGTTAAAAAACAGACTATCCTGAAAAGCTGGCTTTCAATTTCAGTTAAAATCAACTAGTACGGGAAGACATTTAATTGAAGAGATCCCAAATATTTGCTTAGAAACCTATGCTGCCATAGAAAGGCTTCGAATGAGAGTTAAAACATTATCTTCTTTTGTAGGTACTGCAAGTTAACCTGTTACCAGAAACCCTAATCCAGCAACACATTTAAGCGTATACTTGCTTTAATCAGCTACAGCAGTGAATAGGATTCTTGAAATGCTTAAATTTCAGCATATGCTTAAGCTTCATGCTCAGTTAGATTCCTACTGTATTATGTCAATGTTAAAAAGTGTCACAGCTTAGAAAATCACAATCACATTAAAGCTAGATTCTTTTCTTTGCTTGCCTTTTTATTATATATTCAATATGTAACATTAATATTTATAAGCATATGGAAAGCATATTTACAAGCACTTTCCTGTAAATAAGATGCTTGGAATTATTATAGCATTTCTTGGGTTTATTTTTCTCCCTCATTTTATGGTCTCTTTTCCTGCATTCATGATTTTTTCCTGAACTTTTCCATTTAAGTTTACCATTCCTTTAATACACGGAAAAGAAGCAGCATCCTTCTTTCTTTTCTCATTTTGAGCTGTTATCTCTGTTTGTTTCTATTGACTTATTTCACTTGTTGGTGGTTTTTTTTTGTTTGGTTTTTTTTTTGTAGTAGTTGGTGATTTTTTACACCTTTGGCTTTCATTCAGGCTTCCTTTTACTTTCTTTTTTTCATGCCTTTCCCATTTTGTTTCTAACTCCATTGCTTTGCCCAGTTTCTGCTACGCATCAACAGTGACAAAGAATGGACAAACAATGTCCATGATATTTTCTTTGCCACCAGGACGAACTCCCATCCCTCAGTATTTCTGTCACGCTGTGCTTAGAAAGTGGAATGCAAAGAGCAATGTACCCGAAGGATACCTTTTAATGCCAGACCTGTAAATATCTGCATACCTAGGGCAGTAAGGATTTTAATTCCAAAGCAGAATCTTTATTTACTCAAAAGGAAGCACCTATAGCTAACAGTATGTATATTGCCTGGGGAATGCTTTGGAAGCATTAGAAACCCACATCCATTGATTTTACTCCTTGCTGCTTACTATTGAAACTATGAATGTTAAAAGTCTTATCCTAGCAGTGATCTGAAAAGAGCCTAAAAAAATAAAAATCAACAGGGTGAAGTTTATTGTCTCATTTAAAGCTCTATCATCTAAAGGCTATTTCATTAGGCTGTGAGGGAACAGGAACCTTTGAAAGGTAGCTTAATAGATGTTTTCAATGCTTATTCAGTTGTCCTCATAAAATCAAGAAGAGGGAGAATTTTTTTACTATCCTTTATGCTAGCAGTGATTGGACAAAGCTAACAAAAAGAAACTAGACATCTCAGTCCAGATGCAGCCCTCTGTGAGACACCTCCAATGCTGATTTAGCTGTGAGGCAGAATAGCACTTAAAGCCAGACACCGTGGAGATATGAGGTCCTCACTTCTGGGGTAGTCTTCCTGGGTGATTTGCCCTAAAACCAGGGAGCTTATGAAATCCCTGCTGCAGTCCTGTAAACCTGATCTCCTTGTAGAAATACATGTAGTCAGGCTGCCAATTTCAATGCCTCTTGAGAGCTTCTACTCTGCAGAAAATTCTGGCATAAAACATTTTCAGACCAATTCAGGCTTTTCCAAAAAGAATAAGGATTTTTCCACAAATTGGAAGCATTGCCTTTTGTCTAAATTATCCTTAACACCACACATTTGGAATTATATAAAAAAACCCCAAACTAACAGCAGTAGATTGTTCTCATGCTATTCTTAACTATGAAATGATAATTACGTATATTCCCTGGATAATAAAAAGCAAACTTCTTACATTCCAATCCTGAATCTCCTTTTAAAATCTCACATTAACTAGATTAAATTGTGTAGCCTCTTCATCCCTTAGACTAGCCTTCTGAAAAAGTATGGAATACCATGTTTTGAATTATTTTTAGTTAGTACTTAATGATGCAAGTATTATTTTAATGCTTAAAATTTGCTATTTCATTTTTTTTCCTTGCAAGAAAAGGAGAAGAAAGTGGGGGAGGGATTTTTCTTTGATTGACAAGTACAGCAAGTCTTTCAGTGGAATCTTAGTCTGAAATGCTGGTTCTCTAAAGGGATCACTAGCCCTTGTAAGTGCTGCAGCAAGCCTAATTAAAGCAAATATTGAATCAGATAAGATTTACATGGATGTATAGTATATTGCTTTTTGATTATTCAACGAGAAGTTCTACTAACCTTGTTTTCACTGACCTGTAAGAAAAAAATGCATTCCCTTTGGGTTTACCGCAGTGAAATCTCATAATTCCTCATTTATACACACAAACATCCACCTTTTCCCTGAGAAATCCTTGTAATTTATATTGAAAAAGGTGCCTTTCAAAGTCTGGATCGAAATACACAAGAAATAAAAAAATTACCATTACTTGAAAAATATCTTGGGTTCCAGCTATGATTCTGTCTCTGCCCAGGTCAGCTATAAATGTTTTGACCATGAATTCAGTGTAAATTATGTCTCAAGTTGAAAGTAAGTCTGCCTTGTGATAATACCTGAGATTTAGTTTGCCTGGCAGCTGAGGATAATCAAAGCCTTGTTTTGGATAGAATCAGAGAAACAATCCATATTTTGTCACTGATGCTTCAGTACAAATAAGCAAGTAGGACATGGAGGCAATACTATCTTTTCATTTTAAAGGGTATGCTTTAGAGCTGCCTGACACATCATTTAACACCCATTCAGGAATGCAGTATTCTTTACTTAACACTGAACATTCATTTCTGTCTGAATTTAGCTGACTTTTTTCTTCAGCCAAAGACTAACCTGTATCCCATTGTACTGGGCAATTTCAGAGAGTGTGTGTCTCTTCCAAACGGACTCTTTCTTTTAGAGTCTTATGCACCACCAAACAAAATAATCAGTGTCAGAGGTACAAGGCAATCGTTTTATCTAAAGCCACCCACTCGTCTTTTGTTTTCCTGAGAACATTGTGTGCTTTTTATTTTACATCCTCCTCTTCAGATCTGCAGATGTGAAACTTTAAATGCAGGGTATTAAAAAAAAAAAAGCCATGAAAATTACAGAGCTTTGCAGTCAAGCACTATGTGTCTACAATTCTACAAGAGTAGAGATAATTTTACATGTTACTTACAGACATCCATGTGATAAAAAGAAAAATAATAACCTTTTCCACAAAAAAATGCAAAGATTGCTATCTGCATTTAATACCAAATACTAGAAAATGAAAAGTGCATTTGTTTCTATGAAATAGATAAGCCTTTAAAATGAAGCTCTAAGGGGGCATTTCTATCAATAAAGAAAACTGTAAACTGAATATCAGAGAATGCTTCGTAGCTGTTAGATCTAGCATAGGTAGGCACAAGCAATGACACAACCTGAACTTTAAACTTATTAGAAAAGGATACAGTATTGGACAACCAGCCAGAGGTACAGACCATAAGAATATCCTCTAAAACCTAGGAAAAGCCCCCTTCATGACTTATTCTACAGTTATCTGATAAAACCCTGGTACATTGTACCCTATAATCATACCTTCCTCTTTTTGGGCTTAATAATAGATTGCAGTTAAAATTCTGGCTGCAAAACTCACTTTTCCTTCAATGGGTCAGAAATTCTTCCTCTGTTAGAAAAGTATTCCCGGTGTAGGATATATTTGGCCTTATATCTAGCATGCTCAGAAACAAAAATGAGTAGCTTTTCTCTCTGTAAATGTCAGGTTTATTATAAATATAATATATTATAATTAATTGCTTTCCAAAAGCACTAGAAGTCTCAGCAGAGAAGGCAATGCAATGGAAGAGATATCCTTTTGTCCCAGGGATCTCACAGGGTGGAGATACAAAGGGAAACCAAGAAATAAATTTGTCTAAGGCTGAAATCATTGAATGAGCTTGGATGAGATCCTGGGTGTCCTGATCCCCATGGACTTTCTACAGTCTGCAACTTTTTTGCATATAACTTGTAGAAGTGTTTTGTGCCACCAAACCATGAAGCACAGGCACTGGAACAAGGTCTAGAGTTCTGGAGAATAAATTTACACAGAGATGAGGAAAGATACACTGCTAAAACGTACACACATTCAAAGGAGATGTAACAGAAGTACATTTATTTAAATTCTCACGTACATTTAGATCTACATAATCAGTAGTGACTCAATATACACCATCTCAGCAGAAGTACTTAACATCTACATATATGTATACATATATATGTATGTATATGTAAAGAATGAAGAACAATTGGTTGTGTAGCTTTTCCATGGAAAAGGAGCTGGGTTTTATAGTGTCTCAGAAAGGGCCAGTGCTATTCTGGGAAATATAGAGAAGAGCATAACCTGCAAGAAACAGAAGGATTCCATTGCCTAAACGCAGGCAGGTAGTGCCATTTTAGACACCTTGGGATACTGAGACTTCTGTATGGGATGGATAGATGACATGGAGGAGCTGTATGAGACTCATCCCTTTCTGAAGAGGAAGATGGAGACCCGGTGGGATAAGCCTCTACTCTCTGTATGGGTATTAGGTGGCTGAACTAGGTGACTACATGACAACAGCACAAAACTAAAATCAATTATCTCTGGAATTGTTGTTTCAGAATTCATATCACCTTATTCTGGCATCTGCAAGATAAGCTGCTTACACACCTACTGTACACAAATGAGTCTTCCCCAATACAGACGTTGACACTTAAGATGTGATTCATCTGGCCAAAAGTGAGCATCCACTTTGTAATGAAACCATTTCTTCTCTGAACACCGATGATTTTAAGGATAAGCTCTCTGGTGAGTGTAAAAGCAGCCTATGATAACTTGCTCAGCTGTAGACATCTGCATCACAGAAACTGGAATGAAGTTCTAGTGAAGATGAAATCCCACTCAGTGTCTACATTTTCCTCATGGGGTTTGGGTCAAGCAAGAGAACCTTCAGAAGAACAAGGAAATTTGGTCTATGAGAAATGAGTGAAAGAAATTATTAACCTGATGTGGGAATGGTAGCAGTCTTCAGACACAGAAATAACTGCTGCAGTGTGAAGGGGAACAATCTATTCGTCAGGTGAGTTCCAGAAAGGATTAAAAATAATGGGTTTCAATCAAAGCAAAGACATTAGGAGAAAAAAACTCCAAGCCCTCCTTCGAACAGTGCGGACAGGGAAACATCGGGCAGACTGTCTGGGAAGTTGTGCTGATTTCATCACTGGAAATCTATGAGAAGACCTTAAACAAGCATCTGTCAGGACTAACACATCTGCTGCTGATTCCTCTTAGGGCAGGGGGATAGATGAGATGGCCTCCGTGATCCCTCCCAACCATATGAGTCTATGACACAGAAATGAATAATCCACTTTTTATCTTTGCAGAAATGTGGAAATAAATAATAACCGAAAGTCTAATCCTATCAAAACTCAGAAGACTAGGAAAAGCACGTATAAATCATTGGTAATCCTGTAAGATAATTTGTACTTCATTGCAAAAGTGCTCAGCACCTAGACAGTTAGGCAGCTTTTCATAATACCTCAACTGCAATTCAAATGTCACACAAAACCAGACTTGCCAAGCCTACCAACCAACAGTTTAGAGATTTTCTAGGCAAATTGCCATATGAATTTTGAAAAATAGAGCAAGTAAGGTGGAGGAATAGTCCCTTCTAACCCATAATGTGTCAGATCTTTGACTGTACATGATCCATCATTGTGACAAAGACAACATTCGATTAATTTACAGGCAGTTTCATTGCTGATTCTACCTACTTCATAGTCTGTGCTACAATTTAGCATAGCCAAGTGGCCATACAGAAGGAAGAACTGGATATTTGAATATCCTTCCCCCAAAATAGCCCATGTTAGTTACTAGTATCAGTATTATTTACTCTGGGAGCATGCACTTGAACAAAACAGAGGGTGCATACAGCAGATAAAAAACAGATTAAAACAATTTGTTTTAAAAAGGTTAAACTGTGTATGAATAATTTATTCAAAATGCTCCATGTAATTAGCAATACAGGAATTATTTGGTAATAACGAAACCATTACTGTGCACTTTCTGAATTAGCATAACAGCCTCTACTGTCAATCTATGAAAATGGTATAAGAACTCAACAACAGTTTCTCAGATAACTTTTGCATAAGCAGCTTTGGTGCTTCTGAAACTATTTTAGCTGGATTAACAGCACCAGGTGCCCTAGATATGAATATTACTTTTAATTTTAATATTTCTTTCACTGATTGGTATCAGTGTCAGTCTCTGTCTTGAAGAGCTTGAACTACAGTATTTTGCCTAAAGCTTCACAAGTACTTTTTTACAGCATAGTCAAAATAATGCATCTCTTGCTGTCTTATCCCATTTATCTCAGGTTCTGAATGGTTTCAGTATGAAATACTCATCATTTAAGAGTTTCTTTCTCTGGTGGCCTTTGCTCTTGGGTTTATGTTCTTATTGTGGTACCCCATCAGAGGTACTATTTGTTCTGTTCTTCTACCTTCGTTCAGTGTGGGTGTGGGTTAAGGTGTTAACATAATCATTTGGCTTGTTACCTTTGCTCCCATCTCTGCTTCCTGGGGTGTACAGAAGAGCAGGGAGGTGAATGAATGGTAAGGACAGAGCACCGGTCTGAAATCTTGGACAGAAATTTCTCAAGAAACGAGAAGTGGCAAAAGCTGAACTCAGGTCCAACTCAAATACTTTCTTAAACAAGTTCAAATAAAGCTTTTGATTCCAGAAGCACAGACCTTTGCTGACTCCTGAAATGTCACTGGGTTATGAATACAGAAATTTCCAGATATTGTTTTTCTGTCTCTCCTTCTTTGGTACTCCAGCTCAAGCTTCACCGATCTTGACTGAAGCTGTTTGTCTCAACACCACCAAAATCCTGTTGTTTGGGTGCATATGAAGGGGCCTCAGAGAGTGTTTGCAAGTTTCTAAATCTCAGATCTGTTGAAATGCACCAATGCCTAACTCTTGACCTTGTGTTTCACAGGAGCCTTATCTGGTATAATACATGGGTTAGGGGTATTGGATCAGGGTCACACAACAAATTTAAAAACTCTCTGCTTTTTGGTGGAGAGGTCTAGACAGCAACACTGACATATCAAAGGAAGAAATCTGACGTAAAGTAACACACGGGAGAAAAGCGAAGGCAGGAGGGGAATGATTCAATGTGCAGCATAAAAATGAGTGAGAGGTGGAAAGGCAAAACCCAAACAGCTGAACACTGGACTTTTGGCTGGATGCTAGCATGGGCCAGAGAAGATACACACAATACTGTGTTACTGTCTAAATTTTATCAAGCTGCCTGAATGGCAATGACCAGTTTCTTAAGAACTTCTCTGATTTTGATGTCTAGTGTAGCATAGAAGTTCAGGAATTGCCATGACACATAGAAAAAATCTCTTTCCAAATCAAGCAGAATGGGAATCAAAACCTGACTTTTCCTCTTCCCAACCCTTTATCCAAAATGGGTTGTCAGAAAAACAGGGATCAGTTGCTATCTGTCTACTAAGGTACCATAAACCAAAAGTGTCCACACAAACACTTCTGAGAGTCTGTGAGCTGTACTTGGCTCTTCCATTGTCTATAAACTGAAAGCTTTTGGTCCTTGTTGCTTGCTTTCTCTTTTCCCCTCCTAAGCATTGCAAATCTGTAAAACTCACTTAAGGAGAATGTTACAAGTATATCTCAGCAAAGATTGAGGATCAATTTGACTATGAACTTTGCCAAACATTGTCCAAAAAGTTCTAACCAAATTTATTTAGGAGCTCCTTTGTTCTCACTGGCAAGCAACCCTGAAGAACACTTCCCAAATACGTATGTGTTTTGCTGTTTGGATTCTCAGCTGAAACGATGGACTTAATTTTCAAAAGTAATGAGTACCTACACAAGCCTGCTGATTCCAGATGGCTGAAGACCTTTGATGGTCTTTCAAAGTGCAGGATGTAATAATCCACTGAACATCCCAAAAGGAGGCAGTCAACATTGATGAACATCACTGAAAATGTCTTTGTTTTTCTTGTGATTTCTAAAATTCATACCAGTGACACTCACCCCTCTTGGGGGGAAGTGTATTCATAAGCCTAATTTTGCAGAAGTAAAGAACTGCAGATAGCTACGCTAAAAGAGGACCAAGGAGGACACAGCAGAGTTCTCCCTGCAGTGTTATTGTGCATTGTATCTTGCTGTCAGCATTACATTTCAGAACTGAGCATGACACCCTGAGCATGCCTGCTAAACCAAATGTGAATAAAAATTCATATTACAGCAGTTCTGTTACCAGGAAACCTCTATTAACGATGTCCAATTTTGCTCCAATATACATATCCCCTGCTTAAGTGTATGGCAGTCTGTATTATTTCTGTGTGTGTTTGTGTGCCTGCTAAAATTTATAGTGTATAACCATTCAATTGACACTGCATTTGAAAAGAAAGCTCTGCAAATACAATGAATGTACATAAAAATCTCTCCTGTAAGAAAGCAGACAAAACTTCTTTTTACAATATATTGTATGCAAAGCAGATGCTGATGCTGCTTTGAATGTTTCATGGGGGTTTTGATATCATCTAATTTGCCTGAACTATTTACAGCATCAGTAAAATATGTTCTTCATTTTACGAATGGTAAAATATCAGAGAACTAAGGCATATGTTTGAGATAGCAAGGAATTTGGTAAGTGCAGTCCCCTTCAGGGAAATGCAATGAAAAATAATTAAGAAAAAAAAATCAGTTCCACAGTCTCCTTGTAATCACTTTTTAGATCATCTTAGCTTTTTGGCCTATGATGTAAATAAATTTAATTTATAATATGGAAAGGAGACTTGTGGAAAGAACTTTAGCCTTGTTTCCTCCTTCTGGCCACTCCTGTCTGGGCTCTTGGGTATTTTTCTCTCTTGAGGGAATTTTGTCATGTACCATCCTGTTAAGTTTTGTGGGAGTAAAAGGACATTCATACACCCTTGCAAGGTTAGCGTCTTTGCGTTGGTTGCATCCGGATCAGAGATAGATTTCAGGGGCACATCATAAATATTATTGTGCCTGTGTATGTATCTCTTCCCAAATACTTCATGATACCTCTCCCCTCGATATATCTCAGCTGGAATGACTTTCTGCATTCTGTGTTAACAGGGCATTTTTTTTTTCAGATATATACCTTCTTAGTAGATGCAAAAAATTATAAAAGTAGCTTGTGGAGAACTGTCAGATGCAGCCTGTGGTTAAAATATTAGCTATTAACCCATTTCAGAAACCCATTTTCAGAAAAAAAAAAGAATAAAAAAAAATTCAAGCCTCTCTGCTAAGTGTTCAGTGTAAGAAACATGAAAAATTGTCTCAATACAAGTCACTTCCAGAAAAAAAAAGAATAAAAAAAAATTCAAGCCTCTCTGCTAAGTGTTCAGTGTAAGAAACATGAAAAATTGTCTCAATACAAGTCACATATGAGAGAGATTGAAATTCTGTCTGCTGGGAAGCTCATCAGAAGTACTAAGTGAAATAATTTGATTCTCTAGGTGTATGTCCGAGTACTTGCAGTTTCCTTTAAGCCCTTCTGTTGCGTTACATCTAAGATATCTGTGTTTCCATACTTTTGTCACATTAGATAGGTATGAAAGCACATTATGGATACTTTATTTTTAAAGATGCTGCATGTTTATCTATTCTAAAATGAATACAATAATTTGTAGATCAAAACTCCTAACACCATTTCAATGGCTGGGGTCCAGGTTTGTACTCAGAGAACAAACCTTCAGATCTAAGTGATAATAAATTATTTTCTAACAAGCACCACCCTGTTTTAAATATTAAAGTACATTACACACAGTGACAAAGCCCTCCAAACTACAATGCTTCATCATGCAAGAGCATCTCACTTTCTGCTTACCACTTCCACTTGTACTGTTAGTTTTCCAACTGTTCAAACAGAAACTCTGTTTTGGTAACAGCTTGTTGAGAGAACTCTGTGTTTTCCCAGTATGTACTTGAAGAAGATTAATGAGTCTTACTAACATGCCAAGTCAATCTGTTCCCTTCTGTCAATCAACTCCAGTAGAACAAGTATGTCTGTCTCACTAGCTATATTTTCATGCAGATACACTGCAAAAGTTTAATTAAAACACTAACCACAACTGATCATGAAATACATTCCAGAACACAATTTAAGAAATAATTGGATAGGTATTAGGTAAGCCCTTTTATGAAGAATTTTTCCTTCAAGGGGTCAGGGAGGACAAAGGAAAGGATAAACAATATGAACAATTTGACAGAATAATTCTTATGATTGAATTTTGATTTTCGTTGTGACTTTGTTCGCCTTATTTTTAAAAATGATACCTACTTGCAACATCCTACTTGCCTATTGCCCAAGAATAAATAATTTACATTTAAAAGGCAGTACAGTATCACTCTTACCTTGCTTGATAGGGGGGTGAGGAGAGGAAATGTTGTAAATAGGGAAAGCAGATGACAATTTTTGTGAGACTGACTTTTCATGTCAGCAAGCAATAAGGTATCAGCCTATTCTATTGTATCCATTTTTAAAGAGATAAATTAAGAAACAAGATGGGGATTTCTCATTCCCTTGAATTTTGTGGCATTCCAGTGCGTGCAATACACTGCCATCACTGGTGCAAGTGGAAAGTTGTGGGGTAGTATAGTGTTACCTACCCTACATTGCTTACATCCTGAAAGACTGTAGGCTTCAGGTTTCAAACAGTTAAATTTGCCATATTACAATTTAACTGTGAGTGAACCAGAGCACCAATGAATTAGCCAACGCAGTCAGAGCTGACACTGCAGAGGGAGCAGTCCTTTGAGAAGGCAGTAATAGGAGTCAGGGGAATATCCAAGGAGAAGTCACTCATGTTAGGGGAAAAAATGAAGGACTGGAGCAGAAGCAAAGAGAAAAAATATGAAAGTTCATTTGCGGAAGACTGAGTACCAGCCACAGAGGACAAGAACCTGAAAGCCTGAAAACAATATCTACTTTCATTACTTAAGTTTTGCAGTGATTGTGATTTACAGTGATTGATCAAAATATACAAATAGAAAACACACATCACATAAGAAGTAATAATACTTAAAGATATATATGTATATGTCTTGAATAGATTGTTAACAACTGTAATTCCTCTTGTTCACTGAAGTAAGGCTGTTTCTAATCTGTTTCTTAGTTAGCAAGGAGGTCCAATAGGAAAATTCAGTAGGACCCAGAAAAGGAGAGTTAAGACACTGCAGACAAATCCAACAGCTGAAACACATTTATTTTTTCATAAACAGTAAGTGTTAGTCAATTGGACTAATAAGAGAACATTAAGAACAAGGGTTGATTATGCTTGCAGAGGTATTACATCACTGAGGGAATAATAACAGCAGTCACATGGTCTATTTCAGAGATGGTACATGTGGTCCCTACCCATCATGGTAAGTGAAAGAGGAACCAGACTATCCCAGCTTTTCTAGTCATTGAAGGTGTAGCCTGAAATATTGAAAAAAGTTTCAGTGGACAAAATTTCTTCTGGGTCATGGGGCTTTGTCCCTTACCCCACCAGGTGCTGGTAGCAGCTCTGGCACTGTCCAGCACTTAAAACGAGACATCCCTTAAGAGTTGCTTTTCTGGCTCTTTTTTTTGTCCCATGTTCATAGGCCAAGAGTTTCTGGTACATCCCATCTTGTTCTCAGCTGACTTTATGTCAGTCCTCACAGTCCTTCTGGACCCAAACTCAGTCCTCTAGTTGTCTTGCAGTTTCTGTCATATCATCTGCTCTTGGTGCAGTTCAACAGGTAGAATTAGTTTCGAAATTGCATAGTGAAAGCATCCTGGATCAATGTCTCTCCTTTATATATGTCTGTGAGAAAAAGAGAAAAAAACCCAACTATGTTATTTCTTTGCATGATCAGGAAGACAGAAGATAATAAACCACATAAATATCCAGGCATGTACTACCGAGACCTCTACCCAGAGGTCAAATTTTGTAACTTTGCATCTGGAGCCCAAACCTGATTGTGTTACCTTGGAGATCATACAAAGAACAAATCATCAGAAAACTACAAGTAAAGAGAGTCTTGTAGAAATAGACAAAAGCCTTTTACATTTTTATAATCTACAGGTTATGCTCTTGGGGATGGAGCAAAGAATGGTGGAGTGAAATGGGATGAGCTCCTACTAGACCTCATTCTCTATAAGGCTTGGGAATGTCAGCAGAAGATGGAATTCGGTGGGCTGGGTGAGGTACATGAGTGGAGTCCAGACAGAAGGGTGAGAAAATGGGGTGAGAAAGAGGTGCTGCTGCTATATGTCACTGAATAACGATCTGATTCTACAGCTAATTGACCTCATGGTCTTTTGGAGCCTAGGTTTCCGTCTTTTAGGATCTCTGGAGGGCAGAACTGGGTGGCCCATGATCTGATTCTGCAGCTAATTGACCTCATGGTCTTTTGGAACCTAGGTTTCCATCTTTTCGGATCTCTGGAGGGCAGAACTGGGTGGCCCAGCTCAGACATATGTTTGGTGTTGGGAGAGGGAGAGACAGGAGGACACTCCAGGCTGGGGTCATCTGGTCAGGTGAGAGATGACCAGACCAGTGTTTCCATGTGCAAACACTGAAGCAGCAATAACATTTTTGATCATGACAAAACTGCTTGCTTTGAGAATTTCCTTCTGGCTGTGTTTACGTGTCTATGCTGTCTGATTAAAGGGAGTTTCTCTTTATATGCAGCTAGAGGTTCAGAGCAAGTTGGGGAGGGTATCAGTTCCTGAAGTCATGGTGGGAAGTTTCAAGACAAAATGCTGACATGTTGTTGTTGTTGCAGCTGTCATGCCTAGAGTGCCACATACATCATCTGGTCCCTTGGCAGGATCCATGTGCCCCCCGCTCACATGCCCCCTCTCCATGTCCCCTCCACCATAAATGTACTCACCAGCGGCCAGCTCTTGGGCTGTGGAAGGGGCTGTGCCTGGAGAGATCTGGGAAGATCATTTCTTGGACGATGCCACCAGGTCTGAGTTTGAAAGTGGTCTGAGCCTGAGTTGTGGCGAGGACCCCTTGCCAAGGTGGCCCTAGGACTTCTGTTGGACACTCAGCTCTGTGCTGCTGACAACAGTCTGTGAACACTTGAGCTACCATCCATGTATCTTGTAAAGATCATCTTAAAAAGGAAAAGTGCATCTCACAGCCCTAATTGGCTCAGTCCTTCTTCTGAGGGAATATCTTTTTTTACCTTTTGTTTTCTCAACCGAGCACTGCTCAACTGACACAAGCTTCTCAGCCTGGCTTCCCACAGTAGTGTTTCATTTTTCAGAGAGTTTTTCCATAGGTCTTTGACAGAAACCTACACCATGGTTCCATCTAAGGGCCAGCGTCGGTCCTTCCCCATGAGTTGATGTAGCAATAACAGTGGGTGAAGGGTTCCTTCATAATTACGGTTCCTTTGTAGAAGCCTGATAAAACTTGATATTTCTTGGGATGAGGGGACTGACAGGGCAAGAGAATTCATGACAATGCTGTTACATCTATGGGACATGTAGAGGCAGAACTTGAGCATAATGATCCCACCATGAAGAACTTTTCTTCCCAATTTCCTACATAACCCACTGTGGGCTCAAGCTGGAAAGCAAGAAACTGGGCAGTCTGGACTGTAGTGCAGATTTAAACCTAAATGTGTATGATGGCATAGATGTGATCTATGTTACTTGAGAGCATGTGTCCACGGGGAACAAGAAAGGGTTGTCTCCTCTGTTGGTTCCATTCGTCAGGGATGCAGAGCAGAAGGCTGCCATAGAAAACCTTAGAAGAAGCTGCCGAGTCCACAACACGGACATAACTGAATCCAGCAAGGGAGCAGATTCTGTCTTCAAAGATTCCCAGGACTAAGTGGACTCAAAGAGCTCTCGTCTCCAAGGTTATATTTTGTTTTGTTTCCTTTAGTATAAGCAGCCAAAAATGCTCCTGTTGAGTATACAGTGACATTTCAAGATTTTGTTAAGTAGGTCTAAGTATGCATTTCTTCACTGAAATTTCAAGTAGGATATCCTGTGAGAAGCCTTAGGAAGGGTTGGGTTGTTTTTTTTAAATATTTTTAATGCTTTAAACTGGGGCTTTCACTGGCAAACACAGGAAATGAAAGGTTTTTATTCATTAGAATGCCTGAGACAAAGAGCATTAGAAATACCACATACATTAATAAAAAGTTGATAATTTAATTGTAGTATTGAATAACTGCAGAAGCCCAGCACATGCCTACATAAACTGCCTGTTTGCGTTGCGCAGCGTGGTTAGGATATGTCTAGGTGTCTGGTATGCAAGCTTAATGTATGAACTGCTCTTTAAATTGCTGATTATATCCTTAGGCAGGTTTTAGTGAATTAATAGGACTTGTTGGCTGGTAAAAAATAATCATGAATCCTACTTTGCACAGTACTGTCTAACATAAATATTTGCCTTAAAGGTAGTAAGTTTTAAATGAGTGAGTTAATACACATAAAATATAAAGTATAACATGAACAAAATTAGAAAATCTAATTTAGCTATGAAACACTTCTCAGAAAATTAACCCTCATTTATGCTTACACTATTTAACAAGGAGAGGCCAGATATTTCTCAGCCATACAACAGGTCATAACAGAAGAAATATCATCTCATCCCAACAACTGGTTCTCATTCTTCTTGAAAGATACTTTATTTATGATCAAGTGATACCTTAATTTATCAGAATGACACATTTAAACAAGGCACAAAACTCTGCCATAGAAGTTAATGAAGACTGAGTGCTCAGGGGATTTTTAACAATTCAGGTTTCTTTAAGGAGGAGAGTGAGGATGTGATTAATTCTGGCTTTTTCTTCTCTTGTAACAGATCAAGTATATGAAAGTGACCCAGAGTTACCTGTTTTACTTCAAAAAAAAAAAAAAAGGCCGAAAACCCCCAGATATATTCTCTATTAGCCTTACTGCATGATAAACAAGAAAAAAGAATTCAGATGTGGCAGGTGCAAACTTACTGCTGCTTTTCTGTGAAATTTAAAGACAAGACTTTAGGAAAGGCCATTCAATATATGTCTGCTGGACCTAATAAGACCAATTTTAATGCTGGAACTAGCTTTGCATGTCGGCAATGTAACAAATCTGATACCTTCTTATAACACTCCAGAGTTTCCAGCACTTGGACTTTAAAAGATATCATCAAAATGTTTCATGAAGTGTAACTTGCACAACTCTACTTCCTTAATAATTAAAGATACCTCTCAGACTCAGTGCACATGCTCCAGCCGGAATGATGCCACTCAGAAATAAATTGCGTGTCTGTTTAAGATTCTTCCCCAGCAGTATTAGAATCTGTCCAGTAAAATGATACAAACCAAATTTGCCATAGTGCTAATTTACATTGCCATTAATGAGAACACAAGTTTTAAATCACAGACATAGAAGTACTATTGTGCATCCAGCTTATTTCAGCTCCACTCAGGGTGATAAGGCATTCTCTAGACAATTGTAATTATGAGTAATTTGTAAAAGTAATAAGAACTGCTTTTTATTACAGGCAATAAAAATCAATTCTTCATTCAATTATCTTTCCTGGCTATGATATGATAGCTGCCCTGAGTGAGTGTAACAGGAAAAAAAATGAGTAAGTTCTAAGGACAAGAACTATTAAAGAAAAATACAACAGCACTTAAAAAAAAAAAAAAGCTACAAAAATTTTATCTCCATTTCAGCACCTTGTCATAAAGATGTGGTAATAAAAACCTGGTACTATTGCTGTCATCCTTCTTTTTCTTTAAGACACAAACTTCACATATATTCACGTAAAATTAAGCACAAGACCAACTTAATTGATTCAGTATGATAATTAATGTGGTTAAAGTAAAGCACAAATGTGAATCTTTGTAGAATCAGGGTGATGGTGAAGAATAACATTTTGCATGTGATTAGCTTCCATGCAATAAGACTTGTTGAACTCCAAGTTAAATATTAACTCCAATTTTAACAAGAATTAGACCTTAAAATAACAGATACTTTCTATTTAATAAAACATGCTTTTTATGCTTCAAGGGAAGGTGGAAGGTGTGTGTTTGTTTTGAATAGAGGCAGATTTGGAGTGAGATTTTGGACAAACAAGAAAGTGTCTGAGGCCAAGTCCCTGCTTTTTATTTCGATTTTTCTTTTTAATTTCAAACTTTTCTATTCAATTAGAGGAGACTGGGAACAAAATCAAACAAGTGAACCTGTCTAATGGGCCCATTTAATAAAAATGTTTTGCGTATTTTGAATTTTTTCATATATTTTTGTTTCCAGGGGAACTGGAACTGAGAAACAAGGGTGTCAAATTTCATTTTGGAGTTGGGACCTGATTTTTACTTGTTATCTTAGCCTTCTAGCCAACCTGAGGGAAGGATGGGTAAATAAATTCAGGGGCATAAAGATATTCAAGCACACAAGTGTGATTAGGTGACTTGCTATGGTAGTACTCACTTTCTCATATGCCAGAGATGTGATACTTTCATGGAAGTGATAAATTGAGCCCCCACTGCAGAAGGGATTTGAGGATGGGCCACTTTAACCCACTACCTTTGATCTCCCCTCGTGGTATATTTGATCGAATTTTGATTTAGAACAATAAAAACAAACCTCACTGAGTCTGCACAAAGTGAACCACCCTATAAAGGCTGTTTAATGAGCAAACTATTCAAAGATTAGATGAATCTAAAAGGTTATTGGATCGTGAATTTTTTTGACCTCTATAGAATAACGCATCCTTACTAAGACAGCAACGGATGTCAGCTGAAGTCAGCAGCCATTTGTGGAGCATTTTATTAAAAAAATCCATATAAAATATATCCTCTGGATCATGTTCTTTTCTTCAGCCTTTCTCAAATCTTCATCTGCTTACTTGTATATCTCCTTTTTCTTTTATATTGTATGTATTTTAGAAATTCACCATCTTCTCTTGAGTTCTGTGTGTCAATTACTTAGAAGGGATAAAAAGACCAGTGAGAAATTTTCTGATTAATATTTATCATAAAAGTTTTCAGATCCTCCTCTGAAAAGAGCTATGTTAATTGGAAACTTGTACCTATAGCAACAGAAACAGAGCTACATGATTCATAGGCAGAAGTCACAGATTTCTTATTTGTCAAAGTTAGTTGACGGGAGAGGCAAGAGGATAAATCTTTTCATATTCAGCTGAGGGTTTCAAGGTACCTTACAAGGTACCACCTGAGAAATACAGTTCTTCCACCATTCTGCTTCTACGTGAACCAATACTGTTGAATAAGGCTTCATCCTTGCCAGTTAATAACACACTACAATGAGCTGACAGCTTATCAATATGTTGGTAGCTGTGAGACATCTTCTTTTAGAAAAATCATATAGCATTTATGTTCATTAAAACAATTCGCCAAATCCATAATATACTGTCTCTCACATATATGTAGATGGTATATATTAGGGATTGATTCATTTTAGTGATAACTATTCTGCTTTTCTAAGAGATACCCATTTCTTCTTATTCTAAAAGACTTATGTTATTTTAGTCCAGAGTGATATCAATTAACTTTTAAAAGTTTGTCTTGGTTTTCTGCAAGACTAATATAAATATGTGTAAATCAGTTACATTTAGGAAGAATTTTACTGTCTTGGGAAAGCAGATGCCCAACAACCTCTGGTTTACCATAGGTAATTTTTTATCTGTCAATTAAACCCAAACTACCTTTTCCATGCTACTTCTATCCAAGGAGTAAAGCGGGTCTTTTCCAAAAAGCTACACATCATCTGTGTGAAGAACAGCATCACCTCTTCCCCCTTGTTCACCTTTTATTCCTTTAAGTCAGGGTACTCTGCTGATGTGTGGTGACCCAGGGATGCACAGTCAGGTGACATTATGTATACCCAGAGCACTGTCCCTGCTGCTGTGGTCAGACCTTGCTGTGCTCAGCATAATCCATCTGAAGAAGCTCTATTTCCATGAATCCTTGAGCAGCTTTTAGTGTTGCACTCCCTTGGCTTTCCTGAGGGTGTAGGAATTGAGTCTAGCTCTCGAATGGACGCCCTTGGCTTTCCTGAGAGTGTAGGAATTGAGTCTAGCTCTCGAATGGATTCAAATGGATTGCTCTTTGGCAAAGCTTCATGGAAGTAGTTTAAAGAGCAACATTTTTATAGCAATTACTCTCTCTCCCTCCTTATGACAGAAAAGGGAATGAAACTACTAGGCCTACATAAACAGACATGAAGAAGCAGTAAAGAGAGGTCACTAGTCAGTAGACTCAAAAACCTTAAAAGCAAACCCTCTGTTTGGCTTGAACAGCGTGGCTTTCCAGGGTAAAATGCTGCCCCTTGCATGACATTGATTCAAACAACTGTAGATATCTATAACACAGGCATCTAACATGAACAAGGAGTCTAGACTCTCAGTTTATCAAAGGAGGAAAGAGATGTTTCACAGAAAAAATTAATATCATCCTTCAGCAGATACCTAAAATAGACCATACCCTAAAAATGCCTGATTTTCTCTGTTGACTATAGAGGTGACCCTCTTGTGACTAGCAGGAATGGAGACCTCTACATTGAAATTTGGATGAGATGAACCTTACTGGGGGTGCTTGTGTTTCTTAGTAAGTTCAGACACCTGGTGATTTAAATCCAAACTTTGTTTGGTTTTATGATGTTTTGTCATTCATGATCTAAAAGATAAATGTAAAAAGGAAAGCACATCTGTTTTTAACATTCCCTGCCTTAGCAGAGGTTTTAATTCTTGCCTTTTCTTTAAAGCTGCATGTGGTATGTCTTGAAATGTCTTCCTTGATTGAAATCAGAAAACATTCTTGCTGTCAAGGATTCTGCTTTATCTGTGATAACTCATGTATTAGTTCCAACTGTAAAAATAACGTGAGGGTTGGCTTAAAATATTTCACAAGACCTTCCTCTAAGTCCTTCAGAAGTCTTCTACGTTATCTTCTCTGCTATGACTACTACACCCTTCATTTTGCTATGCACAATCTCTCCTTTCTTCCTCACTACTTCCTGACTATTGCATTTTGCAAATCTATTTCTAATTGCCAGATTCTTTACATTTTTTCTCTAGATCACAACTTATACTGCCAATTGGTTGACCTTATTCTGTCTTGCTTGATATCCAGGGGACATTTTAGAAAACTTCTTTCCAAAATTAAATCACCAAGTGCATTAGAAGTTTTTGATCCTTCTTCTGGGCTCTCCGTCATTCTGCATGCCCTACAAATTCTTAAGTTACAATTTCCAGCAAAGCCTTTTCTTGGGAACAGCTTCTCAAGGTGCCTTTAGAGGAACATCCAATTCACAAGTAAAGAAGGTGCTCTTAGGAAGAAAAAAGAAAAAGGTAATTCTGCGCTGAACTGGAGTACAAATTTACTACCCACATCAATAGATGCAACTTGGCTCCCTTTAATCCTTTGGAAAATTCTGATTTTAATCAGGCAAGGTTGGAATAAAACACCCACAAAACATCAACATGAAATACTTAATCATTTAGAAAAGAACGTCAGGGACAAATGCTGTAGTGAATAAACTATTTTTCAGAGTATGATGTGCTCAGCTCTCGTGTCAACAAGAGGTTGTGCTCTCCTGTCTTCAGCAGCTAGTCTGAAGAGGACTGACATAACCTAACCCCAAAAGCTTTCTAATGCAAATTTGCTGTCAAAAAATTGGGTGCTCATTATACTGGCAAGATCCAGTTTTAATATTGGCAGGTGTAATGCAATCTTTCCCTGCATGATGGTTCCTCGGTCCTGAGCTACACCATCCTTGTTATTCCACTCCTGAAACTCTCTTAAGTAGAGAACTTAAGCATTTGCATAAATTCCCTGAGGATTTAGGAAGAAAATGTTCCAAGGCCCTCCGGGGCTAAATGTGTATGGTGAAGTATATGAATAAATCTGTCAGTTTTGAATCATTAGGAACGAATGGCTCTAGGGTTGATTTTAAATGGGTGCCAGTATATCTCAGAGTTTTGCTAGAGACAGAGGATGGGCAGGATAAGCTTATATTATTCTTCTTGTTTGGATAGGGTTAATGGGAGTGTTACCAGGGATTGTGTGGGAGTTAATTGTATTAACAAGGAAAGATAGAGAGCCAAGCAACGTCTGCTGAATGTCATAGCCATTTTTTCCTATTTTATTGCAAGCAGTCTAGGTGGCATAAATCAGTACTGCCTCTGTTTGAATTTACAAAATGACTTGCAACTGTCTCATAGTATTTATATTTTCCCTATGAATTAAAGAGAAATCATATAGATGAATAGGAGGCAGTGCTTTAAAGCACTGAGTTTAGGCATATATTATCTCAAATGTATACGTGCTAGCCATGTTAATGGGAATATGGACTACTGGTAGAAGTCACAGGAAAGTAAATCACTTACCTTGTCTTAGAAGACTGAGCTTTCAGGTTGAATTGTATAGACTATGGTCAAAATACCTTTCAGTCCCTAAGGTAAGGAATTGTATTGTCAGTATTAGTTTTGAATGTGATGTGCCTCGCTCTCCCAAAGATTCTGTGTGTGATCTTATGCACATTTAGGTGAACAGCTCAAAAAAGTCCACAAGGTCCTTTATTGAAACACCTAAGATTTGATTGGTTGATGTGCTAAGGACTTTGATCTACACACTATTTGACCTGGAGTTAGAGTGAAAACCATTTCTGAAAGTCAAAGTTGCTTGACTGCTGTTGGGTTCGCAAACCAGAGGTAACAAAAAGGCCTTGATATTTGCTAACTTTGCTGCCCAAAAAAGCTTAAACCAACAGAGCCAAACACAGAAATAGAATTACAGCTTGAACTGGAAAGCAAAAGCTATAACTTGGGGCAAGGACAAATTCTTTATCTTCTGTGAATTATGTTGACACAGAAGAAGACCGGTGACACACACTTGCTGCACCTTGCCTTCAAAGTCTGTATCTTAGACTCAGTATATTGGAACAATGATACTGAAAAACTCATTCATGAGGCTAGCCAGCTTGTCATCTACAGGACACCCCAGAAAGACTGGCATGCCCCTGTGTTGTGTAAGTAAGTGAAGAAGTCCCCAGTGCAACTAGTAATCCAGAGGATTACATAGGATTGTGAAGCTGCATTCTCTAATGGTGGGCTCATTTGGATATGATATCAAATAAATATATATTTTAAAAAACCAAACCCAAATCCTGATCTCAAGGAACAAGGGAGAGCACGTAGCTTGTCTGCAAAGCACTGTGTCACTAGTCTTTTGCATAAACAAATGATATCAGAGGTCATGTTCAAGCATAACCAAGCATAATCCCTGCTGTGCAGTAAAATGGTCAGTTTTTCTAGTAGGCTGCAGGGAACATTCACTGGCAGTTCACAAGCAGCAGGTTCAGATTTACCTACCACGAGTCAGACTCGTGGGCACAAGCCACCTTGGCTTCTAAGACTACTCATACTGCTGCACATGATTAGCTGTTACAGTGACGTGAACATTAAAACTGCTTCGAGGCGCTAATCTAGAACAGGCTTTTTGCCTTTTGACATTTGTTCAGCAAGAAAAGGTGCAATTTCTTGCTAACTACACAGCTTTCTTATTATTGCCACACTGAAGACTATTTTCTTTAGAGAAACCTCTAGAGGCAGTAATCTAGTTTTGAACTATTGCCATCAACTCTCTTAACAGCAGACTGGGATATTTTTGTTGTTTTAAATATATGAAAAGTGAGCAAAAGCCATAGGTGCAGAAAAACTGACAACAATTTAGAGGTGACTGCGGTAACATTAAGTACATTGAGCTTCTCCAATCTGGACTTTTCCTGAGGAACACAAATAGACACAGCTCTAACAAGAAATTTTGACATTTTTTCAGAGATACTCTGTAATCTGTTTATGAGATCTCTCATTTTTAATAGAGATAATTTAACATAAACTAATATTTTAATATAAATAAAGAATCTGCAAGTTTCTATAGCTACTTTTTTTTTGCTATACCATTAGATGGAGATTTCTCTTTTGACTGCTAGACTGTTAATTGTGTTCTGACATTTTGGTCTCATCTGTTTTTTCAAAGAGTTTGTTGCAGCTGTGAATTTTCTGGCAAAGCAGGGTTCTGTGGAAAAATGCCAATTCTTCTTAAATATGGTGCTCTGAGAAAATATCTCCTTTTTCTTTTTTCTTTTTTCTTTTTTTTTTTTTTTTTCCTTGAAATTGTACTAATGCAGGTTTCTGTCAGAAATGAGCTTGGCCTCCTGCCAGATTATCTGATAGAAGCCCAGATCTTCTGTGGCGTTGAGAAACCTCAGTGCATCAACTGCCTTCAAAGAAAAGATGTTTTGGTATCCTCAGCTTCAGCACAGTCCAGGCACGTGGGCTGCTTTAGGAACCTGGAATCTAGAGCAGCTCAAGGTTTTAAAAGGTTCTGCACTTCCCAGGAAAAGCCAGAAGTCTGGCAACTGAGAAATGCCCCGACAAACAGCCTAAGAACTGAGTGGGACAGGGGATATGAAGAAAGAAGGTAGTCAACAATGAAAGAGGTTTAGAGAATTTGTCTGAGCTGGACAAGACAGACCTCACAACCTTGTCACATCTGGAGCTAGAAAGCCCTAAAGTTTCCCCAGTCTTTTATTTATTGCTACAACAAAGGGTAGCTTTCAGCTTTTTTTGAGTCCTGGAAATACCAAGGTGAGCTTCAAGCTCCACAGCCCTGGGGCATCTCAGTCTCACAAAATCCCTCAGATTCTCCATAGCGTTGTGCTCAGGAGGCCAGGGCACACTTATTTCTGTTCCATTGTTTGATTTTAGGCACATATGTATAGGACTTTAGTTTTTAAAGATATTTCTCCTTAAAAAAAAAAAAAAAAAACAAAAAAAAAAGAAAAAGGGAAATGGAAAAATAAGCCAGCCGCTGGTGACTGATTAATTTCTTTTTTGACACACTATTTTCCTAATGTTTTATTGGAATAGAATAACGTTTACATGGACATGTAATCCAGGAACATAGGCTTTTAATAATCAAACTGCTAACTTAAGTGTCATAGCAGTATTTGGGTGATTAATGAAAGGTGTTTACACAGCCAGTTATTCTGTTTCATTTCAGCAACTGTGCAAAACTCCTTACAGAGAGTATGACATGTTGCTCCCTTTATAGAGCAGTCTCCATATGTTCATTAAGGTGGAAAAAAACAAGGAAGCTAAATGCAGGTGTCAGCTGAAACCTGCAGAGGATCGCTGCTTCATTGGATTGTGCTTTCTTCTTTGATTTGCAATTAACATATTTCTGGACTTCAGACATATTTCATTTACTGTCCCTGGGGAATCAGCATTTCGTTTATGTGGTTTCATTCTTTCTTCCTTTTTTTTTTGGTTTTAAATTTTTACTGACACAAAGATAGATATCTGAGGGCAGCAAAGTATTCTGCATTCTGCTGCCAAGGGATGGCATATTAGGATATTTGCTTCTCTCCCTATTTTTTTTTTTTTTTTTTTTAAGCACACAGTTATCTTTATGCCAAGGACCTTGAAGTCTCTTGGGAAGACCATCTTAAATGAGGAATCAAAACATTTCAGGTTTCTCATCACAACTGCGAATTGGAAAATAAGCACTTGCACACCACATTGACTCACCTAACTGAGGGACTCTGTTCATCCTGCATTTAATGACAAAACGTAGCATGTTGTTGTATTTGTACCGTAACTGAGAAGTTGCATTGCATGGCACTGAACTACTGTAACCCAAAAGAATCCAGTAAGGCAAAGTTTAAGAAAATCCTCTGAGCGCAGCTCCTCCCTCTTCCCTCCTGCCTTCTGTTACCTCCTTCCTCTCTCTTGATCACCTCTGCTGTGTCACTACAAATGAATGAGCCATGTCAATGCAATGGGGACCCTGCCTTGACTAGCAAGGTTAGAAACCAGAGCAAACCAGCTTAAAACCTTCTTCTGTAGTAGTCTTCAGTTTCTTATTTCATGAGAGTGAGTGGTGAGACTAGCTGATGCATGGACAGAATTGCCACAGGTCGTTATTTCTCTCCTCAAGCTGGCCAGAAATTTGCATGAGAGAGGCAGTTTGCACATTGGCAAGCCTTGTGGTGGGATTTGAAAGGAGGTAGTTGTCATGCTTAGCATTTCCATGTTGAAAAGCAGGGAAAGTTAGTCATCTAAAATCCTGGGGAGAGGCGGGAAGATAGTTTTCCAGCTTAACATTAACAGAAGTCAACGTGTTAACCAAACGACCATGGAAATAGAGAGACATGGATGTCCCATGGGTGAGTGAAGACATTTTTTCAGGATTCACTGTTATCTCACAGACTTCCTTCATCCTATACTGTTTATGCTTGCGGAAATGTCAGTACATCCTTGTAGATGCATGCATCATTCATTTCTTGAATGTGATAATATCAGCAAGCCTCATTTCTGTGTACTTCACATGGTTTCCTTCTGAAGCTCCCTGTCTCAGATTTTTAATATCAGCTTCATCTATAATTACTGAACTGTATTACATGCTCTCTTGTACATGTATGTGTCCTTTCATTCTTTTGCCTCTTTTCTGACTTAATTGGGGTTATGGTATGACCAAGGAAAGGAATCATAGGAATTGTCCTACTGTTCTCACTCTCAAGCCGTGTCATTATCCAGTATAGTCCTTAGAAGCTTCATAAAATCATTCTAGAAACTGAAACTTCGTGGGGAATGCTACCCCTTCTTGAAACACTGTGGTCTTATCCTAACCCCTTGTAACTGCAAGTTGATTTATGAGCTGAAACTTCTGAAGTGCAAAATTTACCTTGACCTTTACCTGTTATTTCCAAGGAAGTTAAGTAGATCAATACATTTAAGCAGAGTAAAACTTAAAAACTTTTTGTTTAAATACAGAAATCTGTCCTGTTTCAGAATGCTTGCAAGTTTGATAGCTCTGCTGAGCTAGAGATGTTAGAATAATTCAGTATTCCTATATGGTGCCTGATTTGTGCTTATACAGGGTAAGATTTTGCAGAAGGTTCATGCTGTAAAAAAATGCTCTGGCTGCCATGACATGGGCATATTAATATGGGAATACTCAGTATTGCAGCTGCTTTTTGCAATCATAGTTTTGCATCTGATATATAATGCCCTCCTCAAGAAAATGATTAGGCAGTAGTTTAGGTAAGGGACCTGCATGTTAAACAGCTGAGGTTGCATTGAGCTATTGTGTCTGCGGAGAGTTGCTTGCTCATAAAATCAGCTCATGCACTGAACTTGGGAATTTTTCTTCCTCCAAAAAGAGAGTCCAGCCTGTGAAATAAAAGATATCCAAGTCTGGGTATTTTCCTCTTCTCAGCTTGTCAGCAACAAACTTTGGAAATGATGTTTTTACATATCACAATCACACGTTCAAGAATGAACTTACCTCATTTTCCTCATGAGTACCCTGCAAACCAGGCACTTTGAGGATGACCTGATGGAAATCTCTATATTCTTTATTGCATCTTTAAAGAGTTGCTGTCCCTCTACCTGTTTATGCTTCTTGTCACCTAACATCCCAGTTGAAAACATTTTACTGATCTTGTGCTCAAATCTCTCCATTTTCCTATTTTCTGGCTTGGTAAGGAAGGTGGGAGTGCAAATGGATACCAAAGAAATCTGCAAATTTGTTTTCAGAGTGTCTTTTCTATTAGGCAACACTTGTTGGTCAATGACAGCTGCTGTTACAACAGCTCAAAAAATACAGAACATCTCTGCATAGCAACGTCTTAAACAGATTTCAAAAATGCAATTCACAGGGAACACCTAAGCCTGGGAGCACTCAGCTGTCTGCACTACACTTCCATATACACTTTTCCTCTTTAAAAGCGGTATTTAAACATACGGTGGCCACAGTAATTTATGGAGCAAACTCTGAAAAATTCTAAATCAGGATTAGTGTCTATTAACTCTATTAAGTTTTATTTGGCAGGCGACCAAAGTGTCAACTAAGCTCACATTCCTCTTTATCCAGTAACTAATGCTGGAGAAGGCACATGTACAATATCAAGTGGAAAAAGATGTCCGGGGTAATACTGCAACTATCAGGCCAAATTCTCTGCTGGCATAATTTATAGCATTTCCAAGCCAGATCTTTCAGAATAGCCTGTCTGTCTCAAATTAATTTTTCGTATTCACTTTTTAATAAGCAACTTTCCAAGCAATGAGGGTTTTTTAGCTGCATGACTCCTATTAAAGTCAATAGGAGTCATGTGGCTAAAACCCTATGTGATGCTTGAATTTATTGGAAATTGGCATCTGGTGCTGAGAGCACTTCTATTGTTTGGTCTTCCTGCCCAATCATCGCTTTCTGCCTGGTCATGTAGCCCCTTACACTCTAACTTGCTGGAATCTCCACGCCTAACCTTTCTATTCCTTCCCCAATATGCTTTCACACTAAAAATAAAAGAGCCTCCTCTGTAGAATCATTATTGCCTCATGCTCTTTTGTTTGGATTTTCTGTATGCGGCCACTTTGTTCAGCCTCAGCTGTTCCTGAACTTTGCTGTTGACTGCAGTGAATCATTGCATTGTTCATGCAATCAGTTACATTTGCACAATACTTTAGGATCTGGTTAGATGAAAGGTGCTGTGCAAACAAAAGCTTGGATCCTTCCCATTTTATTCTGAAATGTTAGGGGTTAAAATGCTGTCAAGTGGGTCTGATGTCATTGCTTCACTAAAAATGAGCTTCTGGCAAGTGTTATCAATTATTACTTGATAATTTCTTGCTCCCCAAAATCATGTTTTTCCACTGAAGGGCAACGTTTCAATTGATATGAGGGATGCGCATGTTAACTCCAGACACGTTTTGGCCAGTGTGGATATGGGCTGCAAAAACCAACCCTAAGAACATTGCCGTAGGATTTACTTGTCAATATCTGAAAACATTGTGTATTTTGTTAAAAACACTAAACGCCTTTTTGTTTGGTTCTCAACACAGCATTGTTCATGCAATCAGTTACATTTGCACAATACTTTAGGATTTGGTTAGATGAAAGGTGCTCTGCAAACAAAAGCTTGGCTCCTTCCCATTTTATTCTGAAATGCTAGGGGTTAAAATACTGTCAAGTGGGTCTGATGTCATTGCTTCACTAAAAATGAGCTTATGGCAAGTGTTATCAATTATTACTTGATAATTTCTTGCTCCCCAAAATCATGTTTTTCCACTGAAGGGCAACGTTTCAATTGATATGAGGGATGTGCATGTTAACTCCAGACACGTTTTGGCCAGTGTGGATATGGGCTGCAAAAACCAACCCTAAGAACATTGCCGTAGGATTTACTTGTCAATATCTGAAAACATTGTGTATTTTGTTAAAAACACTAAACGCCTTTTTGTTTGGTTCTCAACACATTTTATGTTGATGTGCATTTGGACGATTTGCTAATTTGTATATGTACCTGAAGGGTGGCATCTTTAAAACAATGACAAAAAATTCTAATTATTATTTCCTGTAAAAGTTAGGGCACTGGCCCACATTACATCTGGGATGCTACTGAAAAAAGTGCTTCCTCCAGGGCTTACTGGAGTGGTTTTCAACTGAATGGAAAAAGAGATATCTTCACAGATGAAGATTTATTCTTCTCCCAAAGGTGGCTGTGAACGTCTCAGTATGAAAAAAGGGTTTTATTAAATGGCAGTGTACTAGAGTTTACATATAGTTTTAAGAACACTATATAGGAAAGTTATTAATGATTGAGTCTGAGGACTGTACAGCTCGGTAATAAAGGATAGAGACTGTCCAGTATCCTGAAGAGAAAACACAATTCAGATTCCTTCAGGCACTATATGTTTTTAAAAAATAATCTCAGGACTGAAAATCAAATCTATCAGGCAACACAAGTCAAGCGACTTGGGACTGTGCCAGCCAGCCTATTTTGAAGTATAGCTAAAGTAGACTGAAGATTATCTTCAAGGAAGATCTTGAAGAGCAAGAGAGCACTGAATGAATAGAAAACTGTTTCTGGGACAGTTGCTGAAAGCCTCATATATGATGAAAATCATCATACTTTGACATGAATGTGCTATGCAAAAAAGCAGTGTTTCCATGCAAGACAATTTTGCATGTATTCAGTCTACCAGAAAGATGTTTTACCTGAAACATTTTTTAATTTTTTTTTTTAACTTTTTGTTAAGTGTTCATTTAAAGATGCCAGAACTTCAGAAGCTTTATTTGCCTACAAGAAGTGCAGAGGTTGTGGTGCAAATGTCAGTCCTTGAACATCACTCCTTGCCCTCGTTCTTTGGGGCTGTGCTTATAGATAAAAGGAGTCTTATTTCTTATGCTTCTTTTCTCCCCCACTCTTGCACCCCTTACAACCAGAATAATGCAAGTTAGTGGCAACTGCCGTGACGGTTTTTCAGGGTTTACCTGGAAAAAAAATGGATTAATGTTCTTAGTACATTTTACTTGTAAGACTACTGCTGCCCAAGTTAAATTGCAAGTGTGTTTCCATTTGACAGGGTTCAGGATGACCTTTGCTCATTTTCCACAGGATTTTCTGTGGAACATTTACCATAGCCATGTTTATCAAAGTAGTTTTTTCCGATTTTCCACTTTTTTAGGAGTCCAGTGTTTGGCCTGAGAAGTACTTTGTTACTAAACAAAAGATGCCAGAAACTATCGAAGATAAAATGTAAGACGGGCACACAAAACAAAAGTGCTAATAGTAATATTAGCATTTTGGAAAGAGTAAGTGGATCATAGCTTTGCTTTGAAGAAAAACAACAGAGACTTTTCATTAAAAAATAGTCTATCCGGAGTAAATCTGACCTGAGCTAAATTTGAGCTGCCCTGGAGAAAGCAAAAAACTGTGTCACACTACGGAACATCCAAACTAAGCACTCCCCCAGCTAAAAGATTTAGCACAGAGAGTCAGTTTTAAACTAAAGAAGACCAGCACTTTAATCTTTTTGCTTGATTTTCCTTTCAAACACAGTCATCCATTTAGCTCCCTGCTGTCCTCATGAAGAATTTCCTTACGATGAAATCAGGGTTCGGAGATTTATTATGCAACGAGCAGAGCAGGTTCAAGCTGATAAAGGCTTCCTGGGTGAGTGAAGGATGCTTAATGCCAGGAAAGATACTCTTTTAATGTGAGGTTCTTGACCATTTATTACATAAAAATGTTAATCTGATAGTGTTTTTAATCTGCTTGTTATCGGCGGTGGCTGCTCGGTGTTAAAGACGAGATAAAAAGGGAGAGCTGAAGAAGCAGATTTGGGGAGCACTCGCTCAGTTAACTCGCCGGATACAGCACACACCTGCTTCCCATTTATCTGCTCTGGAGGAGTGAGGAGGAGAGAGGGCTTAGGGCCGCGATAATGCAGCCCTGGTTGGGCATCGGTGTGCCGGCACCGAAGGGACGCTGCGCGCGAGATAAGCCGCGATGAAAGACCGGGACAGTCATTTCCCAGGAAACTCTGCAGAGAGGAGGATTTGCTTCACATGCCATTTCTGAGGGGTTCTCCAAATATAAAACACTTAATCCCTTCTCCCCAATTCCACCTTACCCCTCCCGCCTCACAAACTGCAGGAGTAATGAAGACAAACATCCGGCGGGTTTCCACTCGTGGGCTTTGTCCCCAATAACTTGTCCCTAAGCTAGTCCTCCCCGTGAAATATTGACAGGCAAGACACGTTGTGACTAGTCCTGCCTTTGTGCCTGCAGAACCAATTGCTGGTGTAAAATACAGAGTGGCCAGCAAACTGGGCTGAAGTCTGTTCATGGGCTCAGGACTTATTAGTTATGGTGGCCCGGAGGACAAGCGCAGTAATCACATAAGCTTTATTTTCTAAAAAAACTGCAAGATAAAGGTTATCTCTCTCTGCAAAACAAAAATGCAATCTTTTTCTTGAGGGACTGGGCTCAGTAGTAAAGTTTTTTAGGTGTTTTTTTGAGTTGACACAAACATTTGCAATCAGTGGAGTAGCTGGACAGGAAAGTCATTTCAGAAAATATGGGGGATTAAAATCATCTACCTTAGGATAAAACCTGACCAGTCCAAGCTTTTGATGCCTAGGGAGACATGAACTCATTTCCTGTGCTGAAACTGCCATATTTTCCACAACCTTGAAGAGTACCATAGCAACCAGCCACACTTTTATTTTGAGGTGACTCGTTTTTACCAAAATGAGATATTTGCAGTAAAATCTCTGTGAAAAGCAATTAAAAAAAAAAAAGAAAAGACTTCTTTGTCAATGCAGTGTTTCTTAATGCAAACTCACACTGTTGAGATATTTCCAGAAATCTCACAGGCTGAAGGTAGGTTCAGGCAGCAGCTGGTCTGAGTGGGTACAGCCTGTGTGGGCATATGTACACTGACTTTATTGTAACTTATGGAGAAACCATGGACACACAACTTATAGCACAGAACATCTGAAGCTCTACATTTCCCCAAAGAGCAAAAGCAATGTTAGCAGAAGAGCTGCAAGGTTCCCCAAAGTGTCTGGGCAATACTTTGGTGCAAAGATGGTTTAAATGAGGGTTTTTTCTTGAATTCTGGGATCTGGGAGCACCTTGCTCACACCACCAGCCAGATCAGCCTTCATAGATGCTGGTTTTAGATTGAGAAGTTCAATCTAAGTTCTAAGCAGCTGAGTACTCGTGTCTAGATATTATGTGGTCACTGCTAAGCTGAGTTCAAGTTGAAATGAAGACCTAAATCCCTGTAATATTCATTTTATGCTGGGAAAAAAACTCAAAAATCTACCATAGTAAAAACTGTCACAGTCAGAGAACTGATGTCAATGATGATTGCAAAACAAACTGAAAAGCATTAAATAATGAACTCCCATAGATGACCTCAACTCTGCCTACATTCATTCTCCAGGCAATCATTTCAGTAAACAGTGTCTGTACCAGGCATTAAATGAGTTAAAATTACTGGGGCAGCAGGAGAAGTACTTTTTATGGCTGAAGCTTGGGTCCCTCTGAGTTAACGGGGACTGTTAGCAGAGGGATCCCAACTGATCTCTAGTGACAGGACACGGGAAGGAATGAAGAAGAAGAAAAACAGTCACAGGAGCAAAACTCACGGCTTTATACATCAAGTCCAACATCCAAAAGCAAATTGGAAGTCAGTGCGAGCTGCAGAGAATAGGTGTAATGTGCGTTGTTCGCTAGTTCTGCTAAGTAAGCGATCAATATATTTACTCCCTGGGTAGAATACAATTTTGCTGTTGTGACAGTGCTACTTCTACTGCTCTGTGAAGAAAAATGACTCCATGGAGTCTGCGATCCCTATCTGGTCAAAGCCTCCGCTCTTCAAAAAATATTTTTAAAGATAACTGAAAATCATAAAAAACAGACTTACTGAACATTTGCAGTTACACCAAAGCCAAGAAATTCAGACGGAGAATAAAATTCAATGGCTAGTGATTAGCCCAATCTATTTTACCGAGATACTGCCAAGTTATCTGGATGGTTTCAGCAGCATGCAGCACTTCTGTAATCCTTCCATGTAACAGAGTTCCAGGATGAATTAAAGTTTTTTTCTGGTTGTTGTTTCATATGGATTGTTAAAGGAAATTGTTATCTTGACAGTGGTTTGTTGGGTTTTTTTGTTTGTTTGTTTGTTTTCTTTTTTTTTTAGTTTGTTTTTATTTTTGATGTTCCTGCTTATTCAGGTATCTGGCTTTATTTCAATGTCATGAATGCAAATTCACCTACTCATGGTGTTCAGGCTGATCAGCAGACAGCAATCACAAGTTACAGCTCTGTTATGTCTCATTAGCTATGAAGGGAGAGAAGTTAGGAAGGTGGGAACCGCAAATAATGGACAAGGACTTCCAGCTAGAAATGGAAAGAAGTTATGATGATGAGGCATGTTATTGCAAACCTGCAGCTTGGCTAGGAATTTTCTGGATCTCATATAGGATATCACAGGAATTTGAGAGGAAGAGAAGCAGCTAATCTCTTTTCTGGGAAGCTCTTTAAGGACTTGCTAAAATCATGGCAAAACTGACCTAAAGGAGATTAATGAGAAGAGTTTGAAGCAGAAGATTAATGTGGTCTATTCTTATACTTGCTCTCTTCCTCATAAATCTCCCATTATTACACATGCACTAAGCAGCATGTTGCTTCACCTTCTCTGAGGCTCAAGTCCACCAACAGGCTAACATCTCTTTTTCATTTGCTCCCTTGTGCCTCTCAGAGGCCAATATTCTACTGAAATAATCACTATTTCCCTTCAAACTGACATTCTCTTCACCTCTGTCAAGCTCCCCGCACCAAGCCAAGAAGGAAAAAAAAGTCAGACTTACGGAAGTATCCTCTTTGGATCAACTTTTGGTCTGAGCATACAGATATTTAAATACAGTTGTTGAAATCTACTGAAATAGTGCAAAATTAATAAGATAAGATTTTGATTTTTGCTTCTTCATCACAGGTAAGTTTTATACTTAGTTGTCTCCTTTTTCTCTTGGGAGAGCTAGGCAGCCTTTTCTTTCATTCTTGATCTCTTGGTCTAAAGAAGTCAATGAGGTAACATCACAGATGAGGTAACCATCTGCTCAGCTGCCAAAAGGGAATGCACCCAGAAGAGGTAGGCCCAGGTGGACTCATATACACTATGGCTCAACTTCAGGACCAAATGCACAGTAGAGTGGACAATGAGTTATCTAAACACCTCATCGTTATGAACAGCTTGTGTTCCCACAGCGTGCCTGGGAGAAGAAATCTTAGCTGTATTTTGATGTTATACAAAGATGAAGAACCAGCTAGATTAAGTGATTTATTTTGGGTCATTCAGGACATCTCTGGTTGAATCAGAATCAGAGCTTCAGTACCTGGAGCCCTGCTCCAGTTAACAGTCACATCTGCCCAGACTATGCTTTCGCTCTACAGAATAAAAAAAATCAACTCTCCTGAATACACCCTGTTAGGAATGTTGTCCCCTGATTGCAAGAGATTCACAAGCTTCCTACATGCACAGAGGCCAGAAAAAAACCTGTCAAATGCTGTCCTAAATTATGTCTGTGTAAAATTTGTTGGGTACAAAACAATAATAGCAGAAAAGGAGGAAGGAGAAGAGTTTTCTTGAAAGTTTTTTCTTATTATGCAAACATAGAGTCCAAAGATTTTCCAGGGAATTGTTGTGTTAAATAGCCACAGTTGTAAATTGTGAATTCATAAATGAATACAAATGCGTAGCTGTCATAACTGGCAGATGACACTTCCTGAAGGATAAGCTTGTACTCTTCCCCAGCGAAAGCAGCATGCAAGAGTTGCATCTCCTGAGACTTCTAATGTACAAATTCTTTGGCAATTCTTCCTAAGGCGGAACTGTTTTTAATTTAGAAGACGTCAACCTACTTGTACTAGTGGGAGAAATTAATAAGCCAAGGATGCAGGTCGGCTGTACTGTAATACTGAGTAGATATGTCTCCATTAATTGCAGGATTGTCTGTGCTCACTTAAAAGCTGTTCTGTCTCAGAGCTTGATCCTATTGCCGTTTCGCAGATAAAATTCCCTCGAGCTTCTAACACCTTTTCTGCTGCTGACCCCTCAGGGGTGGGTTTGCTTCATGTCTACATGCACCACATGCTGAACCACATATTTCTTCTATCTGTATAGCACGGATATGAAAATAGTTATTCATATGTTCTCTAATACTAAGCCCCATTGCTTTTATCTGTGCTGGACTTTTAGAAAGTGTTATTTTATAGCTGTGGAATTAAAGCAAAGGGAATCTAAATTCTCGTATTCAAATCACCTGCATTGTAAACAGGGCTTTGGATCTAATATTCTTCCTCTAAGGAGCCCCCTACACAGTGCCTTACAAAAACATCAGTTGCACTTCAGGAGCAGCCGAATCTCTCCCCTGACCACATGTAGGGACTTCATACTGCCCCAGAGTCTTGATAAAGGGGATACAGTGAGTCTGTGACAAAAAAAAACGTGCTTAAATCCACATATCATCCCTTAGCCCAGTTCTCTTCTGCCAACTTTCTGATCCTTCTCCACTGCAGCTCACCTAAAGGCCCTAAGCAGGAGATAGGGGACTTTTAATGGAGTTGTCAAAGTCTGTTGTCCTGCCCCAGTGTGGAGGAAAACCCTGGTCTAAAGGACAGATGCAGTGTTTAACTTGCAGATATTCTAGTAGATTTACAATGCGTGCATGTGCATGAGAATAACCAAAGTCCTTTGGTTTTCCCCATCCACCTCTCTTCATGATTATTCCACCTCAGTAAGCAATGTATTACCTTCTGGACTGACTTATTCCCCACATTTAGTAACTCTGTTCACACTATTAAGTGAATGATGCTCTCTAAATACCAGACACATATTATGTACAATTAGACATCCTAAATCTAACATTAGGGTAATATAAACTTGCCAGAATTAATGTTATGCTGTCTATACATAACCTATGAAAATGCTTCTAAATGAAAGCAATTTTCTTTTTTTTTTTTAAAGATACTTTCATTGTTGGCTGAAATTCTGTACAGTTCAGCACACTCCTTGGCAATGGGCATGGGTATTTTTTGCAGTGATTGCTTTTTTTTTCTTAATAGGGAGGAAGTCTTCCCCTGTGTACAAAACAACCGATATTAAATTTTGGATGGTGTTTGTATTTAGGAGCAGAATTAAGAAGGTGCACTAAAGGAAATCCACCAAGAGGTGAATAGTCTCTGCTAGTTAAGTATTCTTAAGAATACTTTAAGCAAGAGGAAAACATGCTATATTAAATTATAACTATAAAACTATTTTAGTATTATATAAGTATTTGTCTTAACTGAGGTTGAATTGAGGTTTCTAGTCAGATTTTGATTTTAGCTAGATTAAATGCAGTCAGAGGAACTACCCCAGATTACAGTCACATCAATAAAATATTTTTTTTGTTGGTTTGGTTGGTTGGTGGTTTCCTATCCTTGGTAAAACACTGCATAAATACTTGCAGTTTTTTGGGGGGAACAATGTTATAACATAAGCTTCTGCATATTACCAATAAAAGGCTTTTATAGAACATCCTTATTTCTGCTGTAAACTACATGAAGTAGGGACAATCAGCATTTTGTGAAAATGAACCATATTATTCTCATTAAAAAAAAGGCCAGCCTATCTGTTCTGCAACTTTTATAAGCAACAAAGGGAATTTCACACTCCTAAGCAGGAGCTTTCCATTGACTTACGATTGTATCCTTTTATAAGCCAAAATTATAGTGTGGTCTAGTATTTGATACAAGACCTGACCAAGACTCAGATGTGTCACTGAATTGTTTATGACCCAGGGCAGATACACCTGCTCTCCTTGCCTTTCTCACTTCTCACTCTTTTTATGTCTTTTTCCATTGGAAACTTTTTGGTAGAAACTGCTTTCTTTATGTACAATACCAAGTACAGAAAAGCCTCAGTTTCAAGCAGAGACTGCAAAATGGTAATACCAACAATAAACAACATCTACTACACAGTACAAATGGCTGCAAAATGGTATATAGAAAAACAATGTGGAAACAAATTAATTTGAGATATTTAAGGTTCAGAAAATTTGATGATTCAGTCTAATTGGACACATTAAACAAACTATATTCAAGGGATATGCTCCTGGCACGCTGTAAAAGCCTTTTTTTTTTTTCTCCTTTTTAAAATGAGAAATCTAGTTAATTAAATTTACTTACTAAACAGCTTGTATTGCAACAGTAGAAAATGACAGATGTCTTTCATAAAATTAGTCATATTGTGGTAATTTTCCCCTCTCCCCCAAACATAGTGTGATTATGGACATATTTTCTCCTGTTAAAAAGCTATCTGTCATAATTGCTAACGAATTCAATGCAAAAATGTTCTGAAAGAAAAGGTGTTCCACATGAAATGTAGAAAAGTTTTTCTGTGACACATTTTTTCATTGCAACTTTATTCTGCAGGCTGTTAGCTGCTTGCCGAATACTGCATAATTTTAAAGGCTTATACTTATAAAGGCCAATCATGTATTAATTCATTTGGTATTCATTGAGAGACCTTTAATCATGATGGATTAATTTATTATAAATGCGGATATAATATGTTATTTCATAATATCACCACTGTAATTTAGCAATTAAACAGTCTGTTATTATTTCAATCACTGCCCAGATCTGTATCATGATACAATGTTTTGCTCCACAGTGAATTATTTTACATTACATATAGGACAATGGATTTTTTTTTGAAGAGTAAACCTTTGGGGAAGCAGAAATATGTAAGATAATATTTTGCTCTGATATTTTCCTTTGTCTCTGAGATGATTCACCCTAAATACTTAGAGCCAGCTAGTCAGAAGCTTGAAGTGATTACAGGTCTGATCCAAAGCTTGCTGAAGTCAACGCTGCACTCAGCATCTTAGACCCTATTGGGAGTGAGAGGGGTGTAAACACTGAGCAGGCAAAGGATGGGAAGAGGACAAAAATCAGGAAGGTACACCAATTACGTGCAACCTGGGGTACCACGGGGAAATGGCCAGGTACAAGAAAATCTAACCTGTTATTTTTTGAAAGCTGAGCGAGACTCCATTAGTGCTAACCTGTACTCCTGCTTCCTAGACAGACAAATATAGGGCTTTTCAAAGGGCCTGGGATGAGGCCATCATACTCCCATTCCTGAACTGGTCTCTTGCACAATACCTATGCCTTCTGAGGCTTTCAGGTCCAAAGAGGAATTGGGGGTGCGTTTATGCTGATCCAATTTTACCAGTGTCAGACGTCTAAATGTTATAGTGACGCACACGGAGTAACCCCAGAGAGAATCTGGCTCAGAAGTAGAATTTCCATATTACACATGTGCAAACTGAGATGCTTGGAAAAGAGATATCTTGCTTTGGTATCTACAATAAGTGTGAAAAAATAAGAGGTAGAATCCTTGGAAAATGATGTTCAACTTTTTCTCTTCGTTCTAACCGCTTGGCCTCATTTCTTTCTCCAGCACGTGCTGTTGTCATGTCTGAACTGACACCATAGCAGCATCTAACTGCACTGCTTGCCACAAATTCTAAAGCTTTTTTTCTTGAGAGGGGAAAAGGTAGTAGAAGTTGCCAAGTCTGTATCTCCAACCGGACACTTGAGAACAAATTGATCTGTTACTTTGAGTTCATTTTTTAAACTTCCTCTATTGACATTTAAGTAACTGATTCTTCTCCATCATTGTTAGCTGTCCTTTTTCCTGCCTGTCAAGAGCTTGCTAAATTAAGATTCACAACCCAGGATAGTTTTCATATGAACCCAAAAGGAGTCAATATGTTTACTTAGATAAATGGTTATTTTACAAGGTAGTGTAAAATGCATAATTTTCTGTGGTATATAAAGCCATGAAGCACAATCCATCATGAGTGACTCATTTAATCTCTGCTGTATCAGTGGATGCCTTCTTCAAAGAGCAATCTGGAATAAGTGATTCATATTAGGAGATCTGGAAAACTGCACAGAGAGCAAGTGAAGAGATCAGAATAAAAATAATGATAATGTATACTCGATCACATGATAGAGATCACAAAATCCTGTTAAATCCTCCAGTGTATCACCCTCCCTGTCCAGGATTCTCCCCCTCGGGAGCATTTTCTGCTGCTTTTCCTTCTCACATTTGGACCGGATAACAGAGCTATCTGCAACAGGAGATGAAGAGCATTTTTACGGGCTAACAAATCTACTAGAACCAATGGTTTTAATCTCTCCTTGGCTACAGAATCAAAGCCAAGTTCTCTGCAGGTGTAAATGGGATCTGCTCCACTGCCTTAGGTGGAATTTCACTCATTTACACCATTAAAGAATCTGGCACTAAGGATGTTGAGATCAAAAGGTTCCAGTTGGCAAAGGGATGTGCAGAAGAGAATCTGTCTGGGGAAATATTCTGGGAAGACTTATCTGTCCTGTGGAAAGAGGACGTATTTTTCCTCAGAGGAGTCTGTATTGATAAATCCAAAATATATTAAATTTTGGGACATCTCTTCTGACCCTGCTAATTCTAATCTGGCCAGCTACATAGGAAGCTTGCCAAAACCCTTGCAAAAGCAAAGCACAGGGATGTGGTCTTCCATCTTCATTTTCATGTTATCATATTATATGCATATTGTATATTTTTATTTTCCATTGACATAACACTTATTAGTGGTCTGCATTGTTCATTTAATAAAATCAGGATTGGAACATGTCCTGCCATAGCTGCTTGCACAACACGCACCAAAAGAAATAGCATTATTAGTAGATGTGTCTGCATGATGCCACCTGCTGCATTGCAAGAAATAATTTTCGCCTAAACTGGAGTTCCTGCCTATGCAAAGAAGCCTTTGTCATTATTATTTCAGAGACAACTAATAAAGATCTGTTTATTTGTTAATAATCATTTTGGGAAATACGGGAAGGAGTGAAATATCAAGACTCAATTAGAAAAATTATCTAAACTGACATTTCAGGTGAGTAGAATAACACAACTCCCACTCCCTCACCCCCTCCTGCTCTGTTAAATGTATGCAGCTGACTTTTCCAAAGGGAGAGCATCAGTACATTGGTGCTTTTATATCTTTGGATGCTTGCTCATAATCCAATTTAGTCCTGGACAAGGGCGTATTGGTGAGTACCTGATGTGTTTATTTGGATGGATATGGACATGCTTGGTCTGAAAGCCAGCTCCACTCCAGCAGCCCTCATCAGATCTCATTAGCTCAGTACCAACAGCCATCCTTGATTTCCTCTAATGAAGGTAAAAAGTTTTCTTGCCTCTGCACACACCCCTTGAGGCAACAGGAGGGTGCTGCACTAGGGTTACACCAGGTTAGATCAGATGTCTGTCCAACCCACTGCCCTGACTCCATCAGTAGCCAAGAGTGGATGCCTGGAGCAAGCTGTAAGAGTACAGCAAGCTTTCCCATCTTCCAAAACTTTATGGTTCAGAGATGCCCTGTAGATATATCCACACTGAATTTTTATTACACAGGTTAAGGATATACTTTTGTATTTGGAAACATTCTACTTAATTAGTACAGTCACCTGTCAGCAATTATTCCCATCTCCTCTTTTCAGGTCCCCTACAACAGGGTTAGCAAGGCATGAAATGGCACCCATCTGAAATTCAAATGAGAGTGGGTAAGTGCTCTGGAGAGAAGAGTCCCTTTGTTCTGTGTTTCTATTAGTTATGTGTATACTAATTTAAAAAAATCAAGTCCATGGTTGTGCTATTGCCCGATCATTCATAGATGTTTAGTTGATAGCGTGCTCCCCTACAGAGCTTTGGGTTGTACCAAATAACATGCTCCTTCGAGATGTTCAAGCTTGGTTTGAGGGACAGCAGGTACCAACAACGAGGTTGTGAGTGGAACTTAAATCATTCTCAAGAAAACAAACTGAAATGAGCACTAACGTAAACCCCCTACATTTTAATGTAGTTCTGGGTATAAATATACTTATGTGCCCAAAACAAGATGGTTGGTGGGTTTAGTAAAGTGTGTCTGTTTTTCTGAATTTATTCATAATTCATTTATTAATAAAGATTTCAGCTGTGGTGGAGTCTTTATCCTACCATAACAGGAACTCCTGGCTTCATAACTTCACTAGAGCAACCCAAATGATGAATATGAGCTGAAGAATAGAAGCCAAATCCTTCTAGGCGCTGTATATTTGTGCTTGCCAGAAAAATTATGGCCAGTCGAAGGAGCAGGAGATGGAAAGTAGCCACCTCTCTTTTGGCACTTCTCAAAGTCCACTGAGGCCACTATGCAAGCCTTTCATACTTGGAGCTACATAAGTACCTTCTGAAGCTTGATACAGTGATTGGGGGGCAGCAGAGACTGCTTATTTATGAGTTACTTAGCAGTCCCTGATGCAGCAGTTGCCATAATGCATAGCCTCAATGCAGCTTATTCAAACTCCTGGCAAGAATTATCCTCATGGGGAGCTGTGCTTTCGGATGTTGCTGGCCAGAATATGAGCATACTTTACTGCTGCTCTTGTGGAGTGTGAGTATATTCACTCTGGGGGCAGTTTCAGCAGTTGGCCCTATGCCTGGACATCATTACTATTGGGCACTTACACTGAACACAATCACGCTGACCAAAGTCTGTACTGAAAAGATTACATTCTCCCAAACCAATATTTTCAATTTGGCCCACGTGCTTCTGACAGCAGGAAACTTTTGGAAGCACCGTAGGCAGTGTTTGCTGTAAACAGCATTACCTGAAAAACCTGGTGAATATCACAGGTTACATGAAAGCAAGATAATACAGAAATACTGTACCCTCTAGTTAAACGGGATGAGCTGAAGTGAAGCAGTTAAAACAATACGTGCTCCACATGGCACAAAAGCTCCAACTGCCTTTGAGCAGCTCTTCTGAAAAAGCACCTGGTTAAACAGTTTGGGGCAAACCAACAGAATTTAGTTTAACTGTAGAGAAGAATATTTCCCTGCTTATACTGCAAACAGGTTTACTTTTTCGAAATTTAAAAAGTTTATTCTGCTTAGAAATGGGACTGACAAGCAGGCGGCAGCACACCGTGTGAGTGTGCCCTGAATCTAAAAGGGGAGGGAGCTTTGAATTTCAAGCTGCAAATATTGCTATACATATCACAATGGCAGTAAAGTGTTTAGCGATATCTGGTCATAAAGCAATATAAAGCAGCTAAAAAATGTACAAATCTGAATATTGCCACATTTATGGTATCTCAAGGTTTTGGATTTCCGGAAACTGTTCTTGTTGGTTTGCTTGGCAGAGGGGATTGACTGAGAAGAATACAATGGTATTCCAGCAACAAAACATTTAGTTACTTGCTGAACTAAAAGCATTTCTGTGGTTGCAGTGGCTTCTATGGGACTATTCCCACACCATAATCTTAAGCACATAATTAAGGGCTTTACTGGATCAGTGCCTGAACAACCAGTGCTGCTTTCTATTGAATGCACATTATGTTAGGGACCAATTGTAAGCTCATTAAAATGAACAGAAAGGATCCAGCAGACGTTGGATCAAGCCTTGTCTTAGGACTTTCATCAGAGAAACAACATTGTCTCTTGTTTACGCTTTCGCAGGTCACTGAGTTCCCAGACTTTGAGTTGTTGATTACATCGTATTATCAATGAAGTTAGAGATTTGCCATCAGCTTAAATGGTTACAGGCTAGTGCATGAGGAAACAAAAAAGCAGAATCATGCACAATTTGTGATCCTGGGTACTGAGTACTTAAAAAGCAAACAAGAAAACAGGCACGGTCATGAACGCATGGGCAAGGAATAGCCCCTGGTTCAGAGCACTGTGTGTCACGCAATGTGTTTGATAATGTACACTACATTTCTTCGGAACAGCACTGGATACGACTTTTACCCTCCCTCCCCTTCCCTCAATGCCCAGACTAATAAATCTCCCATTTGTCTCACCTGTAGTTACAATAAAGCTGTTCTCAACAGTGTTAACATCTGCCATGGTCATTCTTCTGGGGTGAGAAAGGCAGAACATTTTCATTGCTCGTTCATTTGTGAACACTAGTTAAGTAAAGCTGTCACTTGTGTCCAATTATGGGTGAGGATTTTATAGCACAGTCTCCTTCCTAAAGCTAAACTGACATGGCCAAGCCCCATTTTATGGGCCTTCTTAAATTCTTCCCAGCCATATTTAAAATCCTTATGCTCAGAGATGGCAGGTGCCATGTGTTTTCACAGCTACATTAACAAATGCAATTTTGTGGCAACTTGACCATGCCAGTGAAGCAGTAAATTTCTGTAATCTCCATGGTTAAGAATTTCACACAGGACTTTGCTGGGAATATGTAAAGCCCATTAGTACAGGAGCACGATGAAGATAAAATTAAAATATCTTTACAGTAAAAGCCAAAAAAAAGACTAAAGTCTGGGGATTTTTTTTGCTGCTAGAGCAATGAAACGTGTCAGAGGAAAATACTGAAATAGAAAAAAAAAAAAGCTTCACTGGGCTCACCCAGACTACTCTTCTTTTCAAATGACTGCCACCAATTTAGGTGAGAAGTGATAATTTGGCTTACACAAATGCTAACATAGGCTTATCCAAAAGCATAACTGGGATGCAAAACTTCATAAATCTCTTTTCCATAGCCTTACTCCCTGTCACAATACACTTACGCTGGGATAATTGTCCTCACAAATCTTTTCTCCAGCTAAGGGAGATGACAGCCAAAGCTTTCCTAGCTCCTGGTGTCCGCAAGTTGCACTGGTGGATCTGCACACCAGTCGTTAGCCGTTTCCCTCAAGAGATCTGCTTTTACCAGCATGAGCTTTGCTGTTGGAACTGAGATGCATTGGTGTTACTCAGGGCTGCCAACCCTCGCCCCCCCTAGTTTCAATATCTCAGCTGCCATGAAGGTTGGGTGCGTGTTGCACCATGTGTAGAGCCAGAAGGTCAGTGCAGGTGGAAGGATCATTGACTTAACCTTCTCTGGAAAGAGATCTGTGCTGAAAAATGGGACTAATACCACTCCCCAGCTCTTCACCGAACTCCATAGAACTCCACAGCGTGTCTCAGGGGTAACCACTGCCAGGGGACAGTTTTACACATGGAGTCAGAGCCAGGATTGGGTCTCTGGTCTCCAACAGATCCTGAGACAGCTGTTAGATTTCACAACAGGGTATCTCAATTACCAGCACCAAGCAGATGAAAAACAGCAGTTAGATCCTGCACAAATTCACATAGTATTGTTTTTCAGACCTGTAAGTCATTTCAGTAGATATTTCCCAGATTTCCTATAAAATCATGTGAGCTATAGATTTTTTCTTTCTTTAAAAAAGAAAGATGTGATTCCAGCATAATCACCTCACTCCAGGGACTGGATCTTCTAGAAAGTAAAGAAAACAACCTGCTTAGAGTGCAATACTAGGCAGGCAAAGGATTGCATTATGGATTGCTCGCAGACTTCTCCAGCAGAAACCACTCCCCCAGGTTTTACCACAGGGTTTTGGGCAAAAGCCCTAAAGAAGACAGATCAAACAAGAAAACATCTTTGAATGCTTATGGCTTGTTGTGAGACAGAAGTGTTTTGAAAGTTACACTTAGCAGCTCCCTCAATCTCCTAAGACTTCACACAAGCAAGGAAGGTTGGGGAGATCAGCTCACACGCTTCTACACTCTGTGTGGCTGCACTGAAGCCAAAAATTCTATTCACCGAGTGGCCCTTTGAAGTCGGTGGAGTTTTGTCATTGATTTTGAGAGGCCCAGGATTTCATTCGTAGTGTGTAAGGTTAAGCGTGTGTGTAAGTCCTTGCAGGATCAAGGCTTAAACGTGTAAACCTGTTCAGCAAGAGTGCCCAGCCTTTAATGTCCTGTGAATGTGGTCTCTCTTGCTGTGTGACACCGGGTAGGCTGCTGTTGCTCCTCACTCAAGCAAGGAAGTTTTGTTTAGTAGGAGGCTAAGGGGACATCTCATCACTCTCCACAACTACTTGAAAGGACATTGTAGAGAGGTTGGTGCTGGTCTCTTCGCACAGGTAATTAGTGATAGAACAAGAGGGAGTGGCTTCAAGCTGCAACAGGGTAGGTTAAACTGGACATTAGGAAATAATTCTTCACAGAAAGAGTGGTCAGACACTGGAATAGGCTGCCCAGGGAGGTGGTTGAGTCACCATCCCTGAATGTGTTTAAGGGTCATTTAGATGTGGTGTTTGGGGATATCATGTAGGGAAGAACTTTGTAGAGTAGGGTTGATGGTTGGCCTCAATGATCCCAAGGGTCTTTTCCAACCTGAATGTTTCTATGATTATATGATAGTATACATATGTCCTTCATAATTGTCAGTGACTTAGGATACAGCAAAAGAAAGACATTAGTAGAGCTGCTTACTAATGGAGCACCTATGGAAAACATTGACTGCCTCAGATTGATTAAGAGACACTATTAATCTATACTTCAGTCTCTTGTTATCCAAAACACAGGCAACAGGCCTTCTGGATTGCTCACTATGTCAGTGGCTTGTACAGTGTTTATACATTAATCACTGAAAATAGCAAACATATAAGACATCAAATCCTGTGTTCAGAACTCTTTTATTATGTGAGCAGTTCTATTTCATATTAGCACATTTTCTGCATGCTTCAAAACCTGGTCACTGTCCTTGTTTGAACAAAAGCTATTTCTGCAAATCATTGCAGAACTCAGGTTCAGAATAGAGCTGCCTCAATCATGCCCGATGATCAGTAATTTTGTATTTAAATGAATAGTAGAATTCAGTTTCTCTCAGCAAACCTACACTCAACCTGTAGAATGCTGAAGGGTTACCAAAGTGAAGAGAGAAATGAATCCTAAAGGAGACCATGTATGTCTGAAGTGCAGCATGTCCATATTGCTGGATGTCTTACCTATCTAGTGTGGTGTTACGTCCCTAAGAGCCCTACTGTGTATCTATACCTATTAATATATATTTATCTGCTCGTGTCTTTACATTTTAAATTAATCAAATTTTCCTTGAAGATAAAGCTGGTTTTGAATCTGGTTATGGTCATCCTTAGGTATCACTTCCTTTAGACTTTATGAACAAGGTTGTTCCAGTTGTGGCTCCCCCTGCTCCATTCAACTTTCTATTCAAGTGGGCTGTGAGGCCAATAGCATCACCCACAACCCTCCATGCCAGCTAGTAGGACATAAAAGCAAATGCCTGGTGCCAAGCACAGAGCCAAGAGGACACAATGAGCCCCTCCACAGATGGCCAGGTGAGACGTGGAGGTGAGGCATACTGTAATACTTGAGAGCCAGGGACCTCTCTGCAACAGACACTTTTAGCACCGTAAATGCAGCCTGAGCTGTACAAATTTAGAAGCCAAATTGTCTGTCTGGAAGCTTTCAAATGCACGTAGCTTCCTCTGGGTAAGGGAACTTCTATCAGGAGCATCAGCTCATTAAAATGCTGGTGCCTAAATTAGGTAGACTTCGTCGTACTCATGGAGTTTCCTGACTTTTAGATTTTTTTAAAGCATTGTGGCGTAAATTTAAATGCCACTAGTCTGTAAAGTAGAACAAATAAACCAATCACAGCACCTCCTTGCACTAGATCAGCTCAGCTTAATAAAAGTAACCATGAGAAACAAGATTAATTGCACATTAAACACAAAGCCTGACATGCGCTTGTGACTTCATCCCCCCAGCAGCCCTTTAGGACTAATGAAATATGTGAATGACATTACTCTGTCTACGCAATCCAGTCCTAATTTCACTATGATTAGCCTAGTTTTAAGCCCACTGCCAGGTATATGAGGCTCAGTAAGTCAATATTACTATAACTGTTCTTCAACATATGTAATTTACAGAGTTTCAAGTCCTCTGTCTTCATGAAGTTACAAGAGAAGCCAAGCAGCTGAGGAAAAGATGCCTAAATTAAGCAATGCAACAGTACGCTTAATTAAGAAAATTTGAGGAGAAGAGGCAGTTAAATGATCTGAGTCTTGAACGAGATGTCCTTCAGTGGGATTCAAAGAAAATAGACTTTGAAAATAGGTCAGATAAATCACTTCCTGAAAGCTTGCTTGTTTCCTGACTGTAATGGGACCCGGAGGTGGTTAGCTCAGATGTAGGTGTCTACAGCATAAGTACCTAAATTTCAATGAGATGAATCCTACCTCTTGTGTCCAAGTGTTATGAACAGAGACACTTACATGGGGGATATAGATGCAGCTGGAGGTCCCAGTTTGAGAAAGCAAATTAAAAAAATAGATATGCAGATCTTTTGGCTTGCTACCCCTGTTTTGCCTTCCCCAAGCAACACGATATTGTCTTCAACACCAGGAGCAGGAAAGATGTGGCTTCAATAGCACTTGGAGCACATCAGCTTTAGGATGGGAGCTAAGTTATCAGCCTCACAGGACATGGAGATGCAAAGCAACCAAGGAGGACTTTGTGTGATAGTTATTGTCTAGAACTGAGATCTCCAGGGCTCTACTTCTCTTTTCGCTTTCTTTCAGGCTTGCTAATATTTTACTGTTTACCTTAATGGTATAAAATATTTATTTATACTCCTAATTCATATCTAGTGACCTGGTAAATGCGGTGTTCTCTATTGCCTTGGGAATGATGAAAGTAATTAGGAGGTATTAAATTATTTTTAGGGTTTTCAATCCTCTAGACAGAGTTAGAAGTCCCACGGAGTCCACAGAACACCAGGAGATGAAGGACACATGACTAGCTGCCAGGCTTGTGGAAGGAATGTGGCGCAGTCTGTTATCAAACAGCTGGTGGGGGAGGATCAGCAGCTTCGGACCACTCTGAGCCAGGTAGAGTGGTCTTGCTTCATTTGGTGATGCAGAGCTTCAAGAGTGGTTCTTGCTGAAAGAGGACCACAGCTAATTTGTTAAATCAGATGGAAACACAGAAAGCCCCTTATAATGCTGTAAATCATTTGCAGTTAGAAGAGAAATGTAAAAGTCTTTTATTACTAGAATGAAAAAAAAAAATCCTGAGAGGTTAAAATCTAAGCATTTTGTGCTGACTTTATGATACAGCTGACCAGAAATGTAATGCTAATAAATAATCCCATTCAGGGAAAGACGTGCTATGGCACATTCTTAAGTACTTCTGCAGAGTCCTGAGAAAAGTTGGAGAATCTGACCTCTCTCAGGAGAAAGAAACTGATGAAATCCCATTGTTATTGCCCATGGCAAGTCTGGGATTTACCCCAATTCTACCTGCTGTGTGCAACTCAGACTTGCAGTGACTTTATATGGAGAGTTGAAGACGTGGAAGAAACACAGAAGTATGCGAGCTTTTTCCTGTAAAGAAAATTCATAGCTATGTTATCAAAGTTCCTAATTATAAAATTTCTTTAATATTTTATTAATAAGCAGGGAGGGAAGATGCCAAAATTTATGACATTTCACAAGTAAGATTATGGGTTGATTTCTGATTGGATGACAGGGCCCTAATAATAAAACTCATAATTTTATACTGCATTCCTCTAGTGATGATAGAAGTTCTTTGTGCATAATAGCACCATTTCTATTCAGGAATCTTGTTAACAGTTGTAAACTCAGATTATCATTTTTATTAGCCTAGTGTTTTCTTATTTCTGTGTTACTGACAGGAAATTACAGCAAGTTTTCTGGCTTGCTTTTTTTTTGTTACAATGAAAGCAATTCCATTCAACTAGAAATTTCCAAGCACTGGGTAGAAGAGAGCATTGCTAGAAGCCAGCAGCAATTTAAAGTACACAGATTAATTAAAAATATATATATTTAAAGATCAAATTAAAAGAGAAATTAGGTTGGTAGACTGGGTTAGGGTGGTGGGTTTTTTTTAAAGGTACTTTAGGACTTCAGGAACAAATTTTTGTCCCCAGACCCTTGTATCTAGACTTGACTGTACTATGTTTTCATGTTGCCTTATAACGGTAAGTTTGACATCACCTCTATGACTGAACACCCCTGGCTGCGTTCAGGCTCTACTCCATGCAGCTTGCCCATTGCTGAGATTCCCACCATGGGCAGTGGGAATCAACCACCATGGACTTCTCATGGCTGTGGGTGATTAGGAAACTCAAATGAGAGTATTGGTAGTTGTTTCACCCCATTAGGCCACTTGAGCATTGTAAAAGCACTGTTTCTAGGAGAATGTGAGACTATAGCTGCATAATTTACTGTCGACAGCCTACAGTTTATTCATATTACATCAGATACGCTTCTAACTGTCAGTTGATACTGAGTGAATAAAAACTTATTTCCATAACAAGAACACTGAATTCAATCCTTTTCTTCTCTGGTTATAAATGGATGGGAGTTTAGGATTACAAGGGACAAAGCCTAATTTTCTGGGCCTTGCAGACCTTGATGTTGCTGGGGGGAGGCAAGTTGTCAGGGCAAAAGCAAGATGTGGGAGCTACAGCGACCTCATTTCACCAGACACCAACATTTTCTGCACAAGCGAAGTAAACCTTCAGAAAAGTATTGCAAGGCTTGAAATTGAGGCCGAATCAGGGAGTGATGAACTTCTACAAGTGTAGCGCCCTGAAACCTGTGCCCTAACAAAGTTGCTGTGAAAGAACGTGATTTCCCATATGGCATTGGCACATCCTCTCCTTCTCTCCAGGGACACGACAGGGAGTCTGTGTTTAATCCCTGACTGCTCCTCAGCTCCCATCTCCTTGCACAACTTTGCTTCTGTGATCACATTATGCATTTGCCAAAATAGTAGAGTCTGGAAAATCTGACATATCAATCTGCAGATGATTAATTTCAAGACACCTTTAAAAAAAAAAAATAAAATAAGGAAAACAGCTTTCAAGGAGGGCTATATCACACTGGCTTTCTAACTCCTTTAGATTTCTCTGAAAAATACCAACTTATGTTCAAAAAGTTTTCCTCAGCATGGCCACAAACCTGGGAACAAGTAACTGGAAGAGTAGAATGTATTCTAAATATTTCAGTACAAGCCTACATGATCCAGTCTTAAGTGTAGCAACAACTAATTGCAGTTAGGAAAAGAGAGAGAGTTCAGCAGTCATAAGATCCAGTTCTGTTAGTACTCAGCAATTTCCTCTTAAATACAGGACAAGCTCAGCCTTCCTGTTGATTTCAGTAGGTGTTGTAGCATTTAATACTTGGCAGAATTACACCCAGAAATCCTGAGAAAAAAACATCACCTTATAAGTTTTACAAGGGTAAACACAAAGCAAAAGCAAAACACATCCCATTTTCTAAAAAAATAAATCATAAAGTAACAACATATTAGTGTCAGAAAAAAGACTGGAAAGCAGACCTTGGAAATCAGGGGACTTGCAAGGCAGGAGCTGCAAGATGTATAATACAGATCTGATCATATCTGGTAGGCTTGTATTTGTGGGAAACTATCCACAGCATCAAACTCATTCTTTACAAAAGCAACGCTTGGTATTTTGTCTCAAAGTTTGTCAGCTTCTTGCAATTAGCTACTACAATGGTATGACAAGAGATGAAGTGGAACATCCCTTCCCCCCTTCTTCAGAAGAACAATGCAAGGGACAGCAAGAACTTTACCCAGCACTGGACAACAATAAATCCTGGATACACTGACCCCACTCGATGCAAGCAGAAAAACATGTATTTATTTTTTTAAAAAGTTTCAGCGTTGCACTTCCCTGCCTAGTAAACAGCTGAAAAGACAGAATGATACCCAAGACCATCTCCTCCACCCCCATCTCCACCCCCATCGTATCAGTGCTTCAGGCAACGTTCGGGGGAAAAAAAAAAATAAATCACACGCACAAACCCCCCAACTCAAGTATCTTTTCTGATAGGAGCATGGAACAGTAACCAAAAAACAATCAAGTCCTCATTGTCATAGTGCGACAATCACAGCACCGCTTCTGTTGAGCAAATAGTCAATTCACAGAGAGAAAAGCATCATGAGGACAGACACGAAAGCTGTTATTATCCATTTTAAGTAATAGGAGAAGGTCACATATCAAGCAGTTACACCTTTTCATTACATCCTAACCCTCCACAGCAGGGGAACCACACTTATGACTGCGTTAGATATACAAAAGCTTTCAGCTCCAAAAAAGGAAAAGAAAAGATGGGGAAGCGAAAAAAATAAATTAAATTCGTCTTACCAGCACGTTGCAGCACCAACTTGCTTGAAGGAATGTTGCCTTTACAGGTTTCTCTTTTAATTATCCTGGAAGCAGAAGGGGAAAAAAAAAAAAAGAAGACGACGAAGCAGGGTTGTTAAATTAGCGTGTGCTAGAATCTTTTCAGTTTGTCGCAGAGTAGAAAAATACCAAAAAAAAAAAAAAAAAAAAGGCACGCAAAAAAAAAAAAAAAAAAAAAAAGAAAAAGAAAGCTCAGTAATTTAAATTTGCTGTCAGTTCAGGCAGCATCGCTCTGTCCCGCCCCTCTTCCCACTGGGTTCTACTACCTGCAGGGCTGCAACTGACAGCTACTGTGCAAACAAAAAAAAAGGCAAAAAGCATGCTGGGACCATGCTGTCTGCTGTCTGAGTCTCTCTCCACTTCTGATGACTGAAAATCATTAGTGGAAAGGTTCTGTTGTTGTTTGCTGGGATTTTTAAGTTGGGTTCTTTGCGTGAAATTTAATTTATTTTTAATTGATACGACGCAGCACGTGACAGAGACCGGTGGCTGTGTTTCTCAGCTCTGCTCAGACTGGAAACTAACCTGAACAGATTAATTTTAGCAGTATGGTATATGTAGAATATACACAGCCATTCGCCATGCTGCACTTTGCCTGCGTGCATTCAGCCCTTCCTGTAATATTGTGTACAAAAACGTTTGTTTGAATGGAAAAACTAGGAAAGCATTTCAACAGTAGGCAGTTAAAACTCTGGCACTTAAAAAAGTTGCCAGCATTGTTTTTGCTCTGCTTTTAAGTTCTCCTTCTAAACTTTTTCAAATTATTTTTGAGAACAAAAACTAACAGAAGTCAGAAGGATAATGAACAACTGGCATAACACTCATGTAAAAGGGGTGAACTAACAATCACAGTACATAAAAAGCTATGTTTTTAACCAGATGTCTAAAACCATTTTTGAAGGTCTGTGCTAGCAACTATTAGCAGGCTGCATACATCATATGAGTGTGAAATATTTGATGAAAGCTAACAAGAAAAACAAGTACAAAAGCTATAAACGCCTTTTTATAGCTATTTTAATTGTTGCTAACAGGCTTTTAGTAACAGGGCTAAAATCATCGTACCAAAACAAAGAGAAGCATAATCTATAACTTCTAACTATAAATGTATTCACCAAAATATGGTTCCCACCTAATTATAAAATAAAATTAAAAGAGTGAAATGATGCTTTTCCTTAATACTTTAGTAGTAATTGCTTGGATCATGCCACAGTAAATATGCAACATTTGTATTCAGTTATTGCTCTACTTATGTGTGTAACCATAAAATAAAAAGCTGAAATGCTTAAACTTAATTAAATTAATCTCTGTTTTACTCGAAGTTTGCCATTTAGACAGGAAGAGACACATGCAGGCTGAACATGCCTGTCATAGACAATTGGCTTCTAAATAGATTTTTAAAAACTCTGCAGAAACTAATTGCTACTCTGCCATCATCCCTTCTGCAGCCTTCACTCGTTGAAGGTGCTCTGATGACCCCCTACCACCAGGAGTTGCACAACAGGGCTCGAGGTGTAGGGTCTGCCCTAGAGCCCTCATAAGGCTCCTGTTCGTGAACAGCCAGCCATGGTAAATTGGTACAACAGTCAACTTTAAAGTTGTTTTTCATCTCTTCTAAAGCCTCCAGACCCTTTTAAGGGATGACTGCCTGAAGCCATTTCTACAGATGGAAGAAATCTCCCCCATTCCAGAGATGAGGTTTAAATTGGCATAGCCAAGAACCACCTCTCTGCAAAGAACACCAAGACTTCTTAGTAGACTCATGCTGCCTACAAGAATTTTCACTGTCCCTAGTGGGTTCTGTCTCAGTATAGAGGGGAAATACAACATAGAGACTTACCTTCAAAATGGAAATACAAATATATAAAGATGACAAACATAACACGGAAGAGGTGCGATGGCAGATTCCCCAAGTAGTCACAACAAAAATGCAGCATATTTTCCCTAAAATTTGCTTCCTTTTACACTTGTGTAGCTTTTTTATGCTAGTAAAATGTTTCAGTACATGTTTTTTGTCCAAGTTCAGTGTCTCTTGACTCCCTGCCTTTTGTTTTAGCCACAAGACTTTCCTTGGTTTTGCTCCTTGTTAAGAAGGAAAAAATGGTAAAAGGAAACAAAAAAAAAGTATTCTTGATGACTTGACAGCATTTAATCCTTATTTTGGTATCCTCATGCACACATACACATACGTGCTCAATTTCAAAACTCCGCTAAATCCAACTAACTTATTATCCTTCTATATCTCCTTGCAAAAGTCAAGGGTGGTCTGTTTTTAATGCACTTGGCATTTTAAGCAAGGCACTCAGACCTTCAAAAGACAAATAATTAAACTTTGCCTTTAATGGAATACGGTATTGCACTAAATAACAAAAACTAAAAAAGCTAGATTTAGCAAAGAGGTAGAGTCAAGAAGGCAATTTGACTAATTGGTTGAGAAAATGCACAAGAGCTCATAAAATCAAACATTTATAGAATCACCTTTCTTGTGCTATTAACTTGAAATAAAAATAGTTGTAAAGTAAGCTGTTAATATCAACCTTTTCTCCTGTAACACAGGACACATGAAAACACAAGAACAAACACTGAGGTGTTTAGAAGAGCGGAGTCTGATTGACTTGACTGGAAGCTTCATTCATTTTAGGGTTTTAGTGATGCTGTACATTGCTATTAACCATTCAGTGTCGCTGTTAAAACCTAATTTTGATTAAGGGTCATTGGCTTTGGCTGTAGAAGTTGGGTACTATGGGAAAGATGACACTTTCTTTGTGATTCTATAGTCAGGTTTTAATGAATCGGTTAAATTAAAGAAGCAGTAATTAATGGTGTTTTCTTACTATATAATGCAACAGAAACTATCTAATTAACCTTTGTACCTTTTCCAAAACCCCATCGTGTGATGCATTTTCTGGTCTTGTTTTAATCAGGAATATTTTTGCCTTTAACTTCAATGGAGTTCATATCGACTGTTTTGTGGTTTTTTTTCTTCACAAGCTTTTGTGTCATTGACCATCAAGGATTAGCTCCTAAAAACACTGAAATAATTTTGTAAATTCCTATTTCTTTGAAAAAAAAACAAAACACCAATACACCAAACCTTCAAAATCCCTTTTTGCACTATGTCTAAATAGACGCTGCTATATTGTAGTGGGAAAAGGGTTGAAGAAGGGATTTTAGCCTAGTATGAGATTAGTCCCCACATTAAAGTCAAGACTTGTAAACTTGGCAAATACCAAATGAGATCAGAAAGATCCCATTCCTCCTCTTGTAAAGTCTTTCTTTGTAACCAGATCTATCTAAATGACCTTACTTCAAATAAATAAGCCCCTGTGCCTTCCTGCCCCTCGGAAGCAAAGGGGCTCACACAGCTGTATTGAGACCCTTCACCAATGTAAAGGGAATTTAAAGGAGGTGTGAATTTTACAGCTGAGAGATATAAATGTGATTTTGTGTGAAAATTACAACTCTGTTGACATGGGAATAAACATGGGCCATGCAGCCAGCTATGACTTTCAACTTTCAGTAGTCACAGAGTTTAAAATTTAAAATATATATTAATTATGTCAAAGTAATGCCCAGCCTCTGGTGACTTCACATACCGTATTTCTTTGTGTACAAGGTAAGACTTCTGTTACGCTAATTGCTTCCTTCTGCAGCTTTAAACTGAGGGTGCTTTCTCATACATTTAATTGCTTTCCCCTGCAGCTCTCAAGGAAAAAGTAGTTGAAGGTGGCTTCTAAACAAAGATATACAGTAATTAAAAGCTCTTTTAAAGAGAGCTTTTTTGTACAGCACCTGCTGTTAATGGAGTACTTTGTGTACAGTTCTGTGTAGTCTTTGAATCCAGTGCATTATTTCTGAAGTAGTGTGTTGTTGTAGGATTTCTACATCTGATGTGGTGACCTATATATGTTAATCACCCTATGCTGAAAAAAATACCCACCAGGAGACCACTCCTACCCCCAGCAAAATCCAGCTCATAAAAATGGTTTGGTAAAGTAGAAAAGTAAGGTTGTAAACTTCTGATTGCTTTGTAGGTAAAAATCACTTATTTTTTTTTTTTTTCCGATGAAAAGAAATTGGCTGGTTACATTTTCCATTAAAAGATCATCATCTTATAATATGTAGTTTTGCTAATCAAAATTTCTTATTGAGGAAGAAAAAATTCTGTATCTTATTCAATTTAATAAATGAAGTTACACATCTTAGTTCTTCCCTGTTGTCTTGCCTGTGGTTGAATTCATTTTTCACACCTATGTTGCTGTCCCCTCAGTACCTCCTGCTCTCTTGCAAGCAAAGGGGACTAACTTAAAAAAAAAAATCTCTATGGAATTTGCTGCTCTGATAAATTAATCCATCCTTGTGTGTTAGCCTTCAAAAGGTTCATGTCTAAAGAATAGTTTGTGGGGTGATAGTAGAGCCCTAAAACGAGAGAGAGACACAAATGCTGTGTGTAAATTCCCACTCTTTTCACAGGAAAACTGATGTGGAAGATAAGGGTGTTGACTCCGTGCATAATGTGTTTTGGGGTTTGCTTTGATTTTCGGTTGCATTTGATGGGATGTTAATTGATGATTTGATGGAAACTTCCAGATGCTAAACCTGGATACAGTTAAGCAGAGAAAGAAAATTAATCAGCAATATTGCAATGTTATAATAGCAGCGTTCGATCTGAGGTGAAAGGGCATGTTTTCTATGCTGGTAAAAATAGGAGAAGAAGGGAAGATAACTGCTCTCCTTACCAACATCAAGTTCAGGTGTTCATAACAGACTCCTGTGAAATTTTCTTCTTAACAGCCTCAGAGCAGAAAGGGGCTTATTAATTAGCTCAGGAGGTATTTGGACATTTCTCATTGCTATAGATTGGAAGGTTAAAAAAACAGAAAAGATATCTACCATTATGAGAAGGTCAACACCAAAACTTTATAGCAGCTACTTATCTTGTGTTTAGGAAATGGCACAATAAATCAGACAGCAATAGGCCCTATATATTTTAATGGAGGTCATCACAAACACATCTTTCATTTTTTTCTGAAACATATCCCCACATACTTCCAGCATGTGGTCCCCATAAGAAAACCTTCCAGACACATTCAAGTGTGTTTTCACAATACACATTCATGAATAATTCATTCTTGCATTAGTGCTGACTTGTTATTTACTGAGACTCCATAAAATGGCTCCCAGTGCTCAGAGCCTGATGCCAGCCCATCTATAGCTCCTACCACTGAAAGAAGTTATCAGTTTGGAGACTGCATGTTGCCTGAATATGCTTTCCTCCAAGGTTCAAGTGACTAGTTAACAAAGCAGTTGCAACTGCTTTAACCACACCTTTACTAGACCCTAATTTCTGAGTTGCTAACCCTTTAGGATTATGAAGCTTATCCCCTGGCAAACATCACTCCATCCTCTCAGACTCTAAATTAATGCCCAAGAATGTGATCACTTTGATGGGACCAGCTGTTTCTTCTGCTGCCAAAGCACTCCAAACACTTTGGCAGCTTCCCTAAATGTGCTCAGTTAAATCCTGACATGTACCATAGGAGTGTGCTCTGTGGGCTCCTCAGCAAAAAGGCATCTGTGGATGCAGCACTGACCCTGATATTTGACTTTTGTCTTCGCACCTTATTGCATAGATCTGGGAGAGATCCATCATGAGTTCAGAAAGTGCAGGTTGGCAGCTCCCGAACCAACACCTTTTTTTGCCTTCGAGCTTAAAACTTAACAGGTGAGAAGTATGCAAATATACAGACAAAGACATCATATGGTATTTTTTGAGCCTGCCTGTAAAATCTTCTTTATCTTTTGCAATCTTTACAAGAGGATCAAGGAATATCAGACCAGTCAAAAATGTATTATTAGAAGGGCTAGGAGCCTGTCAAAATTTCACAATGTTTCCCTTCATATAACCCTGTTTTCAATTGCTTATGGCTTTTTATTACGCTACATTTTGGGATTAAATTTTCTCTGCTAGGGATCTGTCTTTGATTGTTGGAAAATTTCCGCCAAATCAACTCAGTCTTTGCTGAGAGCCAGGTTGGGGGAAAAGCATCTTAAGATGGCTATAGCCTTTTCTTTCAGGAGGTCTGCAACTATTGTGTTTCTGCCAGGATTCAAGCAGGGACTTGAAATTTGTCCACAAAGGGGACATTTATGGCAGAGACAGCAAAAAAATACATCCATAAAGAAAATTATACAAATGAGGGCACCTCTGGAGAAGCTGGTAAAAAACACAGGATGCACAAGTTAGAGCCTGCATGGTTTAGGGGATGGTGCAACATGACTGGGATGGCAGGATGACACCATCCTAATTTTTGGGGAGAAAGTTCAGGGAGGAAGGCTTAGGCATATAGATTTGTGCAGTTCCACTTGTTCTTAAGGTTGCTACCCACTTAACACAGCTGCATATGAAAATGATCAGAGGGCTGGAGCACCTCTCCTGAAAAGAGAGTATGGAGAAGAAAAGACCTTATAGTGGCCTTCCAGTATCTGAAGGGGGGCTACGTGAAAGCTGAAGAGGGACATGTAGTGATAGGATAAGAGGTAATGGCTTCAAGCTGGAAGAGTGGAGATTTAGGTTAGTTATTAGGAAGAAATTCTTTACTCCGAAGATGGTGGTGAGATACTGGCACATGTTGCCCAGAGGAGCTGTGGGTGCCCCATACCTGGAAGTGTTCAAGGCCAGGTTGGATGGGGCTTTGAGCAACCTGATCTAGTGGGGAGTCTCCCTGCCCATGGCAGGGTTACTGGAGGTGGGTGACCTTCAAGGTTTCTACCAACCTAAATCATTCTACGACTCTATGATTCAATCACTATTGTAGTTATGGCCATCTCAGTAAGCACTGAACACTTGGACTGTTGGTAGCAATGCTCTGAACCTAAAGACAAGAGAAGCAAGAGTGGACTGGAGGCAATACGTTAGGAGAGCAAATCTGGACAGGTACTCAGGAGGACAGAGAAAGGAAGGACACTTGAAATGCCTGGAAAAAGAGAAGTAAAACTGCGAGGCTGTTGGAGAGAAGAATAGGTTGTTTATGCAGGGCTGCTTGCCTGGAAGTAAGGTGGAAATAGACAGTCAGATGGATTGGTTCAGTCACGGAGACTGGAGCTACACTGTTGGAAAGAGGAATTGTATAGTGAAGACTGCATGATTGTACAGTACAGACTTCAGAGGAGGGAATGAATACTGCTAGTGATCTCAACTGTAGTTTTTCTGAACTTTTAGAAGTGCTTGGCTTCTATAAACAGAAAAGTTCTTAGATGCATTTTTCTTTGCTAGGAACCGTGCAGACTCCTAACGGTGTCCCTTGCTTGAGGTCCTCGGTGTTATTGAAAAGATGAATTAATAATAATGAAAGAAAACTTAATAATCAGCCAAATCCCATTAAACTCTTAAGTAGTTTCTGTGCCTTATACATATTTGTCTCCTCTGTGTGTCTCTTCTGACAGCAAAGCTTTGCCTTGAAGGGCAAGAACATCCCATCTGTTGAGCTCTGAGGGTGTAAATGTTCTTGAAAAGGAAAATATTCCTCTCTTTGGTGTATACGAGAGGCTAGAAGACCTGGTGTTGCCTGCACTGGAAATGGGTAATCTCTGTCTCCCTCATGGCTAACTATGCACAAATTGTGTCATCTTGTACACAAAGGGCAGATCCGATTGGGGCATATGTTATCATATAGCTGCAGTCACACAGAGGCCCTCAACATGAATACTATTAAAATGTGAAATGCTCATAGATTATTTTGGGCTTCACAGAGAGCCATAACAGCGACTGCAATAAATTAGAGCAGTTGCCAGGCACTTATGTATCAGTGCACCCTAGCTGTCACTTTACAGGCTGCAGTTCATCTTCACTTTGCTCTCGTATCCTGTGCCACTGCCATGGTCCCCAGGCCAGAGCTTCCGTGCGTGGCTCAGGGAAAGAATTGTCCTCCAACAGTGTTGTGACGGTCTCCTGTACAGAGCTCGAGAGATACACAGGGGTCAAAATATGTGCTAAAACCCTACTGCGTGACTGAACAACCTTTCTTTTTAATCCTTACAAGATTTCAGCCTGACGCCCTTCCCAGATCCCTCCGTTATCTAATGAGGCAGGAGCAGAACTGGATTTTCTTGAGGACAAGCATGAAAAACAGCAATCGGTCCGCCCCATGTCTGCCTCATCACAAATCCCTACCCCCTTTATACGATGTTAAATGACCATTTGCCATGAAGTAGAAAAAGCAATCACCTTAAGCGCAGGCATTTCCAGGTATAACTGCACTAACTTCTCTGCAGTAAATCATTTATGTTGCTTGTGCAAACTTGGGAATTTGCATGCTGCACAGCCTAAGTAATGAAGCAGCAAGTGATTTTCTTTTTTTAACAATATTTGTTTCAATTCAATTGACTTTAGATAATTCAGTGGAACTATTTATTAGTTATTACAGCACTTAGGATAGATTTTATTAAAGTTTTGGCCTTAACAATGAAACTCATTAATCATTCTTAAGTGTTGTACATAAAACAGGAATCTCTCACTGAAGTGATGGCAACTGGACATGTCAGAGGGGAAAAAAAAAATTCCAACACAGAAATTAGGCTTAAAATTTGATTGATCTGAAAATTGCTATTTGCTGAGGAAGCTGTTCTGGACTAGAAAATATTTAATAAAAAAAATAATCTATCAATTCAGAATTAAGAGCTTTTGGAAACAAATATCAGTAGTTTAACTGAAAACAAAAATAATATGGTTAATTTAGAATACAATGTCATTCTATATACATGTAATATTTCATTATGTAAAATATTTCTCTGATACAGAAAATTCCATACATTGACAGCAGTTTATGAAAATGTATATTACTATCTCCATGTTGTCATTATGAAAAGAAAGTCTAAAAGATATTAAATAACTTCACTACAAAGAAAATCAGGGACAGGAAACAGGACAGACCTCTGAACACAGAGCACGTTCCCTTGGGACACACAACTACTGTTTTATTTCCAAAGCTGTATGGATGGAGCAGTAAATAACTAAATACTAGGGCTGATCTTCGGTCATATCTAGTCATCTATCATATTAATTAGACTAATGTGGCCTGACAAAAAAGAAATCTCTATCATATATGAAAACACTGAAGGAAGGCTCTTCGGGAGACCAGGTGAGTTTGAAACATGCTTTCCTAGAATTCACATTTTATCTGACAAGAAAGGTTAAATCAGAATGAAGTAGCACAGGTTATGGGTGTGAAAGATCTGCTGTGCTGTTTAGTTTACTTTCCAATTTTACCAAACTTTATTATTGCACAGCTCTAAAATTGCCTGCTTGTTCCTTCAGATGCCTGAAGTGCTAAAGCTTATGTCTTCTCTAGCTGTGGCTGTTGCACTGGCTACTTGATTTTGATCTCTTTAAATTCATCTCATTCTCTTGGCCAACTACAATGAAAGAATTAGTAGAAGAGGGAAAACAGTTATTTCTGGAGGGACATGCCCACTTTCACATCACTTATTCAAGCCCACTTTTACATGACTTATTCAAGAAGTTCTTTATTGTGTTCTTACAAAACAATTATCCCTGAAGAGAACAAAATATGTCTTCACTCCTCGTACTGTGCCCCCTGGTACTGAGACGCTTTCATTTAGAGATGGTCTGCCAGATATTGCCACGCAGAAAACTACAATGTTTCATCTTGTTTTATGACAGATGTGAATTTTGCCTAAGTCTCTAACTCAACACCACTTTTTGTTTCTGCTTCACACTGCAAATTTATATCTAACTTTAAGTTTTCTTTCACCCCAGATCTCTTTCAATAACCCAGCATTTCAGGCTTTTTTTTTTACCTTCCTGCCTTTGCTACTCAACATTAATTATTTTTTCTCTAGTGGGATTAGCTTGCAATTTTCCAGGCTAAACATAATTTTGCTTTAAGCCCACATTCCTAACCTATTCAGAACCTCCTGCATTATTTCAGCGGTGTTGATAACCTTTACTGATTTTGGTACCATCTGCAACTTTCATTAGTATTCTGTTTACTCTTTTCCCCTGGACCAAAATGAAGACATTAAGGCCTGACCTGACTCTTGTGGTACCTGCTAGATACCTCCCAGCAACTTTCCACTTTGTTTTGCATTACCCATCATTTAGAATCCTCTAGACAGCTCTCAATGCGAGTGACAATAAAAAGATGCTTCTTCAACCTTAGAATATCTGTTATAAACAATGGTAAGTAAAACTAAAGCCCCTCAAACCCTAATAAAATAGTCAGTAGACTTTCTCTTCGCATGGCTCACTAGCGTATCTATTTTAGCTCTTTAAAGAAATTCTAAGCAATAATCCTCTTTCTGACTGGAAAATGAACATTATCCGAGTTCTTATCAAATTGTTCTGAAACGTGTTATACTACTGCTTATTTAAAATATCTGTAAATACAATTTCAGTAGATAACAATAGAGAAAGCTGGTGTTTTCCCTTGGTTGAAGACTCATTTGCATCTTTCTCTTGTAGGATGAGTTATGGTAGTGCTGGGACCTCCATCTTTGGAAGAATTTAAATTAGAAGGGAGTTGCGGAATGCTTCTTGAGGATTTGGGCCTTCCTCCAGGAGACAGAGTAAGCAAATTCCCAATAGTCCGTGTCATATTGCCCTTTGGCTTTAGATGGCAATGTCTTGATTACCCTGAAGAGTGAGCGATGTGTGTAGGGAGCACCTGACATGTGGTGCACTGTAATGTGTTCTTTCAGGTAATTTTGAGGGTCACATACCTGAGAGAGCTACTGCTTGGATCTCCCATGGATTACCAACATTTCCTACAGGTCTGTACAGTGGTCTTGTGCCCTTCTGGGTCTGTGTGTCCACAGAAATGAGCAGCAGGCTCTCTTTCATTCTGGGAAGTGTGGAGATACCCATACACCAGGACCAAAGGTGTATGCGCTTTTCCCTTATGCCATAGACAAATCCCAGGCAAGGTGGATTATCTACAGATCTAAATCAAATCAGCATTTTCTGGAGGCTTGTTGCTGCTGCTGAGGGTTACCTTCCAGCTTTCCAGAGATATCTTTATTCTCAGCACACCCTCATATTGTACTATCAGGATACTGCAGCAAGATGAAATGGCTTAGGGATCCTTTTAACCCATGCTTTCTTGTCCCATGTAGAAACCTACTTCAGAAACGAAGCCATCTGTATTATCTTGTCCTGAAATGGTCAGGTTTTGTGCAAGGAGACGATAATAATCCCCGAGGATGGTCTCAGTCTTTACCACAGCCTAGTCTAGCTTAACCTTTTTAAGGTGTTTAAGCCTGTGTGAAACAAGAAGTTGCCTTCTCAAAGCAGAGCTTTGATCGAAAAAGATCAAAGATTTTGGGGGATCTGATTATGAATGAGGGAGAGCTAATAGAGCATGGCATTATCCTTCTGCTGAGAATTTCTCTTCATGGTCCCCATAATACTAGACCAGCTGGACCTTGCTGCTCACACTCTCAGGAACAGCTTAGTGGAAAGATGATATTCATAACCACTGTCTAATGGATGTTATCTCACTGGCTCCTTTGCAGGAATGCCAGTTAAGAATCAGTGTAGCAGCAACTTCAGTCCAGCCTTGCTATTTGTAAAAAGCCAGAGCGCAGGTGGCTTTGGCAGAGATGGAGAAAGCAGTTAATCTATTTAAAGACATCCCTGCCTTCCTGACTCCTTGGCTAATAGTCTGGATTGCTTTTTAATATGCTAAAAATTGTCATGTTGGAATGTACATCTGGTAAATGTACAGACTAAAGAAATAAGGTAGAGTGACATATACATGACTGTAGAGGCTGTGGTAGAAGATGCTTCTTCTGTCTCATGCTCTCTGGCTTGACTTGAGGGACCTGTGAGCCAGCTGCCCCGTAAATTACTGGGAGTAGTTGAGGGCCCTGATAGCCCAGACTTGGGTCTCCATGGTTGCCAGCTTCAGAGTCACCCTAGATGGGTGAGGAAACTGTTCTTTCTGCTAAGGGAGCCTTGGGAGGTTTCTAGGTGACCCAAGGCCATAAGTGCTGAGTTGCTGTCCTCTGAGGGGCTAGCTGAGAAGAGAGCAAGTTCACTATTCATAGCTCTGTTAGCAAGGGAAGAAATGGTTCTCCTCCTAGAAAACAGAAATATTTTCTTATATGTGTCAGAAATACTGTATGTCGTACATAATGATGCGTATCTTTTCTCCTGCTGGGAACAGACTTACCTCCCAAATCCCACCTCTCCTCTTTCTCAAAGGAGAAAGGCAGGAGGGATTTCCCCACTGCATCTCTAGTACCAGGCACTCTTGCAATTTCCCTGGCTGCAAGTGAACTCCGAATCAAAGGCTTCTACTTGGATTGCCTCTTTTCAAGACTCTCATCCAAAATGAAGTCAAGCCGAGGCTTACGCTGGTACCTTAAAGATTTTAGACCAAGGTAAAAAAACAGAAACAACCACAATCTCCCCCTGCAAAGTTAATTTACACTACTCTTGATTGACCTGTCTGTGAAAAATATAGAATTACTATTTTACATGTAGTTTTACAAATATTCACTTAAAAAAAGGGTAGGTAAATACAGGAGCAGACTCTCCTTAAGTAATAACAGTGAATGGCTTTCTTAAAATGGAATTTATTAAAATAAGGGCTGCACTGGGCAATCTGTCACTAGTACACCTATGAGGCCACGAAGATGATCAGAGGGATGGAGCACCTCTCCTATGAGGACAGGCTGAGAGACCTGGGATTGTTCAGCCTGGAGAAGAGAAGGCTCTGGGGGGACCTTATAGTGGGCTTCAAATATCTGAAGGGAGCCTATAGGAGAGCTGGGGAGAGACTCTTTGTCAGGAAATGCAATGAAAGGACAAGGGGCAACGGTTTTAAATTGGAAGAGGGGAGATTTAGATTGGATATTAGGAAGAAATTCTTTACTGTGAGGGTGGTGAGGCACTGGAACAGGTTGCCCAGGGAAGTCATGGATGCACCATCACTGGAAGTGTTCAAGGCCAGAGAAGCTGTGACTGCCCCATCCCTGGAGATGTTCAAGGCCAGGCTGGATGGGGCCTTGAGCAACCTGGTCTGGTGGGAGGTGTCCCTGCCCATGGCAGGGGGGTTGGAACTAGATGATCTTTAGGGTCCCTTCCAACCCAAACCATTCTATGATTCTCTTCATTTACCTATTTCCTAAACTAAATTAAAATATTTGCACATTTTTCCATTTTTAAACTACTGTTTTTTTTTTCAGGTGAGGCACTGGAACAGGTTGCCCAGAGAAGCTGTGGCTGCCCCACCCTGGAGGTGTTCAAGACCAGGCTGGATGGGGCTTTGAGCAACCTGGTCTGGTGGGAGGTGTCCCTGCCCAGGGCAGGGGGGTTGGAACTAGATGATCTCTAAGGTCGCTTCCAACCCAAACCATTCTATGATTCTGTTCATTTACCTATTTCCTAAACTAAATTAAAATATTTGCACATTTTTCCATTTTTAAACTACTGGGTTTTTTTTCAAACACCCACTTTTTCTTTGCCCTATTTCTGGATGTACAACTACCAGATTCTTCTGAAGACTTATGGAAACTGCGGACAAATGAGACATAATATTTTAGCAACAAGTTCTTCACTCTGTAGCAAGAAGCAATAAATGGACCTACAGCACTTGTGATAAGAGTAGCTTGGCAGGTACTGGCAAAAATGGTCATGTGTCCTTTTTTTTCACCTCACTCCTGGAGTTGGTATCCTCATGTCAGGAATCCTGAGGTACAGCCTCCAGTTACAGCCTTCCTGTCCTGGTTAACTCTAAGAAAATTTTGTCTGTAACATACTGAATGATATTTGTATAGGTACATAGGGTGGATGTGAATCTGCGGTGACACAACCTTCAGTTATGGTACGTATAATTTGAAGTATGTATGGTCTGAAGAGGGTTTGTTCATGTAGCTCACATTAGAGTTGAGTTTCACTGATGTGAAACTGAATCACTGATGTGATTCTTTGTTTTCTCAGTTCCTCATCCCAGGAAGAATATAGTGTATAAACCTGTGTATGGGAAGATTATTGGGAGCAGGTGTTTGTGTACTCCCACCATGTCCATGGGACCAGAAGCCCTTCAACCTCAGTAACCAAATGGTGTATGGGAGGGATTATGCACCTCTCAGCAGGGCTTTTAGCTTGGTTGCTTCACTGTACTGATGTGGTTGTGCAGCTTCCTAAGAGGTGACTTTGAACCCACTGTCCTGATGCCTTATTTCTGGATGTACAACTACCAGATTCTTCTGAAGACTTAAGGAAACTGCGGACAAATGAGACATAATATTTTAGCAACAAGTTCTTCACTCTGTAGCAAGAAGCAATAAATGGACCTACAGCACTTGTGATAAGAGTAGCTTGGCAGGTACTGGCAAAAATGGTCATGTGTCCTTTTTTTTCACCTCACTCCTGGAGTTGGTATCCTCATGTCAGGAATCCTGAGGTACAGCCTCCAGTTACAGCCTTCCTGTCCTGGTTAACTCTAAGAAAATTTTGTCTGTAACATACTGAATGATATTTGTATAGGTACATAGGGTGGATGTGAATCTGCGGTGACACAACCTTCAGTTATGGTACGTATAATTTGAAGTATGTATGGTCTGAAGAGGGTTTGTTCATGTAGCTCACATTAGAGTTGAGTTTCACTGATGTGAAACTGAATCACTGATGTGATTCTTTGTTTTCTCAGTTCCTCATCCCAGGAAGAATATAGTGTATAAACCTGTGTATGGGAAGATTATTGGGAGCAGGTGTTTGTGTACTCCCACCATGTCCATGGGACCAGAAGCCCTCCAACCTCAGTAACCAAATGGTGTATGGGAGGGATTATGCACCTCTCAGCAGGGCTTTTAGCTTGGTTGCTTCACTGTACTGATGTGGTTGTGCAGCTTCCTAAGAGGTGACTTTGAACCCACTGTCCTAAGGGGAAGGTAAGATCATGCAGGTATCCACCAGCATACACACTGTTAATATAGCTCATTATACCCAAAGTAGGGCTTTTAATGTAATGTGGGGGTTTTCCTTTCGGAAACAACAGTTATTATCAGTCTCCAAAAATTGACAATTTTAAAAGACTGTAGTTGTGACTTTTTCCAAGACGCCACACCTAAGTACAGCAAAGCCAAATTCATCATTGGTGTAACCCAGTGTGACTGGGAGAATTATACTGGAGATTAATTTTGCTTCTGTGCATTTAACAGCAATTCAAGAAAAAAATGCTTTGGAGAGACAGCCCTGGGGTTTTTTATTTTTTTTCTTCTTTTTATTCCTGTCTCCTCTTTACGTTGTAGAAATGATGAGGAAATTGCTCCCGTGCTATTATGCAAAACCTTATTTGTCAATCTCTTCAAAAAATCAGGAAACATTCCAGAAAGCCAGGGAGGAAGTTCATACCAGCTTTAGCTAATCTGCAGAAAATCCGGCCTACATGACTCCCCTGTCACTGCTGCTCCTTTCATCTATTCTTTATAAGGAATCTATTGAACTTTAATTAATATGAAAAATTCAGGTTTTCATCTGATTTAAATGTGACTGACATCATGCTGCTACTAAAAGTGGAACAAAGTCCAAGTGTGATCAAAACAATGCTGAATGTCTGGATTCAAGAGGGAATCTCAGAGCCCACAGGAAGCGTAATCTTACAAATCTGTAATGCTGTGTAAAAGATTAAGTAGGGGAATGCCAGAAATGCATTTATATAGATGTTTGTGATAAGGGTAAGAGAGTGACACATGAAATATCTATATTACTACCCTCAGCCTGGAAAGTTTTCTGAGAGGTAATCTCACTTTTTCTAGTCAGGTTGCGGCTAGTTAAGGGCCAGAATATGAATTAATCCTGTCTGAGTTGAGCACAGAGGAGAGAAATCCTATGGAACACAATGAAATACATCTATCTGTCATTGAGGATGAGCAGAATGGGGAAATTTTAGGGTCTGAGGACTAGGTAGAATAAAACCTCAGTGTCTGTGTTTCTAAGGGCTGCAGCATCTCTGTTTTGATATAAGGAGTTTTCAAAGTAAATCCCCAAATTTGGAGTTAAATACATAGGCTTGCCATGCAATGAATTTCACAAGATAAACAACTTAGAAGAGCAATGTTTAAAATTGAGCAGCTCAATCTACAGGAAAGCATTAGAAGAAGAACATTAGAATGTTTCTTTAGCAATTAGGTTTCTCAGTCAGGGCTACAGATATGTGTCAGCGTCTCCACACAGACCTTGTTTGAAAATCAGAACTGATAAAAGCTCTTCTGATTTTTGCCCCAGATGGGTAAACACCTCAGATTCCATTCTCTCTTCAAGCTGTAAGGATTTGAATCATTCAAAAGTGACCTAGCCTTCTTTCAGTAATGTTCAACAACAAAAAAAATACACCCAAAACTCTTGTGTGACGGTGTCTTACATGGACATCTCCAAGCGAGCTTTAATCTGACAGCTGTGGATCGCAGGAGATACAGTTTTTCCAGCATACACATGCCATATCTTGCGGGATTGTACATCTCATAAGAAGTCCTTGCTACCATGGAGACACAGCTAGAATGATGTTAATTTGGGTATATCTACACAGGATAGCCACCCACCTCCAGATTGCAATGTAGATAGAAACACATACATCAAAAGACTGTTAGATTTATTTTCTTGGATACCTGTTGGTTTCTCCCTGTATTAAGTTCCATATACCTATTTCTACAAGGACAGCTGCTGTTATGGTTGGCTGAAGCCAGGGAGATGTCTGTGGAAAAATAAGTGTAACAGTAATAAAAGAAGACTAGTGTTTAAAGTAAGCAACTGAAAACTACATCTAAACTTCCCAAGAAGTAAACTGACTTTCAGTTTTGTTGTATGTTTTGAATTTCACAGCTGTGTATAACTTTGTTGAAAAGAAAGTAGTACTAATTGCTCTCGAGATACCGGTGGTGGCCCCTATAGCATTGTGATATTTTCTCCTTGAGCTGCATGACCCTGAAATGGAGGTGAAAAGAAAAAACAGGTTTATTTCCTTGATTTTTACTTGCTAACTTCTGCAGGTATATTATAAGCCATTAAACCAGGATCTTCAGCCTGCTTCCAACACAAAAAGCTAAGTCTTGGTCTAAATCTTTGGATGTACCATTAAGGTTTTCAAGGCAAATCTCATTACTTCACTGGAATCTGAGCATATTTTAAAGGAAATAATTTTTGGCATGTGCAAAGTGTTTTCTTAGAGCTTTGCAATTTGGAGCAAGGCTGAAACCTTCTCCCACAGCCCCTAGATTTTAGCAACAGAGGGAAAGGTTAATGCTCATGTAGATCTAATGCTCAGCTTCAATCCATTTTCATGCTAAAGCCAAGAGTCTTTCAGACTTGATGATTTATCCTACGATTGTCCATTTGGAGCAAGATGTTAAGAGGCATTGGTCTATCTGTCCCCAGCAAAATCAACACTAAAGCTTCCTTATATTTGAACTTGAGCCGAGTTTAGCCAAGAGTTGTGAAAAAATCTCATGCTGAATTAAAAATGTAGAAATATATACAGTATAATTCCAGCACCTTGATACAGGATGACAAGAAGAAAAATGAAGGCCTTGTTCTCTCAATGAGCAGTTCCAGGAAATGTTTTCTCAAATAAAGGTCTTAAATCAAAAAAAACTTGGTTGGAGAATATCAGTGTCTCACGGTTTACCACACTTGCTTTAGCCCTGTCATGTTTGCAAAAGAACATTTTATATGTTTTAATTACTGTTTATTATGTTATTAATTATGTCCTTAAATTAGATTAAATATGGAAAAGTGCTCCTGGATAAATGGCCTATAGGTTGTCTATGGAGGATATCAGGTTTGGGTGAGCCAGAGGTACCATCTTCTAGGTGTCATTTGAGAGCCTCTCAGAACAACTCAAACAATGATCCAAAGAAATCCTGTAAATAACATAAACAGACAAACCAGATCTTCAGTTTACCACTGTGGTCCTCCTGCAAAACAATGCAAAGTGAGATAAACTATCTTGTTAGTCTTCACTTATAAAGTTATAAAATCATCTTTCTCTGTGCTTACTTGGAAAAGTAAGGGTCTGTACTGGGGAGAGGATTCAAGGAACTGCAGGTCTCCTTAGAGAAGCACAGGTCACCTGTGGCAGAACCTACAGTGCAGGGAGGATGGGGGTTCAGCAGCAAGAGAGATGCCTTCACACTGTGTGTCAGCCACAGAGGGGAAATAAATGCTAACTGAGGATTTGGAAAATATGTGAGACAGTCCTTCATTTTGGGCCCCTCACTACAGGAAAGACATTGAAGTGCTGGAGCGTGTCCAGAGGAGAGCCACCAAGCTGGTGAGGGGTCTGGAGAACAAGTCCTATGAGGAGAGGCTGAGGGAACTAGGCATGTTTAGTTTGGAGAAGAGGAGGCTGAGGGGAGACCTCATTGCCCTCTACAACTACCTGAAAGGAGGGTGTAGAGAGGCAGGTGTTGGCCTCTTCTCCCAAAGGACGAACGACAAGACCAGAGGAAATGGTCTGAAGTTGCGGCAAGGGAGATTTAGATTAGATATTAGAAAGAATTACTTTACTGAGAGAGTGGTCAGGCACTGGAACAGCCTGCCCAGGGAGGTGGTGGAGTCACCATCCCTGGAGGTATTTAAGAAACGTATAGACCTGGCTCTTCAGGGCATGCTCTAGTGCCCAAGGTTATTGGTTTATGGCGAAGTGTTCAGTGTGGGGTTTAGTTGGTGGGTGCGGTGTTTTTGGTGGGCGTTTGGTGTGGTGTGTTTTTTTTTATTGCAGGTAGGTATCATCTTACTTTTACGCTGTGTGTTGCTGGCCACACACTGCTCAATGCAGTGGCTCTGGTTTTATCAAGAGTGTGACAAACAGCGTATGACTTTTTGATGTTAGATTACTATCCATATCAGTATTCTACTGAAAGGCTCTTGCCAAAGGTGGTGCCCCACACATTAAGCAAAGAGAGATCTCAGCATAAATTCACAAGATGGAGTGGAAAGTGAAATACTGGCTGCCAGGCCAGCGGTAGAGCAGGGATTATAACCAGCAGTTCAGTTCCCTGTCTAGTGCCCCACTTGTGAGACTGTATTTCTTTCCCTAAGCTTGTAACCGAATGTGATATCCAGCGAGTACAACACAAGGCTGGTTGTTGTCTTGCCAAGTCCTTTAGGATTGTTTCTCTTATCTGACAACTGTGCCTACACATTTTGCAAGTGATGATGGATGCCCATGTATGCTGTGTTTTGTAGATTTATTTAATTCACCTCTTGTTATTACTGAAAGCATAATAGGGCTTTAGCAAAAATAAAACATCTGTGCTATTTGACAGAGCAACTTAAAGAGAAAGAAGAAAGCTTTCAAGGCATGAAACATGTAAGAGAATTAATTGAAACAGGTGGTTGCAGCTAAATGGTACTGTTTAAGCTTTAGCATTTCATGGATCAGTAGGAAATTTTACCTGACTGCAGCTTTAGACACGCTTCAGAAAGCTCAACCAGGGGCTTTAGGTGTAAGCCTGTGCTAGAATTTAGGAACTTGTTCATACTTCTTTGCTGCTATTTGAGCTGGCAGTATGGGAAATAGTCAGACCACACTATTTAGAAACAAAAATTACACAAAACTCTCTTGCATTCTGTAATTGTGTTAAGTGCCTTATACTTTAGCATATTTCTCTCTGCAATGGATATGAACACAGACTCTTTTCATCCATCGTGCTGCCTAAACAGTTAGATAGTTCCCTGCATGCTCTAAGGGCACATAGCAAAGACACCTTGCTACAGAATGTGATTTGTGTCTCTTATCTTTAATTATGAACTTTATGATGCAGGTCAAAAGATGCTTGTTGCTATTACTTGGCAATAATGGACATTAAAAACTATGTGTGAACATAATATATGAATAACTACATTTAAACTAGAAAGAGATGCAAAGCTGTAATGATCAGACCAGCCTGGCTGCGTATATAAACAACAAGAGGTGGAAAAAGAAACTTAGCTTGTTTGAAGATGGAGCTTAATAGATTTATGAATGGGATTATTTGACAGGGTCACTAAAGCCATAAGGGATTGTTTTCAATGATGCAGTTTACCGTTCTTTTTCTATTACTGCAAGGACAGTCTAGCAAACAGTGCACTGAATAAGGCTCCAATTCATTTGGTTTCAAGCATCACTCAATGTCTGAGGGCTAGAGCAATCAGAAGGGACACATTAAACAAGTTACAAGATATAAGGTCATCAGTTATGATATATAAAGTAGATTTAAAAAATGGCACCAGGCAAGCTATTTTAAAATTATTACTGTTGTTGATTACTTCTTGTTATGTTGTACCTCAGTTTTGTGTGTCCAGCTTGATTTACTAAGTGCAAATATTTGTTATCACAAAATCCCTCCAGGGCTGGACAATTAAGATCGAGCAATCAAAAATGAATGTTCATATTTGTAGCCTTCCCCAGAGCTGCAGGTGTCCTTACAATTACTTAAGAGACACATCTAGTCCTGCAAATAAAACTAGCTGCAACAAACTCCTAAGGGCAAGAAGAAGAGGGAAAAAAAGAAAATCCAACCTTATAAACAGTGTTTCAAGCCAAATCCCCCTCCCTGGATGCCTTTGGACGTAGATGAGCTCTGCAGCTGCCTCTGTTATCCCTGGCCTGGGGTGCGTGCCAGAGCTCAGGCGCCAAGGGAGGTGTCCTGCCAACCCTTCCCAGGCTGAAGGAGCTTCAGCCGACTCTTCATTTCAGGTGGGGAAGAGCGGCACTTGGGACCAGGCTGTAAAGGTCAAGTCAACAGCGAAGGTTAAGTCCAGTGTCTTTCTGACAATCGGAGAAGCGAAAGCCTGTGTGAGAAGATAGGCCTTCAGCATACCCTGGAAAGCCAGTTCCTTAGCTGATAGAAGTCCGCTGAGCTGCGCCGGTGTCAGTGGGGTTATTTCTGTCAGCTGAGCGTTGGTCCCGTATGAGCAGCAAACTGCTTTGCTAGGCAGGAGGGAAAAAAGGAAAAAAAAAAGTTCTTTACCTCAGTTGTGCTAAAAATCCCCTACAATTAGCTCCTTCTCATCGAAATGAGGGCCGTTTAGATGCAGTGCTAAGGGACATGGTGTAGGGGATGACTTTGTAGAGTAGGGTAGATGGTTGGACTGGATGATCCCAAGGGTCTCTTCCAACCTAGACGATTCTATGATTCTATGAAATCTAGAGGCAGTTAGCTCAGGCAAAGTAAATCTCCAGCAAGGACAATGCACACAGAGAAGCAGTGAAATGAGAATTAGGATCCAAGCCACAGCGAGACTCACCCAGCTATGCAAAAACTCAAGTTGAATGGGACCAGAAAGGAACTGGAAGCTGCGAGCAGAGGTAGAAAAGACTCCCTGAAAGATATATGAATGTGTCAGCAGGCAGCATCGTTAGGTAACAGATGCGGTTTGCAAGCCGCTCCGCTGCTATGCTAATCAGGCCCACACAAGTAGGACAAATAGATGAGTGATGCAGGTCTTCGGAGTCAACCCAAAATAGAGCCCCTCGTCGGGCGAAGGCAGCGGCTGCTGCAAGACGGGTGCTGAAGAAGGAGACTTTGAGTAGTTTGCCAACAGCCACCAGAAGAGAGTTTATCCTGGAATCACAGCGCTCATTTGCGGCAGAGCAAAGTTCAACTTCAATCTGCAGCCTTTGCTGAATTTTAAATACCCAGGCATGCATCTTGCGTCATTTCAGCACAGATAATGGTATAGGAATTATTTGTAAAATAGCAGGATGGGCAATGCAAAACCTAGCTGAAATCTGCACCTAGGGTTTTGACTTTCTCAGTGGTCATGCTGGCAAATAAACCTTTTTGAATAACTGAACCAGCAGCTGTCTTCCCAATTATTAATTGGCATCCGTACAGCTGATGGCATTGCATAAGATCTTTTTTTTTTTTCAAAGAGAATGCATAGTTCAATTGAGAATGATCTTTCAGGCACACTTAGGGTGCTCTTTTATGGTGTATAAGGTTGCTTTAATCCGTTTGAGGAGCTGGATAACTTTAAAAGCACTCTTCAAGGAGGACTGATAGATAATGCAGCGGTTTAATTCCACAATTTGCTGATCCAGCCAAACTCTACTGCTACTAGAACAAGAAAAGGCAAATTAATCTAAGGAAAGAAGACTATACCTGATGTGGCTCTGTATTGTTTTGGTTTTTTTAAGGTATTTCAGGGACAGGCTCCAAGCTTACATGGAAATACACAACATACCATTTTAGAAAATATGTCAGCTGTGTAATTGAATAATGTGGACTGTATTCATCCTGCCTGTGTACCTGGAGACTCCTAGAAAAAGCATCTGCAGCCTACATGCTGAACAAAAATAATTAATTTTTTTTAAAAAAACCCAAAGATTGGCATCAAAACTTACTATTGTCTTTTGTGGTGCCAAATATGCATTGTACACTACTGGCCCCTGGAGCTATAAAAATGTAAGCTACTACCAGAATTATGTTCAATAGCTCCAGCTGGTTCTGTTGTGCCAGGAATACTCCAGTTCAAGGATTTCACAGTGACAGGAACACAAGATGTATTTTCTGAACTTGTCTTTTGTTATTTTAACAAATTACCCAGAAATGCATTTGATTCTTTGAAAAGGTTTTCACTTCAGTGATCTTCACCCACAAACACACGAAACTTTGTAAAATGTGATAGTTTCATTTTTTTATTGGATACAAAGTCATGCAGTAGTTTTAGAACCCTACCAAACAAAATAAACTAAGATAGGTTCATTGCTCGCAAGAGGAGCTGGGTCATGTTCTTATCAATTGCTGTTTCTTGCTGATACACTATGTGACACAAATAAAGGTGGCCCAGTCGCACAAAGCGGTTATGAGACTGAACGTCAGCTGGTTATATTTTCGGATGATGGTTTCCAAATACAAATCGCCTGCTTTTGCTTTAGCCTGATTGAGGGAGGAAAAAACCACAAATTAAAAGAAGACAAACATTCAGTGGACATATAGGAGACAACAGTATATAAACTTGAGATTTTCCATGGACTGTAACACCATGAATCTACAGATAGTGACTCCAGTGAAAACGTAGTATCTATGCATCTTTAGAAACTTCTGTCCCTTTTTTCCCCCTTTTTTTTTTTTTTTTTAGATACCCAACAGAGGGCACATAGAACCCAGAATTCAAAAATTTTCTTACATCACCTGAGAAGACACCTAGGAACTGGGGACTGAGATGCTGAAAATACATTGCTGCCTGTCTCCTCTTGGTTGTGGGAGTACTGATGGGTGTCCAGTCTCTTCTAGGAGATTTTTGGTGGACTTCTGAGCTCTATGCTGACACAAATTGTCATCCCTGCTTATAGTCCTAATTAATTCCAAGGGGGAATGCTCAGTTGTTGATGAGAATATGTCTTCCTCCTCAAATTCATCATGGATGAATTACATGCAAGAGAGAGTGCCCATTCTGTACAGGTTCCTCTATTTGAATTTACACCGAACTGTTTCCTCAGGCAGGAAATCTTTTAAGTAAGGTGCAATATATGCATGCACCACCACATTCATCCTCACAAATACGTAGTTACACCTTACTTGACAACACCTCACATTTTCAAGCTTTGTGAGTGTAAACCTTGTTCAGGCAGGAAGTTTTTATGGTTATCCAGATTGCAACATATGTTAACAAGAATATAGGGTAATAATTATAAAGTTAATTTTGCCTTTATGTCTTTAGTTTCAAAGTGACAAAGAAATATGTGATTCAAAGTGCTGTATTTAAAAGGTATCTGTTAGTATTACCTATTCATTGTGATTTCTTAAGACTAGAATTAGCATTACTATGCTAATCAGGTCCACAGAAGTAGAATTTCCTCTAATTAGGGCAAAATTCATCTTCCATGATACTCGCTGTCTAAAATTTAGACATCTCTGTTAACTAGTTTCTCAGCTATCTCTATTGTTGATGGAGAGGGGAGCCTCAAGGAGATAGTTCATCCCGGTGTCTTGGGTGGTGATGTGTTTCAAAGCCTTATATCAAGGCTAAATTCTCTGTGCAGAGGACTAGCAGAATCAGGGGATGTTAATGATAAGAGGATGTCTTTTTCTTTCCACCAAGCAGGAGTCTCTGCACTGTCTGACCTGTGATTTGCTTGGCATTATAAAGGCCAAAGTAATCAAGTTCTTGCATCAAAGACCTTGTGAATCAAAAGTCCTGTGCTTATGAGTCATTAAAGGCCTCGGATCAATAGGAAGTGTGGTTTTAATGAAAATAAGGTGCCACAATAAGCAGATTTAGGGTCTCATTCCTAACATTAGGCACCCTATTTTGAAAATGTTGGCTTTAGCCTCTTATTTTCTGTTTAATCACCTATTTAATACTTCATATGCCTATGTCAAAGAAGTGCTGTGAGATTTAATTAACTTTTGTAAAGCTCTTTGAGATCTTTAGATAAGAGGTACTATACTACATAAGTGCCAAGTATTACTACGTTACTGAAGAGACTTATCACAGAAAAGGTTAAGGTCAATTAACATTTTCTTGCCATTTATGCATATATTTTCAGATCACAAAAAGAAACTGGTATCAATTTAGTTAATTTCACTTGTATCCATTTTCAAATGAGTTATTTATAATTGATTTAAGTTGAAGTCTTACAGATCATCAAAATGGCAATAAATTATACCCTGCTTATAAGCTTCTAACACCCTATGGTTTTAGGCTGCTTTGTTTTAATTGAAATGTAAGTGTTTCAATTACACATTATAATTAAAAAGTTTCAGGATCAAATTATCCATCTTTTTAAAATGGCTCAGGCAAGTACAAAAAAAAAACCAACCCAAACTTCTCCATGAGTTCTTGGAAATGTCTGTCTAGGTAATGATTCTCCGTGTTTTTGAATATCAAATCTACAGCTAAATTGAAGCAGCAAAAAAGTGTTTTCACAAAAGCTATTGCTTTACTAGACATCTGAAAAAAGTACAATTGACTAACCCTAAAGGAATTTCTTCTGAAAATCACATTTAAGCACTTCGTTAAGCACACAGATGCTCTCACATACAGTACTGCAACCTTAAAGGACTCAGACTAAAATTTTTCAGAGAATGTCAAGACTCTCAAATGCTATAGAATTTCAACAGGATTTGTGTAACTTTTAGAGGAAGAAGTCACAAGGTTCAAGTTGAGAGACATTTAGATCAAACTAACCACATTGTAAATCACTTTAATTACACATGGAATATTACTCTTACTCTAATTAAAACCATTTGATCTTACCATCATGTTTTAATTAACATCTTGCTTTACATTCTTGCCATTAGAGCTGCTTGAGTTAAAAAAAAAAGAAAAAACTTAGTCAAGAACGTTTTCATAAATAAACACAGTTAATCAACACTGCTTCTAGAGGGGTCATGTTATTTGAGTATTCAGTGAGCCAGATGTTTTGCAAAAATGCTTATGAATCTGGAAAGTATCAAGCATAAATGTTTGAACAGATACATATTTGCTATTCTTGAATTTATTATTTACTATTCATTCACCCTATTTGCAAAAAAAGTTTTAGGAAATTCTCATATGAATTAGGTGACTAGCCACACATCTGGATTTTCTTTAAATCATTTTCTGTCTTCTTAAATTGGATTATAATATCAGAGGATGCAAATATTAGTTTTGTTACTGATTTTATGAGAGCAGGTGTTAATATTTTGCTTAAATTAGAAAAACGATTGAAGTTGGCATTTACTTATGTACCACATGCATCATAAAGAGCAGAAAAACTCATTTAGTCCTGTAAAATGCCGAGATCCCCATATCTTCATTACATTCACTAGAGAAAACAAATCTCACTGAGTGTACCTTCCAGTAAAAAAACCCTGGCTTTTACATTAATATTTAATCAGCTCTGGAATAATTGATACTAAAAAAATAATATTAAAATTACCCATGTAATAATTCCTTAATGTTGTTCTCTTGCTCAGGCAGCCATGCAGACCGAGGCAGATAAAATCTTCAGCTCATGCACCCTGACCCTCAGTACATCAGAAGTCATTTAATTTTGCCTGAATTGAACCAAATTGCAGTTGTTTGACCACCAGAAAGGCATCTATGCTTGACACAAAGACATCAAGAGACAGGAACCAACACTTCCATTGGTAATTTGTTCCGGTGATTAATCCCTTTCACTGTTTACAGCAGGTACCTGCTCTCCAGTTCGAATTTGGCTTGGTTGGGCGTCGCTGTTACAGCTCTCTCTGCTAGATTAAAGAGCTATTTAAAACCTCTGATTTCCTGCTCCTGGAGGTACTTATCAAGTCACCTCTCAACCTTCCTTCAAGCCATGGCTGTGTGTGCGGAGTTGCTCCAAGGGAAGACCATGGAGTTAATTGAGATAGGACAGCCGCGTACAAATTAACCCGGGAAGCTGTCCTATCTCACCTCTGGAAGAAATTACCTTCAACTGGAAACAAAGTAATATTTTCTTGGGGTGAGTAGATTTCCTGTGGTTCGAGAAGTTGTGTCCTGCAGTCACAACCTTTTTCTCAGAGCAAGCAGACTTTTCCAGGATACGTATATGTGTGGTCTTAGACAAAAGAAACACTCAAAGCTCTTTAAATAGGAAAATGAAAGCTGGTTTTCTTTTCTACCATTTAAATAATATTTGTAGCTTTGCCTGTACCCCGTCCAGTTATTATCAACTTTTTCCTTTTAAAAATATAATAATAAAGCCAACAAGATCAAGCAAGATTATTTGGTAATTATTGCCTCATAAACAATTAGTATCAATCCTTTGCTTCTCCTCAATTACGATTGTCCTTATGGCCCAATAACTTACTAGGACTCTATACAGAGTTCCTGTTACACTGCAATGCTATATTTTAGGGTTAGTGGTTTACCAGGGTACAATCCCCAATTCTGTAATGTTCCTCACTTCTATCTGTGCAACTAACTATACAGATGCAAATATCTGTAGGCATTTTTCTTTGAACGGACGCTGCTTGTCAAATTGTTCTGCAGGATTTCCTTGTCACTATCGTTATCTATCATTCTGCCAATAATTACCCAGTTTTTGGCAGCCGTATCATGTTTACTTCTACATCACTATGGAAACACAGAATTTTCTCAGCCCTAATATAGATTCCTGCGGAATCCTACTAGAAATGCTTTCATAGAGTGAAATGTTTCCTGCAAGTATTTTTTTCTGATGTCCAGTTCAATCTTCATTGTTTAACTGATTTTCTGTGAAGCTAGTCTTTTATTATAGTGTTACTTGGCACTTTTCAAAAGAATAAGTGTATGGGTATTTATATGCCCACTTAAATACCTATTATGGACATTGTCAGAGTTTAGGCACCTAAATGCTAAAGAGCTACTCAGCCTGTTATTCAAGACTGTGGGATCACAAACCAGTAACTTCCTTCCTCTCCCCTGAGAATTGTTTTTCTTTTCTAAAATGTAGTGTAGATTTTAGACCCTTCTTCTCTTTCTCTCAGGCATGATGAAGAACCAGTCTGCTCAAACTGAGACTTTGGAGGCATTTTGGTTGGAGGACCAAATCTACTTCAGCTAAGGTTCTTCTTTGGATCTTCAGTTTATGCACTAAATGAACTTTTTCCTCCAAACGGATAGCCAGGGCTGACTCAGCAGCTCTGTCTTGCCAAAAGAAGGTATCCTGACTTTTCTCATCTTTCCACCTCCCCTAGCCAGCTCCCGGCCACATGCTCCAGCTGTTTTCCATATGCAGGCTCTGACGCTTCTCTGAGTTCTTGATGAATCAATTCTACCCATTAAAGAAGAAGAAGAAAACTATCCCAGCAAAACTGTGAATAAATTCAAGTAGAGTTTGCAAGCTGAACCAGCTCACCAAAGGGTCAGAAAAGCCCCACAAGAAAGAGAAGAGAATGGCTTGAAACAGAAGAAGGTGGGAAGAGTGGGGAAGGAGGGTCAGCATTGCCTCTTTGGGCAACAGAAAGCTGTTAGAGTGACTTAGAGGTCCCGTCTGCCTGCAGCCTTCCGTAGCACACCTACACAGCTCTCTTTGACCAAGTATTTCCTCACTGCCTAAGCCCATCTGAAGAGTTATGTTAGGCAGGTATTGTGAATCTCCATGTGAGGTCATTCTAGGCATTGTAATACCTCATTTGCATACCCAAAGTAATATGTTTCATCTCTTAATTATCCCTACCAAACTCATAATCTCATCAAAGATGACATTCAAATTTGTAAAAGATATTTTTTGCATTAATTAGTACTGGCTGATATTTCATTCTTTGAATTTCCATCAACTTAATTCCTATTTCTTTTTTTACATATTTTGCATAACTTCATGTCACTCTGACAACCCTGAAGCTTACCAGATGATTCCATGCATCCTTTCTGAATATTGTCACAGTATTTTTTTCATTCTTCAGGATTTTTTTAGGAACTATTAAGAATATCTTAGCAATGAGTCATATTTCATTGAATAACTCTTAAAGAACTGCAATGTGTAAGTTGTCTGAGCCTGTTGATATAAAAAGTAGGATGTCTTAGGTGTTATTTGATGTACTTTCCAATTATTAGTGAATTAAAAAATGTTTCATCTTCCTCAAACTGAATCTCCTATTCCTTCCTATCTTTCATTTCCCTAAACAACTTCTTGTTCTTCTGAATGAATTCAAGTCTGGTTTTAAGACCTTGAAAACTTTATCCTGGGGGAGAATACAAACAAGCCTTCAAAATACTCTCGAACTGAGAGGGAATGGTATTTCTCTCATTTTTCCACGTGATGAAAAAATAGTGATGGGAAATCAGAGTATCTCTTGTTGTTATCCTATACCTTACAGAAACAATTTTACTTTGACGAAAAAGCTACAGTGCCTCAGATCTATAAAGCGTTAAGAAGATTGTTACAACAAAAGAAACTGAGGTAGGATTAGACCATGAGTAATACCATATTGCACAATATTTCCAAGTTAAGTCATATTACAGTGCGTTGAACTTTTCAGGTCATTGATTTTCTGTACATTCTTGTTAGGATAACGTAATAGCCGGTCAGAAAGCCTCAAAATGGAAAAAAAAAAAAATGAAAGCAACAAAAGTAACTTAAAAGTGTTGCAATAATTACAGCAATCAGTGGCCCAATGAGCTACAGAACCCTTTCATCTTCCTGTGTTTTTCAGAGATTCACTACTTCAGATTATTAGTAAAAGATGGGCGCAAACAATAGTGCAGGTTTTTTTAAAAGATCATACAACAGAATTTTGAATGACCAGCAGCAGGTAAGCTGGTTATCATAATTTGCAAACCATAATTCTTTGCAAAAGAACAGCTATATTTAAATACAGTGACTTAACCAAGAATATTGGTTTCAAAGGCAAGAAAGTAGAAAGGGTATCCTTATAGTCCTTGGAGAACTTCAAGCATTACTTCTAAGCCCTTTCTCCCTTTCTACATTCTATCATAGTATAGGAATTCCACAATGATTTATAAAAGGAAGATTTTCAAAGGCATAAATGGGAGTCAGGTGTCCGATTTCCATCGACTCAGGCACCCAACTCCCATTTGTATTTTCAGAAAATCCTCCCTTAGAGACATGAAATATAAAATAGTAACGTATCTTGTATTCTAAGGCCAGGACCGTTTGCCTTAATTTTTTACATACAGTTCCATTTCAGTTTCTTTTGATTTGATATCAAAGGAAATAAAATTCTGCATTTTAAGAAAGAAAGACTGGATGATCTAATATCTTTGACATTGCTAGTTTCTGTGGTTCTGTCATGCACACGGTGGGATGTTGAATACAAAACCCAGTAATTTAAAAACAATTCCCCCCTTTCAATTTGTCCTTTTTTGTTGGCTTTTTAAAACCAACATTTTTTAAAAAATGTGTTGTCTAAAAGGCATGTAAAACAAACCAGCTGACATAACTTGGAGTCAATTTCAGGAAAAGACATAGACTAAGAGAACTGATAACTTGGCCAAAAAATTAAGTTTTATGCATATTTAAAAAAATTGGGCAATTTGTTGTTGTTGCGTTTTCATGACAAGGAAAATATGCTACAATGATTTCTTTTGGAATTAAATACCTTTTTTTTAATTTAAAGAATCTGATTTGTATTATCTTTAACAAAACACAAGCACTTCAGAGTTTTTAAATAAAATGGAAAAAAAAAAAATCAGGCTAAAATTATTTTATCAGTTCCTTTCCTATTTTGAAGAATTCTGCTAAATGGATTCAAGTGTAGTATGTCTAGGTCCAGAGAAGGATTTCAGTAGTTCTCCACAGTGTCAAAGACAGTGTAAAAATAACTTTTCTTTTTCTTTTTTTTTTCTGAGCTGTGTTTTCATTAGCAAGTAGTACACCAAAAGACCACTAAAAATTCTATATTCGGTCCTGGTCTCTTCTTCACTTTTGTTTTTGAAATAATTTTTTCCTGCTGAACCGGGCAACAAGAGACTGCAAAATGAAAAGGATGTAAAGGTTGGTAGAGAGAATTTACGCCCATATTGCTGTCTGGCCTTGGTCCCTCAACCATTCTGCATCCATTCACAGAATCACAGAATCACAGAACTGTAGTGGTTGGAAGGGACCTCAGAGATCATCGAGTCCAACCACAAAAAAAAAACCAAAAAAAAAAACCAAAAAAAAACCCCCACAAAAAACCACACACCACCACCCACCCCCTAAACACACAACAACAACAACCAAACCAAAAACCATCACCCACCCACACAACATCCCACCACAAACCAATAATCTTGGGCACTAGAGCATGCCCTGAAGAGCCATGTCTACGCGTTTCTTAAATACCTCCAGGGATGGTGACTCCACCACCTCCCTGGGCAGTCCATTCCAATGCCTGACAACCCTTTCAGTAAAGAAATGTTTCCTAATATCCAACCTGTACTTCCCCTGGCGTAACTTGAAGCCATTTCCCCTTGTCCTATCATCTGTAGCTTGGAAGAAGAGACCGACCCCCGCCTCTATACAGCTTCCTTTCAGGTACTTGTACAGAGCGATAAGGTCTCCCCTCAGTCTCCTCTTCCCCAGACTGAACAACCCCAGCTCCCTCAGCCTCTCCTCATAAGACATGTGCTCCAGACCCCTCACCAGCTTCGTTGCC
>NW_015090906.1:2477898-2483277 GCF_001431845.1 Calidris pugnax
TTGGTCTCAGCCCATCCATCCAGCCTGTCGAGATCCCTCTGCAGAGCCTCTCTACCCTCCAGCAGATCAACACTCCCACCCAATTTGGTGTCGTCTGCAAATTTGCTGAGGGTGCACTCGATCCCCTCGTCCAGATCATTGATAAAGATGTTGAAGAGAACCGGCCCCAGTACTGAGCCCTGTGGGACACCACTTGTGACCGGTCGCCAACTGGACTTCACCCCATTTACCACCACTCTCTGGGCCCGGCGCTCTGGCCAGTTTTTAACCCAGCGGAGAGTATACCCATCTAAGCCATGAGCAGCCAGTTTCTCCACAAGAATACTGTGGCCTTGCTAAAGTCTAGGTAAATAACATCCACGGCCTTCCCTTCATCCACCAAGTGAGTCACTTTGTCATAGAAGGAGATCAGGTTTGTCAAGCAGGACCTGCCCCTCGTGAACCCGTGCTGGCTGGGCCTCATCACCTGGGTGTCCTTCATGCGTTGCATGATGACACTCAGGATGATCTGTTCCATGACCTTCCCAGGCACCGAGGTCAGACTGACAGGCCTGTAGTTCCCTGGATCATCCTTCCCACCCTTCTTGTGGATGGGCGTCACATTTGCTAGGCGCCAGTCGGCTGGGACCTCCCCAGTTTGCCACGACTGTTGGTAGATGATGGAGAGTGGCTCTGCAAGCACTTCTGACAGTTCTCTCAGAACCCTTGGGTGAATCCCATCTGGGCCCATAGACTTGTTTATGTCAAGGTTTTGGAGCAAGTCCCTCACCATCTCCCTTAGAATTTCGAGGGCTTCATCCTGCTCCCCGTCCCTAACTGCTAGTTCAGGGGTCTGGGCACTTGGGGGACACCCTAGTCCACTGCTAAAGACTGAGGCAAAGAAGGCATTCAGTACCTCAGCCTTCTCCTCATCCTTTGTCACTATGTTACCTTCCATATCGAGGAGAGAGTGGAGGTTCTCCCGAGTCCTCCTCTTGCTATTAATATATTTATAGAAATTCTTTTTATTGTCTTTAACATCCAGGGCCAGATTTAGTTCTAGCTGAGCTTTGGCCTTTCTAATCTTTTCCCTGCATAACTTTGCTACATCTTTGTAATCTTCCTGAGTAGCCTGTCCTTTTTTCCAAAGGACATAAACTTTCCTTTTTTCCCTGAGCTGTGACCTTATTTCTTTGTTCAGCCAGGCCGGTCTCTTCCCTCGACAGCTCGCTTTTCTGCGTTCAGGGATGGCCTGCGCTTGTGCTTTTAAGACTTCCTCCTTAAAAAATGTCCAGCCTTCCTGGACTCCTTTGCCCTTCAAGGCTGCCTCCCAAGGGACTCTGTCAAGCAGACATCATAGCTCTCATGCTGCACAATGGCTTCCAGCTCCTCCTGTTTATTGCCCATACTACGTGCATTCGTGTATATGCACTTTAGCTGGGCTAGTTTTCCTGTCACTTTTATGGGGGGACGAGGCCAAACACCTCCCTGTCCATGCTTAGGCCCTTCTGTGGTTGCCAGCCTATCATTATCCCTCATGCCTTCACCACGTAGGTTGCGATCCTCCACCTCTACTGAGGCAACAGACGACAAGACCTTGCTGGTACTTTTGCCCATGAGCACTGGTAGTCTGCTCCTAAGCTCTTTAGTAATCCTGCTTTCATCCCCATCCCCCTTCAATCCTAGTTTAAAGCCCTTTTAATGAGCCCTGCTAATTCTTGACCCAGTATTCCTCTTGCCTTTTGGGTAAGGCTTGGCCTACCAGTTGCCACCAGGTCTGAAGTCCTATAGCTCATCCTATGACGAAAGAAACCAAATTTATGATGGTGACACCAGTCTTGGAGCCAGGAGTTAATCTGCTGACTCTTCCTGTTTATCCCCTCATCAATTCCTGCAAGCAGAGGGATGGAGGAGAACACAATTTGTGCTCCTGATCCCTTAACCAGCTGTCCAAGGGCCCTAAAGTCTTCCTTCAGGGCCCTTGGACTACTGTTAGCTACCTGATCACTGCCTACTTGAAATACCAGTAACGGGTAGTAATCCGAGGGCCGGACCAGGGAAGGGAGATTTTTCTTTATATCCTTAATCCTGGCCCCAGGGAGGCAGCAGACCTCTCTGCAGGAAGGATCTGGTCTGCAAATGGGGCCCTCAGTTCCCTGCAAAAGAGAGTCACCAATTACAGTTACCCTTCTTTTTTTCTTTGTTGTTGAAGTCCTGAGGCGCAGGGGTGCGTGACCCGTCCAGAGTGCCTCACTGGGGAGATCGTCATTTCTGGGCAATTCTATGATTCTATGATTTCTCGTGTCATCTGCCTCATCCCCAAACTCCAGAGGTTAAGCCTATTTTGGAGGTGTAGTTGGGAGTGTGAGGGAGGCTGCTGAGGGTTTCGCTTGCCTCTCTGAGGAAGGACTAGCCTTCATTCCCCCCTTTCCATTAAATCCCATCTTTCCTCCTGTTGACAGGGTGGGAGGGGATCATCAGCTTTTATTAGAGCCTCTTCTTGCTGATCTTGCCCCAGGGTATGGCTCCACCAGTCTATTTCACCGTCGCATTCTCTAATGCTTCTTAACCTTTCCACTTCTTCTCTCAGCTCTACCACCTGTCTGAGTAGGTCATTTATCTGCTCACATTGCACACAGTGGGTGTCCCCGGCTCCCTGTGCTGCCACAGCCAGGCTCAGGCACTCGGTGCAGCCAGGGCCCTGCACGGCCGCATCTTTGCGTGGGAGCCGGGTCTGAGTTCCCACATTTTTCTTCACAGGGGCTTTGGGGTGTTTGGTTGCCATTCCCTCTCTGGGGCCTGAGCGGCCCATTCCCTCTCAAACTCTCCCTCTTGGCCGTGCGCACGAGCCCCGCTCCGCCCCCTCACTCCCGCTCCTGCGCGCTGAAATACCCGCGCTTCCGCTCACGCGCGCCCGGCACGCGCTCGGAGCCTGTTGCGGCTCTGGCCCGCCCCCAGCTGCGTCAGCCTCTCGGTTCCCTCGCGAGATTCCCGACTGGGTTCGGGTCTCCCCGCTCTCCCTTCGGCTTCCCGTCTCCCGGAAACCCCCTCTCCGTCTCAGTCCGGATCTAGTTTAAAGCCGCAGCACTCACCGCTGTCGCTGTCGCTGTCCGCGTGGTCTGAGGGAACATTCAGTCATGTTTGGGTTTCCCCTTTGGAAGGAACCAGCTACCTCCTTCCTAGGTGACATCAAGATATAATTCAGATGATCGGTCTTTCCAGAGATGGTGTCCTGTAGGAAATATGGATGAAATCACACCTTATCTTGCTTCCTCTCCCTGCACATTACTTTAATGTTGCTTCAACAGGCTTATACCTCTCTTATGGCTCTTATGTCATATTCAAGGCATACAACACCTGGGGAGGAAGAACCCCAGGCACAAATATAGGTTAGGGGTGGATCTTCTGGGAAGTACTACAGAGGAAAAGGAGCTGGGAGTCCTGGTGGATGGCAGGATCTCCATGAGTCGGCAATATGTGCCCTTGTCGCCAAGCAGGCCAATGGAATCCTGGGCTGCACAGGGAGAAGTATGGCCAGCAGATCGAGGGAGGTCATTCTCCCCCTCTACTCTGCACTGGTGAGGCCAAAACTGGAATCCTGCGTCCAGTTCTGGGCTCCCCAGGTCAAGAGAGACAGGGAACTACTGGAGAGAGTCCAATGTACGGCAACCAAGATGATTAAGGGATTAGAGCACCTCCCTTAACAAGGAAAGGCTCAAAGAGCTCGGGCTCTTTAGCCTGGAGAAGAGAAGGCTGAGGGGAGACCTCATCTATGTTTACAAGTAGCTAAAGGGTGGGTTGAAGGATGATGGAGCTGACGCTTTTCAGTGATTTCTAGTTATAGGATGAGGAGCAATGGGGATAAACTGGAACATAGGAAGTTCCACTCAAACTCCACTCAAATACGAGGAAGAAATTCTTTACAGCGAGGGTGACGCAGCACTGGAACAGGCTGCCGAGAGAGGTCATGGAGTCCCCTCCTCTGGAGAATTTCAAGACCCACCTTGATGCAGTCCTGAGTGATGTGCTCTGGGCAATCCTGCTTAGCAGGGGAGTTGGACTAGATGATCTTTAGAGGTCCCTTCCAACTCTGTCAAATCTGTGAATCACATACCTCTTGGGTCATTTTACAGAAATGCCTCTCTGATGTACTGCTACGTGACATACCCCTTGGGTCATTTTACAGAAATGCCTCTCTGATGTACTGCTACGTGGCTATTTCATTATTTCAGGCTATCAGAACTGAAAAGAAAAACCATACCGAACCTCTCACAAACAAATCCAGACAAACTCTTAAGGCCACAGACCTGCCACACTTTCCCAGGACTAGGAAAGTTCTTGATGTGGGAAGCCTTGAAATCTCAGTCCGTGTGGCTATATGACACTGGGATGAGGGCTAGAAATTTCTTCCAGGAGCAGATGACTAGCCAAGTGAATATAGTCTGGGGAGAGGAGGAGGCAGTTTATGTAGCTGATTTAACTGAGCCCACTAACAGGTGTAATCCTCCACCCTACAAATGGCTGATCCTTGCTTGCCCAAACTCGCTATATAATCCTTCATTCTTTTTTTTTTTCTTTCTTTCCTTCTGTCAAAGAATGGAGGAAGGATGATTTTGTCTTGACAATACAGCATCTTGAGTCATCCTTACAATGAAAGGGCCTCAAGTGGAAGAAGCTGCTGCAAAAAGTCTTTGCTGGGTGAATCAATTGTATCTTCAGTTCAAATAAATGTGATTAATTTGCATGGGCCTAACAAAGGAAGGAATTCCACTCTGGGAGCGAGCAACAGTCAAGATAATGCACATATCTGCCTTCAAAGTAGTCTTGATGCTTAAAAATGCTGCATATGTATCTAGACGTGTCCTCTCCTCCTTGGTTTCTCTAAGGGATGCAGAGGCTACATTTTATCGATATTAGGCCATTTCCATAAAAGAAGACTTAAAGAAAATGCAACTGTGGTGTTTGACAAAGCATATTTTACCTTTGAAATATTACACAAACAATTTTATTCATAACCCAGAAGCCCACAGAGTTTGAAAGGAGATAGAGCACAAAATCATATATCTTACCACCTCTTTTGAATGGAATAAAAGTGCAATGGAACAGAAACTTGCTTTAATTCACAGAGAGAGAGGCATCAACAAGAACAAGAGCAAGACAAGAAATCCCAGTGCTAAAGGTCAAAAGTCTGAACACGAGGGAATAAACCATTATATTCAGAATTATGTTTTAAAAGGAGAAAAGATGCCAACAATCTCCCCCAAAACAATTTGAGATCAATAAATGTGTTAGACAAAGGATGCAACGGAAGTTACAATGTTTTATATATAACATTAAACCAGCAACAAAATCTTAAATTTTAATCCTTTTACAAAACAGTACAGGAATTGATTTTATAAG
>NW_015090906.1:2486999-2621686 GCF_001431845.1 Calidris pugnax
TGCAGTCCTGAGTGATGTGCTCTGGGCAATCCTGCTTTGGCAGGGGAGTTGGACTAGATGATCTCTAGAGGTCCCTTCCAACTCTGTCAAATCCGTGAATCCGTGAAACACATACCTCTTGGGTCATTTTACAGAAATGCCTCTCTGATGTACTGCTACGTGGCTATTTCATTATTTCAGGCTATCAGAACTGAAAAGAAAAACCATACCGAACCTCTCACAAACAAATCCAGACAAACTCTTAAGGCCACAGACCTGCCACACTTTCCCAGGACTAGGAAAGTTCTTGATGTGGGAAGCCTTGAAATCTCAGTCCGTGTGGCTATATGACACTGGGATGAGGGCTAGAAATTTCTTCCAGGAGCAGATGACTAGCCAAGTGAATATAGTCTGGGGAGAGGAGGAGGCAGTTTATGTAGCTGATTTAACTGAGCCCACTAACAGGTGTAATCCTCCACCCTACAAATGGCTGATCCTTGCTTGCCCAAACTCGCTATATAATCCTTCATTCTTTTTTTTTTTCTTTCTTTCCTTCTGTCAAAGAATGGAGGAAGGATGATTTTGTCTTGACAATACAGCATCTTGAGTCATCCTTACAATGAAAGGGCCTCAAGTGGAAGAAGCTGCTGCAAAAAGTCTTTGCTGGGTGAATCAATTGTATCTTCAGTTCAAATAAATGTGATTAATTTGCATGGGCCTAACAAAGGAAGGAATTCCACTCTGGGAGCGAGCATCTCCACCTTAAAAATGGCTGATCCTTGCTTGCCCAAACTTGCTATATAATCCTTCATTCTTTTTTTTTTTTCTTTCTTTCCTTCTGTCAAAGAATGGAGGAAGGATGATTTTGTCTTGACAATACAGCAACTTGAGTCATCCTTACAATGAAAGGGCCTCAAGTGGAAGAAGCTGCTGCAAAAAGTCTTTGCTGGGTGAATCAATTGTATCTTCAGTTCAAATAAATGTGATTAATTTGCATGGGCCTAACAAAGGAAGGAAATCCACTCTGGGAGTGAGCAACAGTCAAGATAATGCACATATCTGCCTTCAAAGTAGTCTTGATGCTTAAAAATGCTGCATATGTATCTAGACGTGTCCTCTCCTCCTTGGTTTCTCTAAGGGATGCAGAGGCTACATTTTATCGATATTAGGCCATTTCCATAAAAGAAGACTTAAAGAAAATGCAACTGTGGTGTTTGACAAAGCATATTTTACCTTTGAAATATTACACAAACAATTTTATTCATAACCCAGAAGCCCACAGAGTTTGAAAGGAGATAGAGCACAAAATCATATATCTTACCACCTCTTTTGAATGGAATAAAAGTGCAATGGAACAGAAACTTGCTTTAATTCACAGAGAGAGAGGCATCAACAAGAACAAGAGCAAGACAAGAAATCCCAGTGCTAAAGGTCAAAAGTCTGAACACGAGGGAATAAACCATTATATTCAGAATTATGTTTTAAAAGGAGAAAAGATGCCAACAATCTCCCCCAAAACAATTTGAGATCAATAAATGTGTTAGACAAAGGATGCAACGGAAGTTACAATGTTTTATATATAACATTAAACTAGCAACAAAATCTTAAATTTTAATCCTTTTACAAAACAGTACAGGAATTGATTTTATAAGGAAAAAAGAAAAAAAAAAAAACAACAAAAAACCTCCACCAGCTGTTTCCTGGCCAAGGAAACAACAGGGGCTCTTACTCTGTAGTACAGTAAATGGCTAACTTCCCAGGGTAGTTTAAGTCCCCTGCAGCCTGCAGTGTCAGCAGAGCTGGTCATTTAAGAATCAGTGGGGTTTTGTTAAAAGTTTGTTTATCTTTCAATGAAACCACCCGCCTTGCAGTTGAATTGTTTGAGCTATAAATAGAGGAGCAGTGCATCAAATTCTTTCAGAATGAAACACAAAAATATGGTTAGCGGGAAGGGCGAGAAAGAGAAGGTGCAGGTCATCTCATTGGCAATGAGAGATAAAGTTTGGGAAATATTCTGTTTATTTTTATGTTGTAGAACGTGGAATGGGCAAACATCCAGACAAGCATTCCTCACTCACCCTGTATAAGCCCACGTTCGGATGATGGGAACTCTAAAGAACCTGACCTCCTTCCTTTGCTCCCTTCCTTCCTTCCATATTAATGAGTTGGCCTGAACCATAAAGGGTAATTCTGTTGAGTCTGTTGAAAATATAGGTATTTGAATTCTTACCAAGTGAGTATGTTGTCATTTATATAAAAACTCCACAAAAAAATCCTTTGTTTCTAACAAGGCAATGAGTTCTACTAGCCAATCATGCTCGTTCTGCTTGTTTATTTAAACAGGAGTGCTTCTTTCCGTTCATTTCACACTGCTTGCCTTTCAATTTCACAGTGCCTTCTAGTTGAGTTTGTAAAGTTGCCACTATGAAGCTCTGCTCTAAGTCTTTCCATGGAAAGACAACAGGAAATGTTCACAGAATTCACACTCTTTTCCCACAGCAACATATCCTGGCAGATGTGTTAGTTACCATAGCAACAATTAAGACTAGCTCTTTTTTTTTTTTTTTTTTTTTTTTAAATAATAAGAACAATCAGTAGTGGCTGAAACATCTTCAAATAAATTTGTGTCTCAGATTTAAATTATGCAATGTAAAGATCTCCCTAATGATGTGTGCTTGCTAATATTTGAAAGGGGGTAAGATAAGGAACAGTCATCTGTGTGACTTGGATGATCTGTACCTTTTTGTTCTCTCTCAGATGGGGGATTACATGACATTGGCCTGTATCTGGTGATGTGAAGTAGGAGAGCTGGGAAGGGTCCAGGCTGATCCAATACACAAAAATAAGAAAAAAAAATAGCCCTTCAGTGTCAACACTCTAGAGCATTTAAATGAGGTTCATAAACCCCATATCTGTTCTCTGGGTTGGAAAGGTGGGTATATCCATAAAGAGAATACAGACTGTATCTAAAACTTCATCTATCTCCACAACCACCTTTAAAAACCTTCATGCCGTAAAGCTCTTGAACAACATATCAATGACAGCAATGTAAATTTGAATCACTGTGTTGGTCTCATGAAGCTATTTCAGATTTATACTACTGTAAGTGGGAGAAGAATTGAAAGGTAATTTTCATAAAAGTTATTGTTCTGGAAAGAGACAATCCTGATCAATTAAGAAAGAAGAATTAAAAGGATATGAGCTGAATCAAGAAACCAGGCATGTATCAATGCCTTCTACAGGACTGCAAATAAACAACTCCACTTGGGTCACAGATCACAGACTCATTCAGGATGGAAGAGGCTCAGGGAGGTCTCCTGTCCTACCATGTCCCAGTTACGTCAACAGTGCTTGTATCTGTATCTACAGCCTGATCCCTCCTGTCTGTTTTGCTGTCTGCCTTAATCTGTGTACAGGCACTCAACGTGGCCCCTTTTGACAGGATTTGTCCCCCATTTCCCTACCATGTAAATTAGTTTTCACCATCACTTCCCATGCCCAGTTTAAGGCCCTCCCCAGCAGTTTGGCAAGCCATTTGGTATGGATGCTCTTGCCTCACTAGTCAAATAGGTCCTGTCTTTTGCTAGCCCTCCTCATTCCTCAAAGTAGAAGTCCAGGCATTGCGCCTAAAGAAAAGCTCATTTTCCTTTCTTCATTCTGCTATTTTGCTTAGAAGGAAAGAGGGTGACTTGGTGAAACTGTTTCTTGTCATGCAGCAGAACTGTTGAGAACAACCACAGAGTAATTGTGTATGGATGATCCTGTGAGCAACTGCATAAATGGAAATATGAATCTATATTGGGATTGTGATGGAGAAGTATAGTCATTAATTAGATGCCACAATTCTTTAGTGCCAGGAAGAACAAGCCATTACTGAATTTGAAGTGATCCTCGTATTTCCTACAATAACACCGTGTGGCTGAAATACTCTGCTTGTATTCAACTAATAGCTTCTGAAAAAAGAAGTGACATCTTTTTTAACCTTTCCAAAACACACTCGCTAACATACTCTAATGCCTGGAAGTATATAAGGTCACCTGCAACAGCAGCCTTTACATTTAAAACAGATGTGGCTATATACAGCAGTGAAGGAATGTACTGCTTCGGGTTTTGTGTAACAAGCATCGGTGCTTTCCAGCCCTTTGCCATTTTGACACTTGCAGCTTATACGCGGTACTGCTTGAGAGTCAGATATTCAGCAGGTAATCATAGAGATGATTAAAAAAAATTACTTTACAAACAGCTGTCAGCGAAGAATGGTGCATGAAGCTGGCCACCCTGGACACATTATGCTTCGCAGTCTCAATTCAGAACAGTCTCTGCTTCCTTGCTTGGTTACACCAGAGCAAGGCAGAAGTTTCTGGCATGGAAATACCACCCTTAACTTGCCATCTCATCACTACTGGGTCAGTTGCACTGTGAAGTGAGCAGTTATTCACCAGCCTCTTCTTGCCCATGTGCTGTGCTAGACTGAGGTTAAGTAGGCACTTGGCTTCCTTTATTGTGTGTGCCTGGACCTCGTGTTTGAATAGCCACAGAAAAGACATACAGAGGAAACCCAAGTTATAACCCACGCCTTCAGCCTCTTGGAATTGTAATCCACAATATATTGAAATTTCCCAAACCATAATAAAGGGACCTCGTCCTCTGTTTGTGTAGCACCACAAGAGAACATTTTCAAATCTTTTCAAAATCATGGTCACATCACCACCTTCTACAGTGATGAAGAAAGGTCAGTCCTGCCTATTCCAGGCATATTTGCTGCAGGAAAGGAGTAGGGTCCGAGCCTCGGAGACTCTGCAGAGCTGTATTGTCATGGAGGCAGTCCTCTGAACAGCCACAGCTCCTCCTCCCTTTGCTGGTTAAAACTAATGTCATAAAGCAGAGAACAAGGGCAGTCAATACAGACCTTGGAGCAGGACTGTCAATATGTGCTGGTGGCACTGGCAATAGATTGGTTTTCTGTTTTCTGCCTGTGATGCAAAACAATTTAGTCTCCTGAGGACTGAGATGGTTTAAAATCTGATTTATGGACTACGCTTAGCTCTGTGTCTGGTATAGACCCCTAACCAAGACCAGACTGGTTTACCACAGCATTCTCCTGGTTGTATGAACCCGACACGCATTCAGAAACTGAGTTGTTTTCTTGTGCAGTGGATGTTACAGAGGCACCTCCTCCCACCTATGCATCTATGAATCCATCCAGTCACTCAGCTCCTTGGGGTGTGTCTGATGACACCAACCCACAAATTCAGTGGTGCTCAGAGGGATGTAACCTTCTCTGGAAACACACAGAAAGTCTCGGGCCAGCTCTTTGGCAGACCCAAAGGGAAAGAAGATATCCACTCTGAAAACTTAAGAGTTATTCTTCAAGGTGCTTTACATAATATGGTAAAGTAAGACCTAGGAGATTAGACAGGGATGCCAAATCTGCCTAAGACAAAGGGTCAGTCATGAAAACTGAAGAGTCATGTTGCTCCTCCTAACACCACCTCTAGCAGCCAATTGAGCTGTATATACGCAATCTGCAGTCTAAACATACCTTTAATATCTTGGATAGGGCACAAGGTGCTATGTCTCCTTGGATCCAAATCAGATCTCTGTGTCTGAGGCGACCTGAAAGTGACTGCTAAAACTTACAGCACTGAGACTTGGTTCTGGGTACTTTATCAATGCCAGAGGAAGTAATTTTGTATTTTAAAGTTAACTTAGTCTGTTTGGATTTCTGTGTGTGCAGCTTTTAGGCTTAATCCATGGAAATGAAGATAAGCAGAGTAGAGCAAAAAAAGAAGAACAATTAAATATGCTGGGACAAGGTGAGGGTGAAAATGAAATTAAATATTTGTTAGCTGGTTCTTAAAAGCTTTTAAAGAAAGTTAGTTGAAATCCTAAGAAAGAAGAACAAAGGCAAGAAAGCAAAGCAAGCAAAGAAAAGCAACAGGAGCAATGGGGACTGAGCATCACTTTTTCTTTGTCAAGTTATTACTGTCTCTCTGTGGCAGAAGGACTGAAAGAATAAAAGTAAATGTCAGATCAGTTATGCTGATTTCTGTCTATCGCAGGTATTTTTCTGGTCTTCATTATCATAGTATCATAACAGTTTCCTGTCTAACTATTTATTCTCACGACACCTCTCTGAGGTAGGGCACTGCTGCTATTTCTATTATACAGCTGGAGTGAGGCTCGGGTAATGGAGCAGAATCTTAGCCAGCATAAATTGTCACAGCTCCATTAACTCTGGTATGAGAGGACTTCAATGGAGTTTGAGATGTGCCACTAAATGAACCTCCCTTTTCCCTGGAAGCCAGAGACCGAGTGGGGAAGCAAGCCCTCAGGTTTTCCAAGCTCGTAACTACTGCTCTACCCAGAAGACCATCCTGGCTCTGTTTGGATAATCTGTGATCTTTGGGCCAAGCCATGCTGGCTTTATTCTTGCAAGAAAAGTCAATGATGTGTCTACATGGCATTATTCACATAAAGGCTGCAGGACACAGCTCGTTGGGTGGTGCAGACTACATGGCATTATTCACACAAAGCCTGCAGGACACAGCTCGTTGGGTGGTGCAGATTATGCATTACAGAAAGGCTGAAAGTATAGGTACACACCGTGCACGCCTACGTATCTGATGTTAGAGAATTAAAAGAATGAAGCTTGCATGGAGCTGTCAAGCAGCAGTCAGTGTGGGATGGAAAATATAAGGAGCACAAAGAAGTGCGCAAACACACAGAGATTCTGATGTGGAATTAAAACACGATGTACTCAGAAAGTTTGAATAACAGCATACAAATTATTTACTTTCCCCAAGCCCGATTCAAACAAATCAACAAGACAAGAAAACCGAAAAGAGAAAAGGTGGTAAGCTGTGTTTCTCACAATAAAGGTGTCTCAACTCTAATGAGTCTACAGGATTCGAGCTGCTATCATGAATATCACCAGGAGTGATTATAGCTTGTAAAAGCAGACCAAAAAGAGACCTGCCTGTGTGTGTCTTGGGCTGTAATTAAAGCCATAAGCCATCGGTAGCAAAGAGGCCAGCTGCAGCATTTCAAACCTTTCCTACCCTAGCATTAAAAATAGATTGTGGCACAATAATAATAAAAAATTGTGTACCCAAAATAATTCCAATAAAAAAAAAAATTTGCACATTTGATTACTATAATTGATTTCTCTTCTAGATATGAATAAATGACCCAGGCTAAATGCCAGTTCCTTGCAAAGAATTTCATTTAAGCTTCAGTGAATTGAAAGGCTCAACCAGACTCAACATTTCCAACTTCCTAGCAAGTAGCAGAAAATCTACCTGACAGTTGCCATGGAAACACGAACAGGAAGAGCTAACCACCAGCCTATAAATCCACAGAGAAACCTTTCTTAATTGGAAGGCCTTTAACCCACACATTTTTCTCATAGCTGCAGAGCTTATTTCTAAAGAGATTATTAAATTCCTCAATTGACTTATGAAGGATGCTTCCCACTATATTACTGTGCTCTGGGTTGCTCATTCTTTATATCTGTTTCCAAAATTACAAAGCAGAGCAAGGATGATAAAAGTTAACACAGATGTTTCAATGAAAAATCTATATGATGTTCTGAAAATAACTTCAGTGGCGATGTTCTACTAAAAAAAAACAACAAAAAAACCCACAAAAAAAGAAAACCAAACCAGTTCAAGAATTGAAATGGTATTAAAGAGATCAGATATCCCAACATTCTTTGCTTTGGTTTCTAGGAAGGATTTTTATTTTTTTTTTCAAGTGGAAGACTTTCAGCAAGAGAATGTAACAAACTGTCTGAGCAATCATTGCTTAAATCTATGAGTGTTAATTATATATGAGTCCACACACACATGTACATACATGTTCTCACACTAGCAGTATATGTGCAATATAGACTAATTTATAAAGTAAATAGGATTTGGGATTTCCTCATGCTTACATTTCCTTCAACATTTTGAAGATTTCATCAAAGTTTTGGTGGAGAAACTCATTTAAGAACCCCCTTTTCCACATTAGGTAGTTCCTGTGCCTTTGCTTTCTGCATTGCTGTTTTCCTAACAAGGGGTGGCTGAACTCTTTGAAAGGCTGGCAGCTTTGGGGCTGAGACTGTGCCTCATGATGTACATGGGCAGCTTCCACCATGCTACCCAACAAGCACCACCATGGAGAGCTTCACCAAGCACCCGTCCACAGCATTTGGCTCCCCGTGCTTTTCCTCTTTGAGTGGATGCTGTTGTGCAAGAGGCAACTATGATGGTAGCACCCACAGACTTTGCTTTTTGATCAGCCAGCTCAGGTACAGTGGAGCTGTCTTATTCCAGAGCTCAGGGCAAAACAAATGTCCATGCACGTACTCAACGCCATGCCCATGTTGACATTGTGCAACCTAAACTGCAGACTACCAGGCTCTGGCGTATGAGTAAGGCAGTTTAAACTAAGTGTGGATTTGCCTGGGCACACACTTGGTATGGCCACAGTCAGTATTTCAGTACAGGCATCCTGTAAGCAATCTCCTTTTTAAAATCAACATCACTTTGAAGAAGTTCAGGAGCCTCATGCAGTTAAATGCAGTTCTCTTCTTCCATCCTCCCTTTACCAGACAGAAAATGATCAGATGTAGGTCCAGGCAGGGTTGTTTGTTGGGGTTTTTTTTTCAGGTAGTCAAAGATTTATTTGGTTAAGTGGGCATTTTCCTCTTTTCTCCTGCATTATGCCACATTTCAATTATTTTATTCCTCGTCTCCAAATTATGAGAATAGGAAAAAAATATTACTGCATGTATTATGCACCAAGGACATATTCCTATCGCAGTCGATGGGAACACAACTGATTCCTGCTGATTTCAGTGGAATTAGGATTCTGCTCAGTTCCTGCTTGGAAACAGGGGAGCAGAGAGATGAACAAAAGCCATACTTTTTTTCCTTTTTCCTTTTTAAAGGCTGCCCGGAATTTGGATAGAATTTTTAGCCCTTGCTCCTCCAGTAATCTGCATCTGTCTGAAAAGCTAAAGGACTATGGGATGGGGATAGCAGTGACAAAGGCTCTTCCAAGACATCCCTCATGGTGAAAATACTAGAGTAGCAGTGTGGAATGGGATCCAGCACCATGTCAGTGAGAGATGTAGATGTTCACCTCCTCCATCATGCCCTGGCTCCCCATACAAACACAACTCCACTTTGAAGCCTGAAATTCTGGAAGGTCCCTCTATTGGGACCATCAAAAGAAGAAGGAGGTGAGGTCAGCCCTAAAGTAAACCTATTCCCTCTCATTGATTGGGTGGACTCAACTTTCAGTGAGTTTTATTCACTCCAGGTCACCCTCATGTAACTCTCACATTTAACCTGCGTGTCTGGTAAAAACTTCCTTGTGTAAATTCTCTGCTTTGAGGAGAGTCTCTTTACTCCAAGGGATGGTTTACGTCCTCATACTGTGGAGCTTTCACATGGCATGTCAGCACATATATAGGTGAGGAATGTGGGCGCTTCAAATAAGTTTAAAACAAGAGTGAATTCTCACTTCTCTGTTCCCTCTGAGATAGTCCCAGAAGAAAACCTGAATTATCCAGAAATCAGCCGGGGAACTTGGAGGTTGGTGGTGACTGACAGAGCAGAATCTCCCCCAGCAAGGCTCAGATAAGAGAGACACACAACACATAACAGTCGGAGGGCAAAACACTACCGCTAAAGTGTTTCCACACTTCCTTGTCAAAACATCTCAGCTTTAACTTGTCCTATCTTCCTCCTCATACCTTTTCTAGCCCTGAGCCTCTCTGGAATGGTTACAGTCAGCCATAACAAATAATCTTTGCCAGTAGTTTGTATAGCAAGTAAATAGCCAAATGGAGCTGCTTGGTGGAAAAAATGACCCTAATTTTCACTTGTGGCATGCAAGGTTTTGCATGCAGGTTTTATGGGATGAAGGATTAAAACACTACCCTGTTTCCCTGCCTGCCCTAAATTAAATCCTTAACAGTCCACATGATGTTACCACATTCCCTACGTGAACAGGACTGGCTGAATTTCATTTCTTAGTGCCAAGTAACACTGTATATATGCTTTGGAGTAAATTAACATAATGAACACTATATTCTATTGCCCGAATTATTGTTTTCCTCCCCTCCCCATATCATTGTTATTATTAGAATTGTTATCTGGCTGTGAGAGAATCTCTCGAGGGACAAGCTTGCTTTACTTAACAACCGCTTCTCCAAGTCCATCAGGCTGGCAACTGCAAGCCTATGATTAGCTTAATAAAAATTAAGGGAAAACGATAAAGTGAATAGAAAATATTAAAGGTGCTGAGAAACAAAACCATAATTGGCTAGCTATACCCCAGCAATGACAGCTAGGAAGCATCCACTCCCTGCGGCATCCTAAAGTGTTTGCAAAGTCTGCAGAATTCTACAGAAAAATCCACAGCTATGTAGTCTCCATGCCTACAGGGATTTGCAATACCCTGGAGAGTTTTTAAGGGATTTTTAAAGTGTCTTAACTTTTATTTTTATCGTTCTTTTTTTTTTTTTTTTTTTTTTTTTTTTGCCAGACTCTTTGATTCCCTTTCTGGTTCTTCTCAGGGTTTCCAAGTTTCAGGCACTTCTCTAAACCCCCTCTAATGTTTGTCTTAAATTTTTTTTTTATTGTTTTTTTTTTTTTTTTTTTTTCCCTAGCTGTCTGTCTTGTTCTCAAATCTGGGTGGCATGTTCAGCAGATTGCTGTTTGCTATTGCTTTCTGCACACCTGTTTTCTGCTGCAGAGGATACAGGAACTTCAGAAACCTTAAAGAAGACAAGATTTCTGTTCCAAGGAACTTGCCCACAAAGGGCTAGACACCCTGGAAGTATTCATCCTCAACTGTGCATGCAGTGGAGGGTCTTGATATTTCCTAGGCTATCTCCTAGCCACAAAACCCAGTGAAATCTTTATCTTGCAGTTGTTATTGAACAAAAATAATGTCCATACACTCATTTTGACCACATATAGTGACTTGGCTTAGATCCACTTCTGTGGGACTTGTACTGTCAAGATGTTCTGTAGATTGTTTTAAGAAAATTTAGTTCACCAATCAACATGTGGTGGTAATCTCCATTTTGCCCCACATTACTAAGGAAGTCCAAGCAGCTTCATATTTCCCCCGTAAATCTGAAGAATAAAAATCCCGTGTTAGATGTTGTTTGATGACAGGGGCTGAAATTTCAGTGTTTGCTCTCCTTCCTCTAGCTGTGAGCTGCCAGCAGAAATTTCTTAAAGCAGAAGAACATGGGACACATGATTAACACAGGAGACCATAGCCTTGGAAGTCTCTAAACCCAGTTCAGAACCTGTCACTGAATTATCTGAGAGAGGAATTCCACTGTTTTTTCAGGATTAGGCAGTTTTTGAGTTCTTGACTGTAGGTGCACTCACCGTTAGTCCTCAAGAAGGGGTGGGATTGGGCCAGGCTAGAATGGCTGAGCTATATGATTGCATTATTAACTCTCCCTAAATCTTCACCTAACAGAAATTATTGCAGTCCTAAATCTACTTTAATTCATCCACTGAGAAGACAAGTGGAGCACTGGAAGTCTATGGTGTACTGTCTACACTTTCATCCTGCCCTCCAAACTCCTCGTGCTGCAGGAGTGTGGAGCAGTTTACAGCATCGCTACGTCAGTATGAAAAAAAACCCAACCACAAAGAACAAACCACCTTCTACCAGAAGGTAATTTTCCCCTGGTTATTTCCAGTTGAAATTCAGCCATGTTATATTTCAATAGCTCCAAGTGGACAGAACAGAATTTATATTCTTGTGTATAAATAACAACATAGGAAAGATTTACAGCAGCAATTGTTAAAGGAATGAAGAAAATGTTGTAAAACAAGAAGGTGGAAGAGTAATGTGATATACCTAGTGTCTATGATACCCATTTTTTGTTTCCTGCTGTAAAATATTTGGCTATATCTCTATCAGTTCTTGCACAGAAAAGAGGTTGTTATCTACTGGTACTAATTATAATAATTTTCCTTGAGGCTACAGTTTGAATTGGAGTCCCAGATATTCACATTTTTATTACCTGACAGGTGACTTCCACAATGAGTTTATATTTCTTTCTCTTCTCAACTACAGCTCAGCTTTGTTTGATATTTTCAGTGCCATTTAATACATCCTGCTGCAAATTCCAACAAAATGCAGAAAAGTTTCTGGACTTAGTCTTTAAATATTCCCTCCTGTCAACAAGGTTAGATGCAGGGCTCTAGGAAAGAAATTGAAAGGAAGCAGAGCAATTTTACAGGAGTTAATTTTTAATTCACAATAGGATAATTTAAAAGCTGATAATGTGAAGAAATACTGGATATTAATGAGAAAATAGTCACTCCAAAGAAGGCAGATGGACTATGAGAACAGAAATATTGATTAATAACCATTTCATGTATAGAGCATCTAGTGAGGCTTTTAAATCCAAAGTTCAGTGAAATGCACTAAAACCAGCACGCACAGGAGAACAAGAGGAATGCTCAGCATCTTCTCCCAAAGATACAAAAGATGTTGCTCAAGTGTAAGATGCTCCAATGTGAAAGCACAAAACTTGGAGGAAGAGATGGGAAAAAGCTATTTACTACTTTTGGAGCTCTGTAACATTCCTCCATTTTATTCCCAGCTTTCTGAATGCTTTCAAGTGATCTATCTAAGGAAATCAATGGCTATTGACAGGCTCTGTAATTACATTTACAAGCTGAGATTCCTAGCCCTCTGCCACTTATTTAAGCGATTACATACCTTCTAACCTGTTTTGCTAATGATCACCAATGTATGGATCGGAGACAAAAATCAAATCACATCTCAAAACACTCAGCTGCAAAAAGATACTCTGTCTTACTATCCTTGCACTGCCATCCTGAAAGAAGAGCTGATGAATACTGCTGGGTGAAAAATGCAGCTGATTGTCATTGCATTTCTGCAAAAAGATACTCTGTCTTACTATCCTTGCACTGCCATCCTGAAAGAAGAGCTGATGAATACTGCTGGGTGAAAAATGCAGCTGATTGTCACAAACCCTTCTTCCAAATTAATGCTGAATTTGCCACACAGGTTTGGCTGGGATGTAGGAGTTTGAACTGGGTTCACAAATCAGTCCCAGGAAGCGGTGGTCAGGTTGTTTTTTTTTATCTATTAGATCTGTCCGTGCTTGAAATATGTGTCCAGGAAGAGGGAAAACAATATTCAGATTAAAATTTATCACACATTTCCTGCCACTCAGAATATTGCCTGAAGCACTAGATCTGTATTTCTTTCTCAGCTGTCCTCATTGGAACCACTTTGCGTTGTATAAGAAACTTTAAGTATCTCCTAAAAGAACGAAAAAAAAAGATCCTAGTTTGGTGATTAAGGCATTGAACTAGAAGCAGGGACAAGGGTTCCGGTTTTTATTCTGTAAAATGTTTAAATTTTATAGACTAAATGAAACAGCTTCAGCAGATACATGCCCAGTACATCAGAGTTAATGGCTATGTTACACTGTGCTGGAGATCCCATAAGATTCAGGAGTTGATACCTCCTACAGCTGCCAAAAGCTCTGGCCTCTCTGTCTTGGACAGCAGAATCATCATACACCGGTTGTCAGCTTTGCCAATCTAGTTTAGTGCATTTTGTCAAATTAGATTAGATAAAATTTATTGGGAAGAAAAAATCTGACAAAAGAAGTTGGGTCTCTGTTAACTTTTAAAAACTCAGCCTATATTTTGTAGCAATGTAGTAAGCATTCAAGCCTCCAGAGAAGTTTTGTATTTGTTAACAGAAAAAAAAAAAGAAAAAAAGTATAAACTCACAATATGAATGCATGTTTTATTGACAAAGCTTCAAAAAACCCTTTAAAAATGTGTGCATGAAAACTCTTTTCCTGCATGGTCTTCAGGTAAGTTGCCTTTCGTATTGATTGCTGCCCTCCTGAAACCCACTAACTCCACCAAAATCCAACCGAAATACACTAAACTCCAAACGCGTTCAGCTCTGTCAGTGGAAAGGGTGAAGCCTGCACAACATATGATCAGAGAAGCACAAATATCCTGAATACCTGGTAGCATCTGCTACCAGAAATGGTTCCTGCACTACCTAGCAACTGCTACTAAAACTCTCTCTGCCTAGTAACTCTTACCACCTAGGAGTATCTGTTGCTCAGTTTGCAGATTGCTGATTCCACTTTCCACAAGCGAAGCTATTGTGTAGTCAGAAAAATAAATGATTACATGTTTTGGGGTTTCATTAGGTTTTCCTTGCTTTCCTAGGTGTAGGCTTTTGTAGAATTCCAAAGAAATATTGTTTTGGCTTTGGTTTCTTTTGTTTCTTTTTTAAAAACTGTTATTATTTTAAACACACAAAATTGCTTCAAACAGATACTAAATGTCTGAGCAAGAATCCAGAAGGGTTTCAGGAAGCTGGAGGAGTACAAAGCTAATTCCTGTATCTGAAACTTTCCCCATCGCAACCAGTGTGTGCTGCCAATAAGTCACAGGTGTCCACAGTCCGTAAGCAGGTGAAAGAAATAAAATGTGACATGTTTGATAGCCTTGAGATGTGCAAGCCTAAGTGTGTGTGCCTGTACATTTGGCAAGTCTGAAATCCAACTGAAATACACTAAACTCCAAATGTTTTCAGCTCTGTCGTGGAAAGGGTGAAGCCTGCGCAATATATGATCGGAGAAGCACAAATATCCTGAATACCTGGTAGCATCTGCTACCAGAAATGGTTCCTGCACTACCTAGCAACTGCTACTAAAACTATCTCTGCTTAGTAACTCTTACCACCTAAGAGTATCTGTTGCTCAGTTTGCAGATTGCTGATTCCACTTTCCACAAGCGAAGCTATTGTGTAGTCAGAAAAATAAATGATTACACGTTTTGGGGTTTCATTAGGTTTTCCTTGCTTTCCTAGGTGTAGGCTTTTGTAGAATTCCAAAGAAAGATTGTTTTGGCTTTGGTTTCTTTTGTTTCTTTTTTTTTAAAAACTGTTATTATTTTAAACACACAAAATTGCTTCAAACAGATACTAAATGTTTGAGAAAGAATCCAGAATGTTTTCAGGAAGCTGGAGGAGTACAAAGCTAATTCCTGTATCTGAAACTTTCCCCATCGCAACCAGTGTGTGCTGCCAATAAGTCACAGGTGTCCACAGTCCGTAAGCAGGTGAAAGAAATAAAATGTGACATGTTTGATAGCCTTGAGATGTGTAAGCCTAAGTGTGTGTGCCTGTACATTTGGCAAGTCTACTTGTCTGCAAGTAGATCTGCAAGGCTGAAAAGAAATCCACCTCTGCCATAAACCCGAAAAGAAACATGCTGTTATAAAGGAGGCTCTGTGGGCTCTGCAACTAAGCTCTCAGTCTTTCATTAATAAGTATTTTGTTCTCTTTTCTCCTCCTGTTGGAGGAAATGGAGGGGAGTGATTGGGGGAATTGGGGGAAATGTAGTGGAGTGATAAGAGGGGTCAGCACCCTGTTCTGATACTTGAACAGATGGTAAAAGAGGAGGGTGAGAAGGGCGATTGAAAAAGAGAAATATGGAAGGAGACCAAGGGTGAAACTTAACCCCTTCTGAAGTCGGGGGACGTTTTACTACTGACTACTGTGAGTGCAGGATTTAACTCCAAATTTTCTGGTGGAATAAGTGGTGCAAAGGTATGGCAGCTTTAGATTTGTTTCTTGCTCTTAACCTATATTCTTTTCCTAAGCTTGTTGCCTCCTTCACCTCTTTATTTATCTCTCCCCCTCAGCATTACCAACCTGCCTCATGAAAACATAATGAAGACTGGTTTATTTGGCTTACTTTCAACGTGGAAGGGTTCTCAAAGACTTCTTAATGCAGCTTGTTTGAGATGGGATCCTTCCATCTCTCTGCATTCAAGAGCAGGTATTTGCTCTGTGTGCTTGTGCCACTAACCACTTATATTTTTTTATATATTCTTCTTCATTAAATGCTTCTAAGTTGCAGATGGGACACTGTCTGCTGTGGAAGGCAGCCTTCAGCTGTGCCTGGAGCCAAGCTTGTATACCTGGTTTCTATATGGAGGTTAAATCTGATCTTAAATGTAGCCTTGAAGGCTATGGCTTTAATAGAAAATTAAATGTTCCGGGGACCATTTGCTGCATTTAGCTGAACTTACTCTTTCTGTCTACAACTGGATGGATATGTGCAAGCTGCCTATTAAAAATTATTCCTGCCTAAGCTATACCCTGTGCCAAGCTTGGGATTTTGGGGGAGAATGTGATCTGGACCGGTCAATATCATGCCAGAGACTGCTGAGAATTTAACTGGAAGGGTGATGTTTGAAATGTGAGTGCTTGTGTCTTGCACACTGCCCTGTTCAGTTTGCTGGTATAGATATAGCCAGAGCATCTCTCTCTCTCTTTGCCATATAGAATTATCTAAAGGAAATGACCTTCTATTGCCTTTCATTGCTTATAACAGTATAAAGAATTGGAAATGCAACTGCCTTTTTCCCCAGGTCATCAGCCATTGTCACTGGCTGGGAAATAAAAAAAGGAAAAAAAAAAAAACCAGCAAATTAAAAGGTAAAAAAACCAAAACAACTTCATTTAGAATGTATTTTCTCTAACCTAAAATGTGTTTTGTTTCAGATTGAGGAAAAAACAAGGTTTGAATTAACCCATTTTATAAAAAAACATTTTGCACAAGTAAAAAAGTAAAAAATAATTTACTATTTTATATAATGTCTTTAAATCTTTTTGGGAATTAAGTCAGACAAACTGAGCAGATTTTATAGACTACCTGGAGTATACTAAAACTGTAATTTTTTAGTGAAAATAATTTGGGCCAAAACTATTCTACATCTTACGTGCAAAATTACATTGCCTGAAAATCGGAAATGTCAATATTTCAATGAGACTTTTTTAAATGTTATACTATCTGCTCAAAGGTGAAGACCATCTCAAATGTAAGTTAAATGTTAATGCTTTTAATTTTTTTTGCATTACCTTTCTGAACATTTAGAGAGAAGCTGCATTTCTTTACATTTCATTGGTAAGTTGAGCCATTTCAAAAGAAAATAAAAACCATTAAGAACTTTATGTACTTGCATAGATTGGTTTGCTTTACACGCTGCACACTGTGGGCAGGGTGAAGAAGAGATGAGACACAACCATTGTGAGCCCATATTTTGCTGGCTAGTTTCCTTAGTGGAGTGTGTACTTATTCCTTTGGAAACTCCACTTCGACTCTGCTTAGAAGAAATTCCTTTTTTAACAGGTAGGTTGTGAGGCTTGTGTCATGCTCTGTCTTGTTATTCCACTTCGACTCTGGTTAGAAGAAAATCCTTTTTTACAGGTAGAATGTGAGGCTTGTGTCATGCTCTGTCTTGTTCTTCTTCAGATGTATTGTCTCTTGTTGAAATCCTCCTTCCTGTTCACCTCTTGTATTTACTTCTTGCATATTTTCTGTTGAATCTCTATTTTATATATCAGTTTGAACCCTCCACTAAGGTGTTGGCTCAGAGGTAATCTCTCGAGTTTCCCTTGACATGTTTGAGGTTCTCTTCCAGCTCCTCAAATATGGTATTCTCGTATATTAGACTCTCACCACCTCCAGCTTCTCCAACTTGAGTTGCTTTGATATTCACTAACATATCCCTCTGTTCAAGTATGCTTTACCCTATGGGAAAAATGGACAAACAAACAAAAGTGCTTTGAAATGAGTGAAGGAGAAGGTTGGTTTTTTACTGGTTCTCAAGGATGTTAAAAAAACCAAAACAACTTCATTTAGAATGTATTTTCTCTAACCTAAAATGTGTTTTGTTTCAGATTGAGGAAAAAACAAGGTTTGAATTAACCCATTTTATAAAAAACATTTTGCACAAGTAAAAAAGTAAAAAATAATTTACTATTTTATATAATGTCTTTAAATCTTTTTGGGAATTAAGTCAGACAAACTGAGCAGATTTTATAGACTACCTGGAGTATACTAAAACTGCAATTTTTTAGTGAAAATAATTTGGGCCAAAACTATTCTACATCTTACGTGCAAAATTACATTGCCTGAAAATCGGAAATGTCAATATTTCAATGAGACTTTTTTAAATGTTATACTATCTGCTCAAAGGTGAAGACCATCTCAAATGCAAGTTAAATGTTAATGCTTTTAATTTTTTTTGCATTACCTTTCTGAACATTTAGAGAGAAGCTGCATTTCTTTACATTTCATTGGTAAGTTGAGCCATTTCAAAAGAAAATAAAAACCATTAAGAACTTTATGTACTTGCATAGATTGGTTTGCTTTACACGCTGCACACTGTGGGCAGGGTGAAGAAGAGATGAGACACAACCATTGTGAGCCCATATTTTGCTGGCTAGTTTCCTTAGTGGAGTGTGTACTTATTCCTTTGGAAATTCCACTTCGACTCTGGTTAGAAGAAAATCCTTTTTTACAGGTAGAATGTGAGGCTTGTGTCATGCTCTGTCTTGTTCTTCTTCAGATGTATTGTCTCTTGTTGAAATCCTCCTTCCTGTTCACCTCTTGTATTTACTTCTTGCATATTTTCTGTTGAATCTCTATTTTATATATCAGTTTGAACCCTCCACTAAGGTGTTGGCTCAGAGGTAACTGTTGAATCTCTATTTTATGTGTCAGTTTGGACCCTCCACTAAGGTGTTGGCTCAGAGGTAATCTCTCGAGTTTCCCTTGACATGTTTGAGGTTCTCTTCCAGCTCCTCAAATATGGTATTCTCGTATATTAGACTGTCACCACCTCCAGCTTCTCCAACTTGAGTTGCTTTGATATTCACTAACATATCCCTTTGTTCAAGTATGCTTTACCCTATGGGAAAAATGGACAAACAAACAAAAGTGCTTTGAAATGAGTGAAGGAGAAAGTTGGTTTTTTTAGTGGTTCTCAAGGATGTTTCACCTCCCCTCTGAATAATTGTGGCTCATGACCATGCCAGGTTTAACACAGATGCACTGAGGAGCTCAAAATGGAACATTAACATTTGACTTGGAGTAAACTTTCACGCAAATCTGAATTCCTAAGGATTTTTTCCTAAGGCTTTTTTCCTCACAGAAAACACTAACCTTTCAGTCTGGATGTAAACCTGAATAGCCAACACCACATGTTGGCCCTCCTCTACTAGAAACACAAATTCACATCACTGTTATACCTATCATAATCATCTACTGGGTGCAGAGCTTCTCAAGAAGTTTATACAAATTAAACAACTGAACTTAGCCATTTTACTTTGTTCTTGTTTGTTTGTTTGTTCTAATTGTATTGCGTTTTATTTTCCATCATGCATGTTGCAAAGCTATGTGCATAATGAGCCGACATACAGGGCAACGAGAGGGTTTTTGCCAAATTTCAAAGTCAGATCTGTTGGGGACTTTGTTTTTTGCTGTGTATGTGGACTGTAAATATGCCTGCTCCTTTGGTATGGAAATCATCTTCAGACTGTACCATCAATATTCAGCCCATATCACACCAATTAATAAACTGTCAATAATTGGGAACTAAACATGAATGCACGAAGGACCACAATCATCTAGGTAGTTACTAATAAGGACATGTTTGAAGTAATCACACACAAATTTAATTCTAATGTGGTTGTGGTTTTTTTCCAGAAAGGTGTCTCAATGTTAATGAAACAATTTAGCTCATATTCTTCTTCTTTTTTTTTTTTTTTCTTAAGAAAAGTGTAATTGTTTTAAAAACATGCCTTTAGCTTTAATCACAGGCACATATTTTTCAATCAATAAAATAAGGCTTGATATTTTTGTCATTGTACTCTGTATTTTAAATGGTGTTTTATATACCTTGTATATATCTCGATGTAAGCAAAATTATGCTTTGTATTTCAAAGTTACTCTTCTGCTTAGATGGCATTGTAAAAATAAAAAACATTAAAATTACTAAACAAACCTAAAACTTTCAAAAAATTGCTTACCTGTGCTATTTCTTTGTATTTTCATTTCACCACAGCATCTTCTTTGGAATTAGAAAGCAAAAGGATGGAAATAGCATGGAAAGCTATTATTTGCAGCTTTTTTAGATCCTGGAGGACTGTCCAGACCTAAGCTGGACCCAAGAATTATCATTTTTGATAATAATAAATGAGACGGTCAGCCAGCCCAAACTGATATCACAATTTTCCAGAGCCCTAACAGATGTTTAGTACAGTTCATCCTATAACATGGCTGAAGCAGACAGTTCTGTATGATTACTTCACACAGTATTATCTTCAAAGTATGAGGCCTTATACACTGGGAATCTTTCTCTATAATAAATATTCAAATGTAGAAATGATTTATCACAGTTATTTAACTAATCGGTATTTCCCATGTTTAATTGGTTTAACATTTAAGCAAAGCACAGGTCCCAGTTCTGGCCTGAAAGCACATATCACCACTTCTCACAGTTTTACCATGAGTCATACAAGATATTTTTACAAGATTTTTTTAACAGCACAACAGTTGGAATGAAGAGACTATACAAGAGCTGCAGTCTCTGGGGAATTTTTCTGTATTTTTTTTCTTTTTTTTTTTTTGGTAACTGTTTCTAATTTACAATTTAGGACATGAAGCTTTGATTTGCTTTGATTTATATTTTATATTTTATTTAATTTCATTATTTTATTTTAATTTTTGCCTGTTTTTTGGTATTTCAGCTGCACTGGTGTTGTGGTTTAACCCCAGCCAGTGACGAAGGCCGTGCAGCCGCTCGCTCACTTCCCCCCACCCTCTACCAGTAGGGTGGGGAGAAAAGGGAAAAAAGGAGGGGGAAAATAAGCCAAAAAAACCCCACCCTGGTGGGTTGAGATAAAGACAGTTTAAAAGAAAATTAATGGAAGAGCAAAATACTACTAATAATATTAATAATGGTAAAAGAATATACAAAATTGTGTTGTGATACAACACAAGTCACTCTCACCACCTGGGGAATTTTAATACAAGAACAAAATACTATTAATAATATTAATAATGGTAAAAGAATATACGAAATTGTGTTGTGATACAACACACGTCACTCTCACCACCTGGGGAATTAGGTGCTGAGCCCATCCTAAGCAGTGATTACAGATTCCTAGCCTAACTCAATTTATATACTGAGAATGATGTCTATGGTACAGAATATTCCTTTGTCCAGCTTGTCCTGTCTGCTCCCTCTCAGCTTCCATGGGAATCTGAAAAAGTCCCCAACTAACACTTAGCAACAAATAAAACAAATAAAACAATACCTGTTATTGGCATTATTTTCATACTAACTCCAAAACACAGCAACTATTAGCAAGAAAATTAACTCTATCCCAGCTGAAACCAGGACAACTGGTTTCGTAGAAGTCACCTTAAATCTTCCAATCAGAAGCCAGTCAAATATTGCAGTTTTCGCTGTCCCAGCTTGGGAATGCAGGAATACAGAGGACTCTGCCTTTCCAAAGTGCCAAATACTTTTCAAAGTATTTGATTACTTTCAAATGAGCTTTGAAAGAGCTCACAATAGTTCATTTTTAACAGTTGTTAAGACTATGCTGTCAGAGATATTTAGTCCATACAGAACTAAATCCATGGCATTGACCTAGAGCTTACAGTACCATTGTTGTCTTTAGCTGGATATAATTAAGCCAGCAGAAATGGGTAAGCTTCATAAATTTGGGGAATATTGCCTTCCCGAGAAGTGAAACTTTGGAAAAAGAGATATTTCACTGGTAACTGAAAAAAAGAGTAAGAGTCCTCTTGAAGTGTTTGTTGACTGATTTTAAACTAATGAATCAGATGGGTAACTCTAGTACTTTGTCAGGCTGCATTAACAGAGATCGAAGTGAAACTTTGGAAAAAGAGAGATTTCACTGGTAACTGAAAAAAAAGAGGAAGAATCCTTTTGAAGTGTTTGTTTACTGATTTTAAACTAATGAATCAGATGTGTAACTCCAGTACTTTGTCAGGCTGCATTAACAGAGATCAGATAGTGACCAGCATCAAAGTTCCAGAGCTGCAAGGAAGGACTCCTGAAAGACGTAGATTTAGGCTTAGGGAAAATGCTATCAGGATGTGCCAAGCTGCAGAAATACTCAAGGCAGAATGTAAATGTTAAAAGGAAAACAAGTTGCAGCTACTCTCGGCAGACTGACCAGCAGGAGAGGAAGCTGGGAAGCAGGAGGTCACAGCAAAGTGAGAAATCTGGAAGAGATGCTGTAGAATAAACAGCAAGAAAATGTCAAAGAAAAAAAGGGTGCTTGAGAAGTGGGAACATGTACAGACCCAGACAACATCCAGCATTTAGAAATAAATACAACCGTTTTGCAAGAGATTTCAGCCCAGAGTAGCAGGGACAAAACGGAACATCTCACGACTCGCTGATCAGGAAAGCAGAGAGTGACAAGTTTTGCAGGGACAGGTAGTACCTTTCAATGGGCCAGCTTAGTCAGAAAAATAGACAAGCTCTTGTGCACACCAGGCTTTCTTCCAGGGGACAGTGTAGACAGCAACAAAAAAGCAGTTCTGCATGGGACTTGTCTGAAAAATGCTGAAGCAAAGAATGATTTTTTTTTATTAAAAAATAATGAAATGCTTATAAATGATAAACTAAACAGACCACTTGAAAAAAAAAATGAATGGAAAATGTAAATACACAGAAGAAAGAGAAGTTTAATTGAGAACGCATATCATGAAACTAATTCTGACTAAAGGATTATGTGATTTGAAGTTTATCTTTAACTGGAACTGATCAAGTCTGTTATAGTTACAGGAATAAAAAGGCAATATTGGGTTTAAAAACATGTTTAGCTTAGGTTTGATTCAGAGAGTGTACAGATTGAAGAAACCTAGAAAATATAATAATGTAAATATAAGAAACAATTATCCAGTCTCAGAAATAATGTGGAATAAATTTGCAAGGACTGCAGCAGAGGATGAGACACTGCAGAAAATCTTTAAGGCTATCAGTGTAAGATGGCATGGGAATTACAAAATACATCCACTGCATCTTACTTATTTAAATGAGAATTTTCTGTAGCTCATGATGTAGTACTTAGATGAACCCGATCACAGGCTCTGAATTATGACAACCTGACATGATTCATGATCATGGAGAAGTGTAAAAGACAAAATGATTCATTGAGCCATGGATTGCTGGGTTGTGTGATTGAAGGCTCAGCCCCACAAACACGAAGGAGTCCAGAGGCACCAGGACAGGTGGGGGAACCCCAGTACTCCATTCATAGAAGGGACTCAGTGCCCTGGCTCCTTTCAGGATTGTCTCCAGACAACATCAGTCCCAAGATCTGGAGATGACATCCATCATGAGTCAATGGGAACAGCTTCTGATCACCTTGCAGACTGGTGGGGTTTACTGCGTAGAAAGGACTCACTGCCCTGGCTCCTTTCAGGGTTACCCCCAGACAACATCAGCCCCATGATCTGGAGATGACAGCCATCATGAGTCAATGGGAACAGCTTCTGGATCACCTTGCAGACTGGTGGGGTTTACTGCCTTGGGGCATGGAATTCACCACCCAATGCAGGAGAAGGGCATCTTGGCATTGTGCAAGACATCATGGCATGGCAAACTATGCTTAAATACTGAATTACTGTTCCCACTAACATGAGGTTGTATTTTTGAGGAGTCTAACATTAAATTAAGTCACAGGAAGAATTAGGGCTGTATTTAATAAACAATGTGTTACAGAAATGTCTATAATCAGGATGGTCTGCAGTTTCATAGAAAGGATTTAAAAGCATTAGTGAACTATGGATTCAAAAGTTGAATGAGCCACCCAAATATACTTATTAAAATCTCTGGCAAAAGTTATATTTAGAGTGTTTCTAATTAAGTCTATGTAATCTCAAAGATCCATAATTTGTTCTTATAAACTCAGCCTTTAAACATTACAATGAAAGGTTGTTTTGCAAAAAGACCCATAGCTTTTCCTGGTTTCCTTCCACATGCAGCGGGAGGCAGAGCAAGTCTTTTAGATGCACACAAAGCCACTGATAAAAGCGTTCACTGAACCTGTATTACTGCCAGCTTTGATGCCTACTGGGTGCAGCTGGCATGCAGAGTGGTACTCTGAGGTTTTGGGAGGGTGATTTCTCTTTGCTCCCAAGAACTACTTGAGTCATCAGCACTCCTTCTCCAGACCCTGAAAGACAGTGCCAGGAAATGAACCAAGTCCAAGTTTTGAAGGAGCAACCTACAGAGAGATCCCCTGGAAATAAATTAGAAACGTGATTGTGAAGAGCCACTAAATGTCAGAGAGGAGCAACGATGGAGAGAGAGACAGAAATGATTCTCAGGAGCCCAACCAGAACCAGCCCCAACAGACTTACTGATGACTGCTTGGTCTGTGCTATAATAAATGAGAATACTGAATAATTACCTGCTATAAAACAAAAACAAAAGAGAGGAATGTAGTGAAATGACATTGTCCTTCAGAACTGAGCTGTGGTAACAGATTTGAGATGGTCTTTACATGTTACAAGTCCAGCATAAATTTTTCATCTTAAGCAGCCTTGACCCTACATGGGGAATTTTTTAAGTCTTAAATGTGATGTAAGTTGTTCCTTACTAGGAATACGGGCGTTTAATGTAATTTTGAAAAGAGACCTTCTAATGGGCAGAAATGTATAAAAAACTCAGTTCTCCTGGAAAACAAGGCATGGTAGCCAGTTTGGCCAATGGGCAGCTCTCCTGAGCCAGAATACTTTTGGCATCTGTTGCGGGCAGAGTGTTTACCTTCACTTATAGGAGAGAAGTGGTGAAATATTTATTAAGGTGAAACAGTGATTTAACAAAATTAGTAATAAATGTGACAGTGTTTTATGAGATTCAGTGTCAGGGTACACTTTATTGTTTACTGCACAGAGGATGGAGTCAGACAAGCTGTCAGGGAGACCCTCCTGTTGAGTCACGAGGTTCAGAGGACCCTCTTGCTCTCTAAACTCCTTCTTGGAGAGGAGTCTAGGTGTGGCTGGATCTAATCCTAGTCCCAGACTTGGTCAACGGTTTATGTCTATATATATTATATATATGCACAATCAACCCTTTATATTACTTAACTAAGATTTCAAAGTTTAGCATGCTATTAGTCCCTTACTGAGAACCTGTTGTGGCAAGGAATCTCAACCTGGAGGAGTAGAACCTTAAGCGAGTGTCCTCACAAAAAGGGAGATCCTGGCGTGCAGCCCACTACCATACAGGAGAGCTCAAAGGGCTCTTGTGCTGTAGGGAGATCTTGGCGTGCAGCCCACTACCCTACAGGAGAGCTCAAAGGGCTCTTGTGCTGTCCATGATTGATAAATTAAGATAATTGACCTATAGTCATAGGAACAAAATATCTAGGTCCCCACTCCAGACAGTGTTTTGGCTGTGTTGCCAGCCATCCCCCGAAGTCCAGGTGCAACTTATTGCAACTGATGTTGTGATGGCCATGGTGACCATGGCCTGAGCAGGAGCTGGGGGGCAGGGGGGGAAAGAGGGGGAAAAAAAGGGAGAGCACACTGCCACAGCATCTTCCAAGGAAAAAAAAAAAAAAGAAAGGGCTCTTGTGCTGTCCATGATTGATAAATTAAGATAATTGACCTATAGTCATAGGAACAAAATATCTAGGTCCCCACTCCAGACAGTGTTTTGGCTATGTTGCCAGCCATCCCCCAAAGTCCAGGTGCAACTTATTGCAACTGATATTGTGATGGCCATGGTGACCATGGCCTGAGCAGGAGCTTGGGGGGAGAGGGAGGAAGAGGGGGAAAAACAGGGAGAGCACACTGGGGGGCAGGGGGGGAAAGAGGGGGAAAAAAAGGGAGAGCACACTGCCACAGCATCTTCCAAGGAAAAAAAAAAGTAATGAAAAACTGTGGCAAAAAATTATTAAGAGCAGCACCATGAGGGTGGTGGTAAAAGTTTTAACAGTCCAGAAACTGGACTATTAAAGGCAGTCACATATGAACAGGTGGATGGAAGGAGAGGAGCTCTGAAGACAGTAAATGAACAAAGATATGTAGTGAAATGGAGGAAATCAATGCTCTGCTTTTTTTTTTTCTTCAGTGTGAAGGTGAAACAAAGCTGCTATAAATTAGTTGAACAGACCATTGGTCTCTAGCTGCTCTGTACTTGGCAGAAAATAAAGAGAGAAAGCAGTGACAGGGTTTGGCTGTGCTATTTGATGTTGTAATAGCTCAGAATCTTCTTAGCCACAGAAGACCGAACATTAGTCTTATTTTCATTCCTTTTTGTCCTTTCTTGGAGTCTTTACCCCTTTACTGAGATTAAATAAACCATAAAGCAGAACAGCCATATGAGCCCTCCTCTTGCCCCGCTCCCCTAGAACAAGCTATTTTGAATTAAATGGTACCTACAGCCAAACCACAGCTGCTTTGGATCGTGTAAAAAGAAACTCACCCGAGGTGAAGCCTTTGCAAACCCAAATTGTCACATCAAGCCTACGACTATTTTCTTTCTCCAGCCACCCTTTCATGCTACAGCCACTCAGTCCCACCCTCTCCCCTTGAAAGGCTCGAACAAAAGGGTGGAAGAACCTGTCATTTCTAGAAAACCTGGCAGAAATGTTGAAAGGGGGGAATTCTGGCAGCTTGGGTGCCTCCCATTTCCATCCCTCCCACTTTTGTGTTCCTCTCCCAGCCTGTCAGATCACACAGGAGACAACAACAAAGAAGAAGGAGTTTTCCACCCTCCATGGCACCTTCCTTGTCACCCTTGCAGGAAGAGGTTATTAGAGTGAGAAATCATGCAAACCCAAATCAGCCAAACAAAGCTATAAAAAGACAACAGAGACAACAGAATGGGGAGCGGAAAGGATAGAGAGAAGTTAAATAACCTGTTGTCCAAAAGAGAAAAGAAAATAGATAAAATCACAACATGGAGAGAATAAAAAAAGACACAAGCAGGGAGGCGCTTACAAGCCAGAGGCTTGACAAAGAAATCTGTAAAAGCATATAAAAATCCACTCTCTGCATTTCTGGTCCTGTTTCATTTCACTCTGTTTTGAGGACCGTACCAAACTCAGTGAGTTACTGAGTACCTTGGTCTTCTTTTTTTTTTCTCACTGTAAAGTAAGAATTAGCAGTGGAGGGGGGAAAGATAATGAACTAATCTAAATGAATACTGTGCCTTGGTTTCAATGGATAGAGCTATGCTAATGAATAAAATGAACATAAAATCTTGCATGTGGGGGGAGTAAGTGTTAGTATTGATATGATTAAATTCTCTACACCTCCCAAAGCAGGATGGTCACATTCAGAGTTTTTACTCAGATCTGTCCCTGAGCTGTGCATGGGCATTGTCTGTCTGTACTAGTTTGCATAGGTCAGAAATGGTCAATTGTACCACTACAATTAAATGGCATGGACAGTTATTTGTCAATCTTTGAGCTTAAGCCAAGGTCCTGCTTTATTTACTAGTACTGAAGTGGCTGATAAGAACAGCAATGCAGAACACAGTATGAAAGGCAGGATGACTATTACACACCAAGGTAAGGAAATGGAAATTATTAAGAAACAAAGCTCAGAGGGTTTAAAAGGAGTCAGGGTGACCTGATGTGCCTGAATTACAAAGCAAGAACAAGTTACAGAGCCAGTAGCACTAAATCTCTCAGGCATAGGTAGTCGAAGCTGTAGGGATTATTTTCAGAAAGTAGAAAGGAAAAAGATCCAAGTCACTACAGACTTGTTAGTCTTACCTGAACAGCAAAAAAGCTTTGAAACAAATCTCAAAGGAAAAGAAAAATTAAAAATATTCAGCAAAATGAGTAAAACACAATTTGGGATGGTAAAGGTAGATCTTGCTGGAGTAATCTTATTGTTTTTCATTTATTAAAAAAAACAAACTGCACTGATTTCCTCAGCAAAGGAGCATGAACTTCAGCAAAACCATATAAAAGTTAAATTGTGAAGAGGACGGAGAACTGTGGGGTTGCCCACAGACCAGGTAGCCAGCAGACTGCAACAGGTACTGCTGAGTTTTCAGCCCAAAGGAAGGTGAACAATATTACTTAATACTTTCACAAGCAATCCTGACATAGAAAGTGAGAGTAAACACTGATAAAGCTTGGTGATGATACAGTGAGGTTCAGAGCATCAGAAGGGAAAAGATGCCATCCAGAGGGACCTCAACAGGCTTGAGACACGGGCCTGTGTGAACCTCATGAAGTTCAAAAAGGCCAAGTGCAAGGTCCTGCATGTGGGTCAGAGCAATCCCAAGTACAAATCTAGGCTGTGTGAAGAATAAATTCAAATTAACAGGGAGAAGAAGGAATTTTTTTGGATATGCTAGTGACAAGGCTGTAAGTTGGTATGGCCATCAAAATAAAGGCTACTTAAAAATTTGTTAGATAGGTAATGCCATTGAACAAGTCACTGCCAAGATATGAGGCAATGTTCTTATATGTCAAAAAGAAGAAATATATTTCCCAATCAGAGGAGCAGTGTGAACATTTGAGGAAACTTAGGGGTTTTTTTCAGGTACATGGTGATGTACCTGAAGTCCTTGCCTGTGTTTCCTCACTCCACTTGGGACTGGAGAGGCAGCAGAGTTAATGTGTCATGTGTGGGCTGCTCAGCTATTACATCTACTGGAACCTAAATATCTTGATTCCTTTATCATATACAAGATACCTCAAAATAAATTTTGAAGTATTGGAAACCAGGGAAAAATGAGTGTGACCAATGTAAAAAATCTCCTCTATTCTTTAAGCATGGGAGTAGCTTTTAATACCAGGCCTCAAGCAAGAGAGGGCTTGCCTAATTACCAAAGAAAGTGAAAACAGCTGCTGTTATAGACTGAAAGTTAGAGGCAAATGGTGAACTGAGGCATGGAGAAGTTAAGTGGTTTGCCTTAGGCCACAGAGGGAAGTGGTGTCAGACCCAAGATTAGAAATCACACATTTTTCTTATACATTTTCAAGCTCAGATCACTAAAGTGTACCATCTGGACATGCGTAGATACCTATTTGGGTCTGTCTATCATTCCTACGCATCTCTAAAATAAACTGCTATCCTCTTACAGTTTCACATAATTTTGAGGCAAATGCTATTTTATTTAGGTGTAGTATCTTGCACAGCTAATATTTCAGAAAAATAATTCAGGCCACAGCCACTGGAAAAAAATATGTTCCAGCAAGTAAGGATTTGCTTATTTTGAACCATAAAACAAAAGCTATTTAGTGCAAAATGATTGAGAAATAGACACAGGACTCTTCAGCAAGTTATCTTCAGCTAGTTATTGCAGTAACACTTTTTGAAAGAAGCAGAGGAAGTGGAGAAAGTGAGATGGGAAACTTCTGTACTGCAGTAATTTAGCACAGAGCAGCCACAAAGAAACAAAAACCCAAATCACTATGAATACAGTACCTAACTGCAGCACAAAATACACTCAGAAGTAATGCTACCTCAAAACACTCTCCAGAGTAACATAACATTTTTATCCTTACTGTCACCGTTGAGGGCTTTGCAGTTCCAAACCAACAAAACAATCTCACATGAAAAAGATCTTCCAAAGCAACCTTTGGACGAAGCTTCTCAAGATTTTTTGCTTTAGTTTTGCTTGAGAGTGACATGTTTTGGCCTCTCAGACTCACAGGCACCGGCAGCCTTTTGTCATTCGATGTTTAGCAGAACTCTTGCATTACCAAAGCCTACCAACATGATTCCTCCCTTATTTTTAAAATCCTTACCTCATAGCTTACGTGATACTATGGCACAGCAAAAACTTTTGAGCTCATGTTAATTCTTGTGGATAGAGGATTTTTGGATATCATATCTGGATAGCAAGAGAGCAGATCTGTTCATATCTCCATGAAACTTCAGAGTCTGAAGTAAACATAAACAAGCTTTAAAATTAACAAGTTAGAGTAAAAAGAATTTATTCTTGTAATTCAGTTCACCTCATGATGTAAATCAGCTACAGACCCCACTCTCATCTAAAGGGCCTTATGCAGAACTCAGACCTGTATAGCTTGAAAAATTTTATGTGAGTGTTCAGCACAACATAACTTAGATGTGATATAGTGATGGCTGGTGTCAGGATCTCTCCACACTAGAGAAATAGCTGGTGACAGCCTGGCAAATGTAACAACATAACTGGCTCCCTGAGAAAGACGGGAGGATGCAGCTGGAGAAACCAGCGAGTTTTTGCAGTTCTGTGTTATCTTATCTGAGTGATGGGTTTTTGGATACCTGCTCTCGGTAATAAAGGCATAGCAGCTCTACATGTATTGCTCATTTGGGCACACGTACACACACCTGCAAGCATATACACACACCAGGTTTGATAAAGGCAGGTATATAAGTCCCAGTTGCAGGATGTAATCTCGGTGCAGCAAAGTGCTTTAGCATTTACTGAAATCCCATTGCAGTACAAAGCTGTCGCTTAAAAATCTTCTGAAATTCCGACCAGTAGCAAGTATCATTATCACCATGGTCAGTCTTCCTATTGATTTCAATAAGCTTTAGGTGGGTCCCTTGATAACAATATTCTGGATCTACCTCCAGAGATGGCATTGCAAAAACAAAGCATAAGATTTTCTTCTCTTCCACAGTTCTCAAGAGATATGTTCAGCCAATCACCGGATCAGAAACACTGGCACACAATTTTGTTTTAATAAATTCAGTGAACTAAAGCATTTTGTGAGTCAGAAAAGCAGTGTGAAAAAGAAAAAAAAAACCAACAAAAACCCCCATCCCCATATATATATACACATATACTCCTCATCCTTCAAGCAGAACATTTTTCAAACTGTTAAAACATTTTATAAAATTGCTCTTATTGTTCCAACATTTTACAGCCTCACAAATGATTATTTTCTGGTATGGGGAATATAAGAAAAGTTAAAAACAAGCCAAACATTTTAGTGTTTATATTTTACCTGGCTTGGTTTAAAATGGGTTTACTTTGCACATAGTTTGAGCACTTAGAACATTTTTAATGCTGTAAAGGTGCTCGGTGACAGAAAAATGATACGTAGCTGCCTGCCTGTGACAACACTTTAGCAATTCTTCTAGGTATCACTACATGTCTTAATGCTACATTCTCTAGCAGGAGTCCCTTAGAGGGTATTTAGAATGTAGGTACCTAAGGTAGGAGATTTGTATACTTTGGCTGTCTTTATACTTACCAGGGTGAGAAAGCCTTCTCCAGAGAGCAGTTCAGAGGAGAAACGTAGTTTAAGTGCCCTGAATGCACTAGCGAAATCATTCACAGCAAAAACATTAGAGAATATTCTGAATTGCAGCAGTTATTTGAAGGATTGGAGTGCAGAATTGAAGCACACAAAGGTGAGACAAAACTTTGTTCTTGTTTCTGGACTAAATCTCCGCTTCACTTGAGAATGTCATGCGGTCTTTAACAATTGTGTGGAATAATGACATTCTTAGTTTTTAAGGAAGTTCTTTTAAGGACTGCATATTGTCTGTGAAGTGTTTTGTAAAGTTAGAGTGCTGGAGCATGGTTAGGTTGATAAACCTCATGATTCAAGTCAAATGTTTCTATCTTAGAGCATCCACTCCAGAATGACAAAGGGCAGAACTGAAGTTGCCTGACTTTCATTTGAACCTCCAGCTGCAACGTGTTATGTGAAGCTGCAGCTTAATCTGATGTTTCATCTTTCTTCAGAGAAAACATTTATCTATTGTCTACTACCAACTGCATACCGATATGTTTTGAGGAACATGGACCATTTTTTACAAGGAGAAAACATATGCTTTTTGTCCAACAGCATTTGTTTGTGAGAGGTAGAACTGTTGTCAGCTTGGAAATTCAGAAAATCTCGCCGTAGCACAAATGAAAACAAAGACATTTCCTAAATGTTCTTCTCAGGACTGTGAGCTCTTTGTAAGCATGTATGCAGTTACTTGAGTCCGCAAAAATTAGCACAAATGTTTTTCTACTTACATTCACATAAGGAAAATTAGAAAGTAATAAATCACAACAAGAAAATTTGTGAGCATGTGAAGCAAGTTATGAATTCAGTGGTATTTAAGCAGTGTCCTAAGATCCCACCTGCCATCACAGTCCCACTGTTATAAGCATTTTGTAATATTTAGATGATTTGTCTAGGAATTTAATAATTTTGCTTTGTATGTAGAGGCTTATATGTGGTAATAGTTTACATGCATAAGCATTTCTGATATATAAATAAGCAAAACAGAGTGAGGTTGGGATAAAAGGTTTAAGTACAGTCTAAATGAGGAGAAACATCCATAAATCACATTTTTAAGAAAAAAAAAAAACCACAAACCCAAACAAAATAAAACCCCACCTGACAAACTACATAATAGAAGGAAAAACTGGATATGTTACTGAATGAAAAGCATGTCAAAATGCTTTAGAAAATATTGCTAAATTGAGTACATCTCCATTCGAACTATATATCAACATCTGAAACGGTGTAATACGGCAAATGACATATATCACCTGCTGATTGAAACACATCACCTAGTAAAATAGCAATCAATCTGTGCGTACGAAATGTATCTCTTCTCCTAATAAATTAAATGCGGAGCATGCTAAAGCTGATGCAGCATTTACCGAATTATGCACAGTGAGGACTGAACTCATTTTACCAGCGACTGATTCTGAAAGATGAAGTACCGAAACTGATACAGTCCATCAGACACATCAGCTCTCTGGGAAATGCCAATCATCGGGGCAGGGTGAAGCTGCTGTCAGAAGATGTTTAGGTCAACAACCACTCTCAGTAACAGCCATTTGCTACAGCTGATGGCAAGGTTCAGGGGCGGGGCACAGCTGCCAAGATCTCAAACATCTGGAGTTTGATATTTATGGCTGTTGAGTGAGTGTTGGCTATAGAGGGAGAGGTGCAGAAGTATCAAATTAAACATTCTTTAAGTTACTGAAGTGGGGGAGAGCAGCCTGGTGTATCATTTTAGTTTTCTGAGGAGCAATGGTGGGGTGAACAACTGTGGGCTTCTGATTTTCTCCAAAAATAAAGGATTGTTGCATTGTGCAAGTAACATTCATGCCACTCACATAACAAACGTTGCCTCTCTCCACATCTTTTGATACATATCGTTGATACATATTATTGATCTTATCGATTGATACATATCCTTGAAATTGATACAGATATGTACATGACTATATGTATGTACATATATTTACATATATATAGATAAAAAAAGCAAAGACCCTCCCCATGTTAGGTTTCGTGCTCTTCAAGTATCATGGAAAACTGTGATGTTTCACTCCATCAAACTGAATGCAAAACAGTTTTCTACTTGGGTTTCTGGAAAGAAACCAGCAGCTTTGTTGCTGTTGCCAAGTAGGAAGTCACATGCCTCTGCTGAACAACAGCAAAGGCAGCTTGTCAAGCAGACCCATCCTGCCTCCGTTCATGCAGTATACCCAAAGAGAGAGGAAAAAGAAGATTCTAGGGACAGTTTCATTCTTTATGTCACTCCATGGCCAGTTCTGTTGAGCTTTTAGTTAATTGTTAATTTTTACTTCTTGAAACGAAGTGCATGTGTAAGATAGGTTGGTCATATGAACCAATTAACTGAGATTGCTTTTCCTCCCTCTGACAACAAATGCTAATTTAAGGAGCTAGTTAAGTTTAAGTCAGAGTCTATCAGGAAATCTCTGTGAAGTCATTGACTACTTGACTGATCAATAAAGCTGGAAAATATCAGGGCCATCACTTGCTGAAAGACAAATTCCTGCATCCTGAATTACAAAGAAGAGAGGCTCCAACAAAAGTGCAAGGTGTCTGTGTCATGAGCCTACACGGGTTTGTCCCCAAGGCTTCTAATTAAGACTAATATTGTACGTTTCATCAAAGTAAATTAAGAGTAATTCCAGTGAAGTGGGGGATGCTGAAGGGAAGTGATAACCTTGAATTAATTTACATTTAAAAAAAGACCTGAAGGAGGAAAACAAAGTTGCTTGGTTCCATTGAGCAAGAAGGGCATGTTTTAAAGGAGTTTTGGGGTTTTTTGGAATTCACACAAGAGCCTAATCAGACTTCTGGCATCTGTCACATTAACCTAAATGTCTTTGGATAAAAACCACCTTACCCTGTCTATACTTCAGACAAAATGCAACTGGGAGAAAAGCTGATCCTTTCAGAAGCAGAGAGAAGATTCCTATACGGGTCATGGCTCCAGCTCTGGACAATGGTGCAGTGTGGTGTTCTCCTTCCCAAAGCTCAGCACCAGCCTGGCAATCTTCAGGACAGGCAAAACCTCTATGACGTTGAAATATGTGACTGCAGGAGGCCTTCAGCATCTCTGATGGCTTGAGAAATAAAGAATGAGTCACCTTCCCCTTGTGATTCTGCTCTGTTTTAGTTATTTCTCTATTTTTTGCAGTAGAATTCCACAATTCCAGTTGCTACTAATTTTCAGGCACAGTTTTTGGGTTTTGAAATAACTAGGCACCAAAGTCCCACAGCAATAGCTAGCTGTTAAAATCTCTTTGAAATACTAGACTTCAGGCTCATTTTAGGCACACCCACTGGCCCAGTGGCTGGGAGACAAGAAACTATGAAAAAGACTGAGATCCTCTACATCCCAGTCTGCCTCGTGGTCTTCTCCTCACCCAGGGAGCATGCGCCATGCACACAGCATCCAGCTTCTCCCACAGCTTCAGCTCAGCTGCTCAGTGAGTGGATGGAGGTGGGAAAACTGGAAACATAACTCTGCAACATTTCTCTGTTTCTTTGTGCAGGAATGTGCAAAGAGACAAGGGTTGGCTTTTATTTGGAAAGCAAATTACTGCCTTGATAAGGAGGAAGGTCTAGTTGTGGTTCAGTCTCCTTGACAAGTATCTGGGGAGTACCCAGCACCTTCCAGGGCTGAGCCCAGAGAGAGCGCCATGAGCTGAAGCAAAGCAAATGAATGAGGAGGATTATACATTTCCACTTAACTGAGAGCTAGACACAACCTCGGCAACACAGAAACGGATTTACAACTTTTAACAAGCAGCACTGTAAAAATAAAATGACTTCAAACACAGCATTAAAGCTTTTCTCAGAAAAGCTCTAATGTAAATTTTATATGCGCACTACTGTACGTGCATTTGTTATTTGCATTTGTTATTTTATTAAAAAGTAAAGCCTAATCAGGATTGCCTAGTTCTGGGGAGAAAAGGAATGGTATTAAATATGAAATAACAGTTGGTTCAGGATTCCTACCCACTCAGGAGACTTCTGAAATGTTCTGTCATTTTCTGGAGATTTATATATTAAAAGTGTCTGCCCCATCATAATCACTTAACATGCTTTAAAAAGCACATAAACACAAGGGGAGGTTTCATTATGGCATATGGGAGAGACGTTCTTCTCAGCATCGGTCCAATTTTGCTTGCATTATAGTCAAATACTAAATATCCCATGGACATCAGGGGGAGTCAAGCCTTTTGAAAAAAACTGTTCTTTATAAAAAAAACATAAAGCAAGCAATCTACAACTAATATAGATTTCCCATAAGCTAGGGACAAGGTCTAGATTCAAACAAATATATCATATCTCCCTTTTTCAATTTTTTTCAGTGGCAAAAAAAGGCACAAATGTTCAGATGGATAGTCTGCCTCCCAAGACGGATCCAGGAATTTTTTCCTCTCCTAACATTGAAGAGATTGTGTTAGTTCTTTATCACCCCTCTTATTCTTCCTCCTATTTCTCTCTTCCTGCACCCACACAGAGGACTTCTAAATCTCAGCACGAGCCTGATAATATCTTCTGCTCTTTAATGTATGTTTCTGCGGAAGGAAGAATCAGCAGCTATTAGCAGCTTGTGACTGAATGCTGTATGAGGCTCTCTTTGTAGTACCTAATTGCACTGGAAAACACAATTTAACAGAGCAGCATTGCAGAAACCATGCTGAATGTACAGAAGGGTCATTGTCCCGATCAGCCATGGGTGAGAGAGTGGTCGGGTTCAAGGCTCAATGTTTCCTCACTGGCGGAGGTAGTTGGGAGCAGAGCCAATGGCCAGATCCCATGGCTTTGGTATCTCATCTTTAAAAGCCAGACAATGTTAAATCATTTTTTTTTGCTGAGATTAGATTTCACTCCCATATCACATCCATTGCTCTGAGACATCTGGGTTTAATGTATCACATCAAGCTTTTGGCACCACTGTACTGAAATTACATTTTATGGCCCAAGAAACCTATTGGTTCCTCCGACCTCCTGCATAACACAAAATTATACACAGTAATTCCTGTGTTAAACTTAATCAATGACTTCTGGCTGAGCTAGAGATGATCTCTCAGAAAGATAGTGATGTTTCATTTCAAAGTCTTCAAAGGGAGGGAAACCCAGCACTTTTCTTATGAAGTCATTCTGATGGTTAATTAGCTTTATTGTTAAAATCCTGCCCTATCTCATTTGACTTTGCCTTGCTTCCATTCCTAGCCCAGGGATTTTGTTTTGTCTTGAGCATTAGATTAAATTTCCACTTACAGAAAGTCATGTAGTCAGAGCTCTCACTGTAGCACTGGTGTTTGAAGCACAGATTTTGTTGCCTAGTCTGAAAGTAGACAACTTTTGTTCAGAGGCTTAGGATATCTCTTATTTCTGCCATTATAACCAAAAACTACCTGTCGGTAGGAAGTGTTGGAAAATGAAGTGGTTGGCACTTTTCTGTTCCTCACTGAAGGCTGAAAACTAGCTACAGTACGAAGGGTGTCCTGCTCAACCTCACACAGACAACAGAGTCAGGCCCAGCTGCCTCAGAAAGGAAAGCCAAAATTGCATACGAATGGACTGTAATTTGTGTTTGGAATCTGAAATCTGATGAGAAAAGGAATAGAGGAAAATGCCCGGTTCCTTTATTTTTCTAAAAGTGACTAAAAGCTCTGCATTTAACATTTGGGCTTTATGTTAATTACCTTTTCCTGAACAAACTGAAAGAGAGAGCATTGACGTGGCAAGTTTAATGGCATGTAACTGAAAAAAGTAAATGCAATTATTTCTTTTCACCTCTTCACAATGGGTGTAAAATAAGGGAATAAATTTAATGCACTCTGGTGAAAATATGGGAATTTCCCTGGAGCATATCAGTTGGATGATTCTGGATTTAGGTACAGATGGAGGGAAATTAAGATGATACCAGTTGGTTGGTATCCATAGAACATTTCAAAGTGAAATTCAGCACATTTTGTGCTGATTTGCAAACTTACTGACACAAATGGACAATTTCAGGTTGGTTCAAGGGGTTTCACACCTGATCACTAACCTTTAATACAATGGAGAATGTTTCCTAGGGACTATCCTAAATACTTTGAAATCTTCTGCTTTCCTTCAGCACAACAGTTCCACTAAAGGTGTCATTGAGAGCTACTGTGTTTGAGAATAATGAAAATGCTTTATTTGGATTTAGAAGATATTTTCAGATCTAAGAACTTGGACATTCACTTACTACTTTTTGAGACCTTTTCTCATTTGTAGGAAAACAGAATACATTTCTTCCTCATGCAGATAACAGATGGATGCTTTTGAGATTCTCAGAATTACAGTGACCACCTATCTGGGAAGAGAGACAGAATTTGGAGTCATCCAGCACAACAACTTTGGATATGAAATAAATTGTGTTATTTATTATTTGTAAGGGAATAACATCTGGATGTTGTGATAAGGGACCCACTATATGATGAACTGTAGGCAGTGTAATGGAAAAACTTTCTACCCTGTATGAAGTTTGTTTCTTGGATTTAGAGTTGAAAACTTGGATTTGGAAAACGTGGAAAAGCATAAAAGAACAGCAAAATGATCACGTCTAATATGGCAAGTAGAGATCACACTCAAAGCTGCAGAAAGCCATTTTGGAGCTCGTTTGGGGCTCTTGTTCCTAACATACCTCTGTGGTCCTTTTGGTAGGCCACCTACGGCATAAGCAGAGGCATGATGGTTGTGTGAATTCTGTATGGGCCTGGTGTGCTATGCTAAATTGCATGCAGGCTCGTATAGGTGTTTCTATGGGTGTTTGCAGACAGACCTGTGCTTGCTCCATATGTGCTGTGGGTGACCACAGACTTTCAAGTCTCAGTTTGAAGGTGCTGCCATGTTGATTTGATGTGCTCCATGGATTCTACACACCTGATGTGCCAACAAAGCTAAGCAGCTTTCAGATGAGACCTTTCTCATCTGCCTGTGTGCCATGGAGCAGCAGAAGCTGTCTGCAAAAGACTGGGTGACCTTGCCATATCAACAAACCTTCATAACAGATATGAGTTTGCTCATGCTCATGCAAAGTTTTATGAAAAAAAAATAAGGCAGAGAATCAGAAACGCAATTGTTGTTACTTGTGGGATATGGATGATTTGAAGAGTTTTGTTTCATTGGGGTGAAAAAAAGATCCCCCAAATGATAACAATAAGAAGTACTTATTTTCATGCCATTTCAAGCAGGCTCTGTTTTATGTTCAGCTGAGCTATGGATCCAGATGGCTTTGACATCCAATTGAAATGCACAATGTGCAATGCACAAAGGTTAGAGGACCTTTCCTACGAAAAAGCTCAAGAGCCCTTCAATTGCTGCTTGCTTCTTATATTTCTTACTTAATATACCCTGTCTTACTACTGCTTACTCTATATTCATCTGAACTTAGCATCATGCAGGTTCTATTTCTGCCCTTTTATGTGGATTTAGTTGATAAATCTAAAGAACCAGCAGTCTGGGAGAGTGAAAGTGCAACCACAAACTGTTGAAAGTAAATGGCAGTGTGTAGCACTTTGGGCTGGGGCAATGAGAGTTCACTGTAACAGAGCATAAATTGATAGAAAGGTGTTGGCAGTTTACCATGGCTATGATAGCTGCTATAAAAGTATCTTTCGAGGTGCAAGAAACACTTAATGAAATGCCCTGACCTGTGTTATGTAGGAGGCTGGATTAGATAAACGTAACAATGCCTTCAGAATTAGTCTATGAACTATGGATATTGCTATGAAAAAGACTTATGAGAATAAATAGAGAATGCCAGCAACCTCCAGAATGAAAAATAAAAAGCAGGTTATAAATCTTTTTAACAGGATACTCTGTTCTATTATCTATTAACCAACTTCTGTTGAATTCAATACATTTCTCAGTTTTAAGTTTCTACAAACCAGTGCTGGATTTGTCAGGCATTTCCCAAACTGGCAAAATAAAAAAGTATTCGTCCAAATGAGAAACAGCATATAAGACTACTAATTATCAACATATTTTGTTTCAGCAAATGATTTACTGGGCAATTTTTTTCTCTCTACTGCTTTCATTCACCACACAAATGCAGGGAGAATTAGGTGAAAACGGAAATAACTTGAAGTTTGCAGAAAAGAGCACTTCTGAGAAGTTAATAGTTCAAATGTTTTATATTTAAGGAGTTTAGTTTTACCAGTAACAATGTTTTTCTATAAAATAAAATTCCATTTTGCTTTATCTATCTATTTTTTTACGTTTAGAGAAAAGGTGGAGTCTACCTGAAGGTTTCATTAATGTCTGAATATTTACCAAAAAGTTTGTATCTCCGTTCTAGAAGAAATTGCAATACTGCAATATACAGGATGGCAGTAAAATGAAATTCATTTCTCTGCTAACCCAGTGAGTATATCAATAATGTACTGTGTGATTATTTGGGATGTCATTATTAAAGTGAATTTTATGAAGGTTTTATACTGCCATCTAGTACCTAAGCACCTCCCTCATGTATTCAACGTTAATAGAGAAATGCCTTCTTGGGATTTTTGAAGTATCAGTCTCTTCGTTTCTGGAGAGAAGAATCTCTAGATTCAATTCAAGTGGGTAAGTTGGGGTCTAAGAATTTTTCTTATCATTTAAATGCTACCACTGCAATCTGCATTGATGCAGTTTTGCTACAGGGCTTTTAAAAACCAGGCGTCACCTCCTTCTTTGCAAGTGAATTTGTTTCATCTTGCAGGATCAAACCCTAATCTTATTTGATAGATTAAATTACTGGTGATTCTGATGGGATTTGAAAGATTCCTTGCTATCACCAGCCTGGGAAAAGCTAAATGACAGACTGCATTCTTCCAAGGAATTGGTGTCGGAGTTGGCAAAACGTGGCACAGAGATTAATAAAGTGAAAAGACCAGATTTTTCAGGCAATGCAATTTCTTAATTCTTCACTCCCATAGTAAGAGATTCAAGCCTCCATTTTATTCCTAGTTTAGATTCAGACCTCCTGAACTTGAAGCAAATAGTGATGGTGAAACTTTTCCTGCCATATTACATGACTGGCTAATCAGTGCCTATTATATCGTAAAAAGCTCTGCTGATGTGCCTCTTATAGTTTTAACCAATAACACACCTACCATCTGACATTGTGCAATTAGCCTGCACTTCTAGAGTCTGCCAGAAACAGCAATAATACTGTATCAGAGAAAGATCATTATCTAAGGCACCTTGCAGACACTAAATATGCACAGCTCTGCTGCATTTACAGCCCACAAAGGATAAAGGCACCAATAACTGGATGGCATTCATTTGCATTGTTTCAGGGAAAGCCTGGCTTGTCAGGACTTCCCACTAGCAGGCATAAAAAAAAAAAATAAATAACAGAATAAAAATAAAAAACCACCAATGTTTTGGGCTATTTTTTTCCTTCTGAAGTAGTGAATTAGTTCATTAGTTTGGGGAAAGTAAAACATCAGTATCAGCAGAGCTTGGCTGGCTTCTCTCGGTGTGAGTCAGTATTATTCAGACCCCGGGCTGTGTTTTTACTGCCTTTTCTCATATAAAAGAACACAAACTTTCCTCTAGTGCTTGCATTGTCAGGAATCACTCCAAATAAGAAAAGGGAGTCCAGGTAGGGGGACTGTGGTCTCAGATGCTGCAGGACTATCAAGGGTGGTGCCCAGCTCCCTAACCTGTTTATATGAGGATCTTGCTGTGGCCCAGAGGGCTTTTAACCCATGTTCAGTGCAGTGCAAATAGCAGTCTGAAGTTTTCTTTCCCCATTTTATATGGCATCCCTTTGCCAGGCTGCTCAGACTCAATGAGTACCAGCCTGAAGATCTCAACACAGCAAAAAAAACCCCTCCGTGCTTCTAGGTCCTTACGATGGTGTGTTACCTCTGAAGGGAAATCACATTCATTTCCACGATCGCGGAACGCAAAACAAGCGAACAAAAAAAACCAGCAAAAAAATGGTGCGGATGAAAATGTCAACACATTTTTCAACTTGCTTAGCAACGACCACGGGCAGCTTTACCTGAGAAAGTCCCTGCTGCAGTCAGCCGTGGGAAATTCCCTAAGGGTCCTTGCTACCCCTGTGATGGAGACTAGAGACTCTTATGACAATTTCTTTGCCATGCTAAGGGTAAAAAAAGGCAAAAGCTAAGGATTACAGATCCATCTACAGCAATAGTTAATTCAACTTGCATTAACAGTTAAGAATCTTGTAGAGCGAATATATTAAAATTACTGCTTTCCAAGAAGATCTGTTAATTATTATTAGTCAGTATACTTATAAGGCTCCAGTGGAAACTTGGCACTCAATAAGTACCTATTAAACTATGTTAGAGAACATCATTTTATGTTTAATATAAAAAATGCATGAATCATCTGTTCATTTAACACTGGGTCATATCTTCAGCTGGTATGAATCTGTCAAACACCAGCAACAGAGCTGGTCAGTTTACATAGATCAGGGTCTGGTTTAACAGTTGCTACGTGAAAAACAGAATGGCATTTCTTTTCTTTTAACTTTTCACAGAAATTTGGAGTTTGTTCCCTTTTCTGTCACCCATCTGGCAGAATTGTAATTAACAGGATTTAGAGCCATGACACTGAATATGTTAGACAGTCACACAATCAGGCGAATTTGCAATGTAATTAATAGATGTAGAGGACATGATCTGTTTAAGATCACAGGGACTTGGATGCAATGGCAATTCAGAGAACTCGGGTTGTGCTGCCTAGTTATTACATAGCACCCTAATGCAAATAGTACATCCTCCTATGTGTTCTTTAGCCTTGAATCTATGGCTGTGTTGGGACAGAAAATGTGATCAGCATCCAACAGCACACACTTATGACCAAATTTTTAGCATCCCGGTTGCTTAAAGCGTAGGCATGCTCCTGCAGACCAAATAGGAACAGCTTGAGAAGTTATTGCCATCTGGGTTACCACCCATCAGCTGAAATGTGCTCCTGTTTGCTCGGTATAACACAACCCAGCAGCTTTTAAGTCACCGTCAATTCCTGCGCTTTGCTTAGACGTGCAGTAACTCCCACCTTCTGAGCCATATTTTTCTAATAGGCACAATCTTGTCTTAAGCCACTTCAAACCAAATTTAAGAGCTTGCCTTCCTGTCCTGAGCTGTTGTGACATTTTGACTCCAAAGGCAGGTTGTTTTCCTTTAAGAATTTAGGCCATATTAACTCAATGAGATGTAAATACCTGTAATTTTGCAGCTCAGTTCGGGCTTTGTGTCCTTGCTGGCTGTGAGCTGAAGATATTTGTCACAATTCTATGGTTATGTGGTTTTCATCAGTCGCAGTAATTCAACAATTGCACAAATCTTTTCACTATTTTCTCCCCAGTTCATTTATTTGTGGCATGTCTGAAGGGAAAACATCAGGTATTGTCCCTGAGATCTCACACACAACAAGCATGTGGAGATTAAACTGTGCACAGATACATTCATTCACCTGCAAATTTATGCCTTTGTAAGTTGTGCCCAATCTTCATTTGTGCATAATATATTACTTTAAATAATATTTTTCATTAGGGCAAAAGTTGCAGAACTCAGCTTGTAATGATGGAGAGCATATGGGCTTTGCAAGAAGAGCAAACAAACCCAAAAACTTGAGCCATTTATTCTGCAGGACACCACTGGAAGAAAGAAAAAGAAATCTGTCTGATTTATTCGATTTAATTTAAGTACTACAACTGAGGGATCTGATTTAAGAGTTTAGCAGTTTTGGGCTTCCTGTAATGTTCATGTAGAGAAAGGCACTTCCTAAGTTTGTTTGGGGCCCATGAAATCTGAATAACTCTAATGAAGAACACTTCACCCCTTTGAAAAAAAGAGAAATATCTAACTACTAAATTCCTGGCATATGGATACCTCCACTTAATACTTAAAGTTAACATTAGATGAACTTGGCAGTGTAATTGGCCATTTTCAGACATTTATGTCAGAAAATGTGTGCCTATCTAAATGGAAAGTTCCAGTATCAAAGTACACAGAAGGCAAATGATGAAACAAAATGCCTTTTAACAGAAATACCTTAATTTGGGAAATAAATAAATAAGCATTGCCAGCTTCTCTGATTGGCTGCCAATGTGATGGAACTGATTTGTCTATATATTTCATGTGGTGAACTTCTAAATGATTAGCTATAGAAACACGGACAGATACGTAATGAACAGATGTGTAAAATGAGCATAGCGTAATTATAGAAAACCTCTCAACTCTCTTAAAAATAATGATCATATAAGTGGTTTCCTCTTAAAATCAAATGTTTTGAGTATATATACATGTACTAGGTATATGAATATATATATGCAAATACTATAAAGAGACCAAAGCTTTTCCCTACCCAGAATCTCAGCTTCAATTTGAAACATCTTCTTTCTAAAGTGTTTCTTCACTTTTCCTTTTACTGGTAGCTGAGTGTCAGTTTGAGTTGGCCACGTACCAGGTGCAAAATAGTAAGGAAATTGTTTCAGAAAGATGGGACTCCAATCCTGCTCCGTGCTGAGCTGCTTCCCAGCTCCCTGAACCTGGACGCAGAGCACTTGCACAGGCCTAAGCCTGACATAGAGAGCTTGAACAGTGATCTGTAAGAAAATCAGGTATTTGACCAACTCATTTTGACAGCGTGGTGACAAAAAGATATAAGCAAGGAAGCTTCATTTTTAGACTTAAATAAAAAAAGCTTTCAAATGCTTTCTTCTATAAAAATAAATAATTGTTTACATATGATATCTGACATGCTAAAAATAAATTCTCATTTGCTTCTTTAACCACTTTAACACATGACAATCAAGCCTGGGTGTTTCCAGGGTGATGTTTAGTTTGAGGGTCGTGTTTTGGGAGTCTCAGCCTTTGGTGTTCAGCCTCTATTACCTCCTGGACTCCTGCTGCTTCTCCCTCTGTCCTCAGGAGGCTGTGATTCCACTGAGAAGGAAATCCAGTTCATGTTTTAATAGGAAAAAATACAGAAGAGCAAGAAGGGAAAGCAGCCATGCGGCACCTTCTAACACCATAGATACATTAGCCCAATTAAAAGGCGACTGTGCTTTGGGAAGACCAAGTATTTATTTCTGGAAAGAAGGGAATGATTTGCTCTAATTCAATAAATTAAAGAAGTCCCTATGAATGATTCCATCAGTTAAAAGCTGCACACAGAGAGTCCAGATCTAGTGCAAAAGCAAGCCTATGTAAGGCTACTTATATGACCAACAGTAAAACATTCACAGCTTATACCAAAGAAAAGCTTACAGGCCTTTTTGGGAACAACTTCCCTTACCTCAGTCTCCCAAGGTGGACTGGACTAGCAGAATTAAGAGATTTGCTCTGTGGCCATGCATGATGGATGGTGTGTGGGTTATAGGTCTGCTTGCAGCCCATTGTGCATCAGATGTTACGCTCTTTTGAAAGGCTGTGGTGAAGGAACAAAGAGCAAAGCCCCCTTAAGGGGGAAAGTTGGGCTCTTCAAGGAAAAGAAGGGCTCAGCAGATGGGAAGAAAGGCTTATTAAGTCAGGGGAAAGACGCATGGGCTGTCTGAGTGTGGGTTGCTGGGAGAAAGACTGTGCACACCACCAAAGAGACCTTAGTAGTGAAGGTGAAGATAAGAGAGAAAAGATGTCTTGGGCACCCAGAAGGGACAGGCAGGGATCTGCTGCAGCTCAGCTGCTAAAGGGCCTGAAACAAAACACCTCTTCTGAAGGGACAGAAGGGACAGGGAAAGATTTGTTTTAAACCACAGTGTTTTTATTCTGTCTCAGTCTGAGTTTTCTTTGAAAGAGAGATAGAAGAAGTCATGCATCTAGTTCCTGTTGTAACAAAACCTCATTCTAGAGCTTACAAAGCCTTCTGGTGCTTTTGGGAAAGTGCTCTAAGGAAAGAGTCAGGCCTCAAAACTCTGGCTGAATCAATGTCCCAGCACAGTGTAAACTACTTTGCCACTTTTTGCCTTAGCACTTACATCTGCAGAATGGGAATTTAACAGCTGCATAAGGCTGCTGCCGAGAGAATTAATTGATGTTTGTACAGTGCTTTGCAAGGCTAGCATTTTATTGTTACTTATTTGTTTATCCATCAACCCATGTTATTCTTGCATCCCAGTAATGATACTCTACAAATAGTACATCTCTTCAAAGAGGATGAAATCAGGGCATCGAGGATAAGAACAGACTACTAACATGTATTAGTGATAGGAAGAATGTTTCCAGACATCTGCATAAACATGTTAGGGGGGAAAGAAGAAATCCAATATGAAACATAGTTCAGATAATAAACAAAAATTCATATTGGCAACTTTTTATTTTCACTTTAAACTCTTCTTAATTCAAGAAGAAGTGACAAGGAATTGATAATAAAAATTAAAAATATAGGAGAGATGTAGCACTTTGGGCTGGGGCAATGAGAGTTCACTGTAACAGAGCATAAATTGATAGAAAGGTGTTGGCAGTTTACCATGGCTATGATAGCTGCTATAAAAGTATCTTTCGAGGTGCAAGAAACACTTAATGAAATGCCCTGACCTGTGTTATGTAGGAGGCTGGATTAGATAAACGTAACAATGCCTTCAGAATTAGTCTATGAACTATGGATATTGCTATGAAAAAGACTTATGAGAATAAATAGAGAATGCCAGCAACCTCCAGAATGAAAAATAAAAAGCAGGTTATAAATCTTTTTAACAGGATACTCTGTTCTATTATCTATTAACCAACTTCTGTTGAATTCAATACATTTCTCAGTTTTAAGTTTCTACAAACCAGTGCTGGATTTGTCAGGCATTTCCCAAACTGGCAAAATAAAAAAGTATTCGTCCAAATGAGAAACAGCATATAAGACTACTAATTATCAACATATTTTGTTTCAGCAAATGATTTACTGGGCAATTTTTTTCTCTCTACTGCTTTCATTCACCACACAAATGCAGGGAGAATTAGGTGAAAACGGAAATAACTTGAAGTTTGCAGAAAAGAGCACTTCTGAGAAGTTAATAGTTCAAATGTTTTATATTTAAGGAGTTTAGTTTTACCAGTAACAATGTTTTTCTATAAAATAAAATTCCATTTTGCTTTATCTATCTATTTTTTTACGTTTAGAGAAAAGGTGGAGTCTACCTGAAGGTTTCATTAATGTCTGAATATTTACCAAAAAGTTTGTATCTCCGTTCTAGAAGAAATTGCAATACTGCAATATACAGGATGGCAGTAAAATGAAATTCATTTCTCTGCTAACCCAGTGAGTATATCAATAATGTACTGTGTGATTATTTGGGATGTCATTATTAAAGTGAATTTTATGAAGGTTTTATACTGCCATCTAGTACCTAAGCACCTCCCTCATGTATTCAACGTTAATAGAGAAATGCCTTCTTGGGATTTTTGAAGTATCAGTCTCTTCGTTTCTGGAGAGAAGAATCTCTAGATTCAATTCAAGTGGGTAAGTTGGGGTCTAAGAATTTTTCTTATCATTTAAATGCTACCACTGCAATCTGCATTGATGCAGTTTTGCTACAGGGCTTTTAAAAACCAGGCGTCACCTCCTTCTTTGCAAGTGAATTTGTTTCATCTTGCAGGATCAAACCCTAATCTTATTTGATAGATTAAATTACTGGTGATTCTGATGGGATTTGAAAGATTCCTTGCTATCACCAGCCTGGGAAAAGCTAAATGACAGACTGCATTCTTCCAAGGAATTGGTGTCGGAGTTGGCAAAACGTGGCACAGAGATTAATAAAGTGAAAAGACCAGATTTTTCAGGCAATGCAATTTCTTAATTCTTCACTCCCATAGTAAGAGATTCAAGCCTCCATTTTATTCCTAGTTTAGATTCAGACCTCCTGAACTTGAAGCAAATAGTGATGGTGAAACTTTTCCTGCCATATTACATGACTGGCTAATCAGTGCCTATTATATCGTAAAAAGCTCTGCTGATGTGCCTCTTATAGTTTTAACCAATAACACACCTACCATCTGACATTGTGCAATTAGCCTGCACTTCTAGAGTCTGCCAGAAACAGCAATAATACTGTATCAGAGAAAGATCATTATCTAAGGCACCTTGCAGACAATAAATATGCACAGCTCTGCTGCATTTACAGCCCACAAAGGATAAAGGCACCAATAACTGGATGGCATTCATTTGCATTGTTTCAGGGAAAGCCTGGCTTGTCAGGACTTCCCACTAGCAGGCATAAAAAAATAAATAAATAAAAGAATAAAAATAAAAAACCACCAATGTTTTGGGCTATTTTTTTCCTTCTGAAGTAGTGAATTAGTTCATTAGTTTGGGGAAAGTAAAACATCAGTATCAGCAGAGCTTGGCTGGCTTCTCTCGGTGTGAGTCAGTATTATTCAGACCCCGGGCTGTGTTTTTACTGCCTTTTCTCATATAAAAGAACACAAACTTTCCTCTAGTGCTTGCATTGTCAGGAATCACTCCAAATAAGAAAAGGGAGTCCAGGTAGGGGGACTGTGGTCTCAGATGCTGCAGGACTATCAAGGGTGGTGCCCAGCTCCCTAACCTGTTTATATGAGGATCTTGCTGTGGTCCAGAGGGCTTTTAACCCATGTTCAGTGCAGTGCAAATAGCAGTCTGAAGTTTTCTTTCCCCATTTTATATGGCATCCCTTTGCCAGGCTGCTCAGACTCAATGAGTACCAGCCTGAGGATCTCAACACAGCAAAAAAACCCCCTCCGTGCTTCTAGGTCCTTACGATGGTGTGTTACCTCTGAAGGGAAATCACATTCATTTCCACGATCGCGGAACGCAAAACAAGCGAACAAAAAAAACCCAGCAAAAAAATGGTGCGGATGAAAATGTCAACACATTTTTCAACTTGCTTAGCAACGACCACGGGCAGCTTTACCTGAGAAAGTCCCTGCTGCAGTCAGCCGTGGGAAATTCCCTAAGGGTCCTTGCTACCCCTGTGATGGAGACTAGAGACTCTTATGACAATTTCTTTGCCATGCTAAGGGTAAAAAAAGGCAAAAGCTAAGGATTACAGATCCATCTACAGCAATAGTTAATTCAACTTGCATTAACAGTTAAGAATCTTGTAGAGCGAATATATTAAAATTACTGCTTTCCAAGAAGATCTGTTAATTATTATTAGTCAGTATACTTATAAGGCTCCAGTGGAAACTTGGCACTCAATAAGTACCTATTAAACTATGTTAGAGAACATCATTTTATGTTTAATATAAAAAATGCATGAATCATCTGTTCATTTAACACTGGGTCATATCTTCAGCTGGTATGAATCTGTCAAACACCAGCAACAGAGCTGGTCAGTTTACATAGATCAGGGTCTGGTTTAACAGTTGCTACGTGAAAAACAGAATGGCATTTCTTTTCTTTTAACTTTTCACAGAAATTTGGAGTTTGTTCCCTTTTCTGTCACCCATCTGGCAGAATTGTAATTAACAGGATTTAGAGCCATGACACTGAATATGTTAGACAGTCACACAATCAGGCGAATTTGCAATGTAATTAATAGATGTAGAGGACATGATCTGTTTAAGATCACAGGGACTTGGATGCAATGGCAATTCAGAGAACTCGGGTTGTGCTGCCTAGTTATTACATAGCACCCTAATGCAAATAGTACATCCTCCTATGTGTTCTTTAGCCTTGAATCTATGGCTGTGTTGGGACAGAAAATGTGATCAGCATCCAACAGCACACACTTATGACCAAATTTTTAGCATCCCGGTTGCTTAAAGCGTAGGCATGCTCCTGCAGACCAAATAGGAACAGCTTGAGAAGTTATTGCCATCTGGGTTACCACCCATCAGCTGAAATGTGCTCCTGTTTGCTCGGTATAACACAACCCAGCAGCTTTTAAGTCACCGTCAATTCCTGCGCTTTGCTTAGACGTGCAGTAACTCCCACCTTCTGAGCCATATTTTTCTAATAGGCACAATCTTGTCTTAAGCCACTTCAAACCAAATTTAAGAGCTTGCCTTCCTGTCCTGAGCTGTTGTGACATTTTGACTCCAAAGGCAGGTTGTTTTCCTTTAAGAATTTAGGCCATATTAACTCAATGAGATGTAAATACCTGTAATTTTGCAGCTCAGTTCGGGCTTTGTGTCCTTGCTGGCTGTGAGCTGAAGATATTTGTCACAATTCTATGGTTATGTGGTTTTCATCAGTCGCAGTAATTCAACAATTGCACAAATCTTTTCACTATTTTCTCCCCAGTTCATTTATTTGTGGCATGTCTGAAGGGAAAACATCAGGTATTGTCCCTGAGATCTCACACACAACAAGCATGTGGAGATTAAACTGTGCACAGATACATTCATTCACCTGCAAATTTATGCCTTTGTAAGTTGTGCCCAATCTTCATTTGTGCATAATATATTACTTTAAATAATATTTTTCATTAGGGCAAAAGTTGCAGAACTCAGCTTGTAATGATGGAGAGCATATGGGCTTTGCAAGAAGAGCAAACAAACCCAAAAACTTGAGCCATTTATTCTGCAGGACACCACTGGAAGAAAGAAAAAGAAATCTGTCTGATTTATTCGATTTAATTTAAGTACTACAACTGAGGGATCTGATTTAAGAGTTTAGCAGTTTTGGGCTTCCTGTAATGTTCATGTAGAGAAAGGCACTTCCTAAGTTTGTTTGGGGCCCATGAAATCTGAATAACTCTAATGAAGAACACTTCACCCCTTTGAAAAAAAGAGAAATATCTAACTACTAAATTCCTGGCATATGGATACCTCCACTTAATACTTAAAGTTAACATTAGATGAACTTGGCAGTGTAATTGGCCATTTTCAGACATTTATGTCAGAAAATGTGTGCCTATCTAAATGGAAAGTTCCAGTATCAAAGTACACAGAAGGCAAATGATGAAACAAAATGCCTTTTAACAGAAATACCTTAATTTGGGAAATAAATAAATAAGCATTGCCAGCTTCTCTGATTGGCTGCCAATGTGATGGAACTGATTTGTCTATATATTTCATGTGGTGAACTTCTAAATGATTAGCTATAGAAACACGGACAGATACGTAATGAACAGATGTGTAAAATGAGCATAGTGTAATTATAGAAAACCTCTCAACTCTCTTAAAAATAATGATCATATAAGTGGTTTCCTCTTAAAATCAAATGTTTTGAGTATATATACATGTACTAGGTATATGAATATATATATGCAAATACTATAAAGAGACCAAAGCTTTTCCCTACCCAGAATCTCAGCTTCAATTTGAAACATCTTCTTTCTAAAGTGTTTCTTCACTTTTCCTTTTACTGGTAGCTGAGTGTCAGTTTGAGTTGGCCACGTACCAGGTGCAAAATAGTAAGGAAATTGTTTCAGAAAGATGGGACTCCAATCCTGCTCCGTGCTGAGCTGCTTCCCAGCTCCCTGAACCTGGACGCAGAGCACTTGCACAGGCCTAAGCCTGACATAGAGAGCTTGAACAGTGATCTGTAAGAAAATCAGGTATTTGACCGACTCATTTTGACAGCGTGGTGACAAAAAGATATAAGCAAGGAAGCTTCATTTTTTCATTTTCAAATGCTTTTTTCATTTTCAAATGCTTTCTTCTATAAAAATAAATAAGACTTAAATAAAAAAAGCTTTCAAATGCTTTCTTCTATAAAAATAAATAATTGTTTACATATGATATCTGACATGCTAAAAATAAATTCTCATTTGCTTCTTTAACCACTTTAACACATGACAATCAAGCCTGGGTGTTTCCAGGGTGATGTTTAGTTTGAGGGTCGTGTTTTGGGAGTCCCAGCCTTGCTCCAGCCTTTGGTGTTCAGCCTCTATTACCTCCTGGACTCCTGCTGCTTCTCCCTCTGTCCTCAGGAGGCTGTGATTCCACTGAGAAGGAAATCCAGTTCATGTTTTAATAGGAAAAAATACAGAAGAGCAAGAAGGGAAAGCAGCCATGCGGCACCTTCTAACACCATAGATACATTAGCCCAATTAAAAGGCAACTGTGCTTTGGGAAGACCAAGTATTTATTTCTGGAAAGAAGGGAATGATTTGCTCTAATTCAATAAATTAAAGAAGTCCCTATGAATGATTCCATCAGTTAAAAGCTGCACACAGAGAGTCCAGATCTAGTGCAAAAGCAAGCCTATGTAAGGCTACTTATATGACCAACAGTAAAACATTCACAGCTTATACCAAAGAAAAGCTTACAGGCCTTTTTGGGAACAACTTCCCTTACCTCAGTCTCACAAGGTGGACTGGACTAGCAGAATTAAGAGATTTGCTCTGTGGCCATGCATGATGGATGGTGTGTGGGTTATAGGTCTGCTTGCAGCCCATTGTGCATCAGATGTTACGCTCTTTTGAAAGGCTGTGGTGAAGGAACAAAGAGCAAAGCCCCCTTAAGGGGGAAAGTTGGGCTCTTCAAGGAAAAGAAGGGCTCAGCAGATGGGAAGAAAGGCTTATTAAGTCAGGGGAAAGACACATGGGCTGTTTGAGTGTGGGTTGCTGGGAGAAAGACTGTGCACACCACCAAAGAGACCTTAGTAGTGAAGGTGAAGATAAGAGAGAAAAGATGTCTTGGGCACCCAGAAGGGACAGGCAGGGATCTGCTGCAGCTCAGCTGCTAAAGGGCCTGAAACAAAACACCTCTTCTGAAGGGACAGAAGGGACAGGGAAAGATTTGTTTTAAACCACAGTGTTTTTATTCTGTCTCAGTCTGAGTTTTCTTTGAAAGAGAGATAGAAGAAGTCATGCATCTAGTTCCTGTTGTAACAAAACCTCATTCTAGAGCTTACAAAGCCTTCTGGTGCTTTTGGGAAAGTGCTCTAAGGAAAGAGTCAGGCCTCAAAACTCTGGCTGAATCAATGTCCCAGCACAGTGTAAACTACTTTGCCACTTTTTGCCTTAGCACTTACATCTGCAGGATGGGAATTTAACAGCTGCATAAGGCTGCTGCCGAGAGAATTAATTGATGTTTGTACAGTGCTTTGCAAGGCTAGCATTTTATTGTTACTTATTTGTTTATCCATCAACCCATGTTATTCTTGCATCCCAGTAATGATACTCTACAAATAGTACATCTCTTCAAAGAGGATGAAATCAGGGCATCGAGGATAAGAACAGACTACTAACATGTATTAGTGATAGGAAGAATGTTTCCAGACATCTGCATAAACATGTTAGGGGGGAAAGAAGAAATCCAATATGAAACATAGTTCAGATAATAAACAAAAATTCATATTGGCAACTTTTTATTTTCACTTTAAACTCTTCTTAATTCAAGAAGAAGTGACAAGGAATTGATAATAAAAATTAAAAATATAGGAGAGAACAGAATACCGACCTGAAGCAAAACAAAATTGTGCTGGTCACCCTCGGTAGGATTCACTTCTCCTAACTATGCTGTCTGCAGGTTCTGCATCCAACATCCATTAGTCATCTGCACTGATGGGAGCAGGCACTTGGAGGACCATTAAGCCCATTTCCTTTAGACATACTGTTTTTTGAGAGGTCCTTGAGATGGAGCTTTAGATCAAATGGATAAATAGTTCTTAGTGTTTATTAATAAGAGTGCATTTGAGCCGCATAGAAACTGAACCTGGAGGTAAACTCAAAGGGAAAATGTTGAGTATGTTCCCTGCTTTCAAGCGCCTCTCACAATCTTGTGTTTGAGTGGCCGTGGCAGCGTCCCATGTTCGATGTCAGTCAGATGGATTGTCCGGCAATCACACAGAAACAGACACTGCTTGTAAGCAACCTGAATTCAACCCAAATTGCCAACATGTTTAATAATGCATATAATTGTGTCTCAGGAGCTTAGCAGTCTTCTGACTGCTTCTGGAGTCAGCTGGCTCAAAAGCAGCACAGGAGTAAATACAGTGTAAATATAGGAATTCAATTTCTCATTATTTTTCAGTCTTTTCATTATGCCATTAGTTTTTCTTTAAACCTTCTACAACTTTAAGGCAACTGCCCCATTAAAGACTGCCCCTCTATATTTAATTTGTATTTCCTTCTATCAGTTCATGGATTTTACCAATACTTAACTACAATAACACAACCAAGGCTTCCACACAGATGACAGTCTGCAGTGCTCCCAGAGTTATTGATTCCCACTATAGGATTCAGTAGTTGTGTAGAAATTTTATACTCTGTCATAAATCTGTTTTCTTGTCCATATTGTTTGCTTCTGACCAGCCGACCAAGCAATCTAGGTCACTTGTCTGTTTTCTGTGCATCTTTAAAATTCTCTGTGATGATTTCTTCCTCTGACTCCTGCCCAATATTAAATGGTTTGTAATTCAGTTACTGTGTATTAAAACTTGTAATATATTGTATTACAGTTAGTAATACAATTACGATTCTGAATCAAAGTCAATTAATGAGTTTGTGATTGTCAGTGGTCCTCCTGTATGATGACTGTGAGAACTTAGATCCAGACCCTTAACGGGTCTGTTAAGAAGGACATGCCTTCTATTGGTTTCAATGGGACTAAGGCTGTTAAATACATCTGTGAATTGGAGATCTCAGCTTGTTTATTCAGGCTTCAGTTCATAGTCTCAAAATAAATTTTAAGTGTCTCATAGTTTTAGGAAGTGGATTATTCATTTTAAACTCAACCTCTTCTGCTTGTTTGTGGAAAACGTTAGGTGTTTCTCCAGGAGAACCACTAGATTCTAAGTCATAATCTGAAATGGGCTGCTGTTAGATTGTGGACCCATTTGTCTTCATTATTTCTAATCATTAGTGTGCCATCTAATCCTGTGCCTCTATCAAACTGTACTCCTTTGCACTGACATGGCGTGCTAGAGGCTGTTTCATAACTGACAGTCCAGGAGCACCAGAAAGCACCTTGGGGCACGATGGGTGTCATTTTGTTCCCTCAGAAGCAAGCGACAAAAATCTGCAGGTAATCACTGGCAATGGACTCAGATTCTTTATTTTGTTCCCCACTGATTATACAGGCTCAAAATCACTGGCATTATCATGATATTCTTAAAGTAGACTTCAAGTACTTGCACATGAAAACCAACATTGATACCTCCTTACTGTTGTGTTGGGGATTCCCAATGAAAGTCCAAACTGACTTTGTTCAGCAAATATGAGTATGACATCTGACAGAAGCACTGCTGTGGATGATATGGGGGCTGTTTCCTTTTAGATTTGATCTTAGGAAAACAATGCACATTATAAAAATGTAAAAGCATCATTCTTCTGACAATATTATTATTCTTTTCCTGGAAAATACAAATGTGTACTAGAAATTTCTAGGTTTTCGCATTTCAGCATATAGGTCCTGATGTACACAGTAAAGATAAAAATGCAGGAAGAAATCAATTCTGTTATCATTTTAAAAGTATGATTCACTACAAGTAAACATATGTTTCTCTTTCTCCTTTTTTTCTGCACGGTAATGAAGTTTTAGGTAATAAAATGTGTTGCCTGAAGATAAGAAGTATTATCTAAAACACATTTCTGTCAATTAAATTGTCTTCTATTACTTCCATTGAAGCGCTGGCGGACTTTTGATTCGACTGATTTTTAAGAATACTGAAGAACACAAGACGTTGGAATTGGAATGCACACTGCTAATTTATGATGTTTAACAATAATGGAAATAGCACATAATACTTGGGAAATTGCTTTTTATTATGAATGAGTTCTTAGCATTTAACTTATGCTTTTTTTTTAATAAAGCTATGTCTGCCACAGAACCTTCCATTTTAACTTGTAATACTGTTTGTATTCTTATTTAGTGTTTTGTCCTAGTAATTAACTATACAACTTGCAATGAAATAAGGCTGAAGAACTATCCTCCCATACATTCAACTCTCTCTAATGAGTTCATTGAGATAAAGCTCGATCCAATACTTAAATGCCAATGAAGTAAAGATGCTTGTGTTTTAAAGGTTATAATGAACTAGTACTTATTTAAATGGACACTGTGGTGTATAAGCATCTTTACAAATGAGTAGATCATATAATATCATCTACCATAAGCCAATCAGCCTATGAAAATTAAGCACCATAGACATTTGAACACTATGCCACGTGAACACCTCCAGACAGTTCAAGTAACATACACACATTTTACTTGTAACTTTAAATATTCTCCTCCAATCTCTTTCAGTAACTCAGAAACTTCAAGGAATTGTGTCTTTTACTTTGGTGTGATAGAAGAAGGAGTGGTCTCCAGTCTTTGGCTCACTCCATGCTACATGAAAAGCTGCACACTCCAGAAACTGAAAGCAATAATATTGGTCAGTGGCTGCCCGGCCAAGGGGACAAACCTTTTGAAGCCAGTGGCATTGCTCACAAAGCATGATTTCTAGTTGTATGGGCCAGTCAGTAAAGGCCAGATCCTTCTCACTTAATTTTAGCCATCTGGAAATTAGAAACCCAAGTCACCTCTTCTGACTGTATAAATCTATAAAAGAAAAGATTTTTTTATAGCTAACCATTGTCATTAGTGGAGAGAAATAAATGTCAATCTTTCTGTATCTACATTAGGAAGAGAGGAATCAAAAGTTCCTGTTTTTTCCATTGTCTGTAAAAGAAATCTAAATGGTCAGATCAGATAAGGACATCTGCATTGGAGGTGTCTGCATTTCCTCAGGCAAAGCTCATCCTTAGGTATCTGCTCTAAATTGGAGACTGAGCTCCTTTTGTTACAGACAGGACAATTCATTTTACCCAGCATTTGTTTTAGGATTAAGAGCAACTGTAGGATAGGATGAATCACCTTTGGAACTGCCTCCTTTTTATTGTCTATAGGAGGAGCCTAGATAGCTCAGACTGGATACTTTTTAAATGACTATAATTAAATGAAATGAATCTCAGCCTAGGGGACATCGCCTACAGGCCCAAAATACAATGCATATTTCACGTTTCTGTTGGTGGCAGCAGGTGGCCTAAAGATCAGAAAGATACAGTCCTTTCCCTGCCCTCATTTTGCCTATTACAGTAAAAAAATGGGCAGAGCATGGAGGAAGAGAGGCGGCGGTAGGCAGGGGAATAAGCAGTAAAGATATAAAATTGCTCAGGTCTACTGTGACCACCCTCAGTTGCAGTACAATTGCAGCCTGAGGACTGCAACAAAAGCTGTGAATAGTTGCTCTGTCTCTGTGGTAGCAGATGGTAGGGATTATGGTTCTCTCAAGTGTTGATAGCTTCCCTTGAGCAACACCTTTTTTTTTTTCTTTTCTTTTCTTCTTTTTTCTTTTTTTTTCTTTTTACAGAAAGCAGACATTTATTTTAAGTGCACAAAAATGTAACCTCCCTTTCGACTACGAAGGAAAGGGACAGTGGGGTCACCTCGTTATCTTGTATGAATATGACTGGAGGTGATATTTGCTATATATATATTTAACAATTGGATACTTGTTCGTATACTCCTTCTCTCTTCTGCTCTCCCTTATGATTTTCCTTGTGTTTTAAAAGCAAAGAAAAATATAAAAAGGTAAGTTCTCATTTGTTACTCAAAGTTCCATCATAGATACACAGAAAACTCATGAAACTAAATTTATTTTAAAAAGGTTATTAAAACCACAGTCTTTACAAATCTTTGATGGTACATATAGAAAAACAGAGATTTTTTAAAAACTCATTAAAAAATAAGATTTTGCATACTTAGATTTTCTGCATGTCCAAACAAACAAATATCTTAAAGATGTCTAGTTTTCAGAAGACAGAGGACTGTTTGCTTTCCATTGGAAAATGAGACTGCTTAAGGCATCTCAGTTTAAGCCCCTTAGGGCTTCTCTGTTTGTATAAGTAAAAAAATCAGAACAGTGGAACTCACTAGGAAAATTGGGAATGTCTAGAGAAAATGTTAATATTAGAGACTCAACTAATCTAAAATGTTATCAGCCCACAGGATGTGACAGCTTATGTAAGCTGGGAGTCTTGCCTTTTATCTTTGTGAAACCAACACTTTGAAGGCAGTTGTTAATACTTCTTAATCAAGATACTGCAAGAGCACTATTTCAGGAGTGAGTATAAATTAAAACTTGGTCAAAAAAATGTTTTAAAATAACTTGTTGCAAGCTTAGATTTAGACAACTCTTAAAAAATCATCACTCAAGTTATCAAAGTTTATATTTATTTTTTCAGAAGTCATTAACTGAAGAGGAGTAACATTGAATTTCAAAAAATCGCTGAAGGCAACATGAAGGAATAAAATTGGAAGCAAAAAAGAAACTTTTTTTTTTTCCCTTTGCAACCGACAGAGTTATGTAACAGATAACACTTAACATTATTTAGCTTCCAAAAGTTCATGCAAACTTCTCCCTATGAACTACACAAACAGGGCTGAGAGATGGTTACAGTCAAGGCATTCACTGTGTTTTCGTCTGCTTCCTCTTCTTACCCCTGAAATCCTCAAGCAATTTGGTTGCTGAGGCATGGTCCCAAAAGATAAAAGTCTTACCACCATGAATAACTTCTTTTAGCTGGAAATAATAGGACTTGCTTGATTCCTTTCACTACAAAGCCCAACTTTCTAAAGGCAGCAAGAGCTCTGGAGTAGCTACATGGCTCAGGGAGTGAGGGAGTCTGATGCATCCAAGCTGGTTGTGACCTCAAGTTCTTCCTCTCCATTGTTTTTTCAATGGTCAACATGAAATGAATTTCAGTTCATCAAAAGATGGACATTTTACTACCCTAAATGATCAAAAGAAGGAAGGCTACTCAGAGAGACCAGGACTATGTGACCACCAGGAGCCCTAACTCTCAGAGTTACCTCTGGAAGCAGACTGTTGTCCACTGCCAGAACTTTTGTTACCTGTGTCCTACAGGTGATCACAGGGCACCTCAGTCTCAGGGGCAGTGAGTTGAAATCTTCCACAAACAAATTCCCACAGAAGAGTTCTTACTTGTAAATATGAATAGTTGCGAAGGCCATCAGCCTTGCTTCCAGAAACTGCTGGACTGTGTTTCCTGTGGGGGAATAGATGTGACATCATTACAGTTATTAATTAGTTTCTCTTTCATCCATTCAGCAACTGCATATATTTTTCAAGCCTCATTGAGAAAAGGGGGCAAGGAGTCAGAAAAACCTCCCAGGTTAGCACTCCCAAGGGTTCACAAGATCCTGAAAGGTGGAGCAGGAAGCCTGGTCCTTCAGTTTTGCAGTGCATCTGTAGCTCCTGTAGCATTCAAACTTCTGCTTCTCCTTCAATCCATGGGGAACTTTGAATTCAGAAATCTGCAGCTCAGAAGGCTTGGGATCATGGCTTTCTAGGATAAATTGTGGGAGAGGGATATTTTTACAGCAAGGTATTAAACCAAATTTTTCTGGAAAAAAAATGCTACTTTCAGCCACCAACATTCATGACTAGAAACAGGGAAAGAGGCAATGGGGGAGCTACTGGAGGCAGTTTGGAAAATGGCTGTGATTTTAAAAGGTAAATTCTATTGAATTGGATCAAGTTGCCTCCAGAACAACTTTGGAACTGCAGGCTAGGAGTCTGCAGATGAGGCTGGCTGAAAGCATTTGCTGTGGGAAACTGAGAAAACTGTCCCGTGGCCTGACAGTTAATGGGACACTGCCATATGTAGCCCTGGAGACATGGGGAGAAGACAGTGTTTGATTCCAAGCAAGTAAGAATGCAACAGCTTTCTTTGAGACTTTAACGTTTTCAACATTTTTAAGTAGCATAAAGTTATCTTTTGGGAAATAATTTGTCATGGTTCCCTCTACAGGTCAGTACAGCCCATCGCTAACAGAATTCTGCACTTTCCTCGTCCCTAACAATTCTCTTCATGCATTGAACCCGAGCCCTATCTTTGCTTATCTGCTAAAGACTGATGCATTCCTGAATTTGTCCTGCCATAATTTAGGTCTGTTTTGTTAATATATTTATATTTATATAAAATATATTTATATCTTGAATGAAATAAATGTTTTCTGTTTTCTCAGAATGCTAGAACACAAATCTCACTCCTAAGAACAGGCAGGACACCTCAAAACTGTCTTTCTGACCTTGTTAATGCAGGGACAGAACCCAAGAAAGTTGTGTCATTCTCACCTCCAGGCCTAGTGAAGCCAATTTACCGAACTATTACAAAGCCACTTCTTTCCCCAACATTTAGAAGACTCCTTGAGCCCTTCTTGAAAATGCCTTCTTGGTGTTCACCAGAGTTAAACAAACTCTTGCCATAAAGGTTTATCTTCTACAATGTGCCTGAACATGTATGTGAAGTAAAGGCAGAAATTTTCACTGCTGTTAGATTAGCTGTACCAATAATAATGGTGAACGCATGCTAGCATTTCATGAAGGCCAGGTTCGCTTCTAACACCCTTTCTTTTTGTACTTACAACATTTTCTGTTTCCTTCTGAAATTTTAAATGCTCAGAGAATCTGAAACTGTATTTTCCTACCCGTTACCTCAGGTACAGAACAAAGTGTTCTTTACTGGCTTAACCTGCATTACCATTCTGATATACTCTTTATCACTTCTTCCCTCTGTATTACTCTGTTTCCTCTTGGTGATTTGAGCTACTTAACTAATTATACTGTATTCAGAAGTAATCATATAGTTTGGTGAAAATGCAATTATAGGGTAATCTCATTGTACTTATGCTGTTTTACTCAGAATTTAGCAAACAAATTTCTGTGCATCCTTTGGGTCATGATGTTATATGTCATCACAGCACTTTTCTCTCAGAGTTTCTACAGTTCACAACAGAGTCCAAATCTTAATTTAAAAGAAAATCATGTTCATACAGCTTTGGGAAATATCTTTTCTAACTGTGAAAAGTGTAGTTATTAAAACATTGATTAAATTATAGCCCAAAGACATATATATTGCATAAACTTTCCAATGGGTATCTATGTAGGAGCTGAAACAGCAGTCATTAGTATAAGCTCAGGATGTCAAGCTCATATTGGTATGTGTAACTACCCAGCTGTGTAGATATCTACCTCTGAAATGTATGGTCCAGTATGCATCTGAACTTCTTTTGTAGTCATAGAGAGAACAGGCACTTAAATGACATGTATCATCTGACCTGTTATGGATGTCTACCTCAGGATGAGATGAATAAGATTCTTTAAGTGCCCATTTCTCTCCCCAGTCTCTAAGAGTGAAAAAAAACCTACCTAGTTCAGGCATAGACAATTACTTTGTAGACATTTAAGATGAGTTGAAACCTGCCTGAGGTGCCAAAAAAAGCATGAATGAATTTTTCTTTACAGTCTCTGTTCTTCACGAGAAAATTGTTATCTCTGGCACAGAATAATATTAGATTTCAGACATGGAGAACACAGATACAAAGAATTAAAGGTTCAGTTCCAGAGGTACTGAAGCTCTAATACTCTAGTTTCTGTGCAGGAAAATCACACAGGAAAGTGCTTCACAGAGATCTATGGGATATCTAAGATCTGAATGCTGAGACACAGCCTAGCAACTAACCTAAAGCCTTGCCTTGACCTCTAGCTCTACAGCTCAGTACATTTTAGCAATATGTACCATGTGATGTACAACATGTGATGATCAGCAGGGAAATAAAACTGTGTAAGAGTGAATGTTAACTGATATACATGGAAAAATTATTTTAATTTTTCCATATACAACGTTAAAATTAGTTTTTGTCATTGAGGAATGTGATCTTGAAATTGCAATGGTTAGTTCTATGAAAAAGTTGGCTCAGAGATAGTGATGGTCAAAAAGTGAAATGTAAAACTAATTAAGAATTATTAGGAAAATAATTTTAAAAGCAGTAAAAAAGACCCAAACCCCATCCTTAAACATAGTTGAGTCACTCTTCATGCAACATGCAGTTAAATGTTTCACTGTGCGTACTTGATTCATAAAGCTTGAAATGGGTCACATATTTTGATTGGATACCTCAGGCACAAGGTATTGTTTCTTTCTTTGATGAAAAAAGCACAAAGGATGAAGTTTGCCACATGAAAATGCACGATGTTACATGGAAAATTAATTTGCATATCAATATAAGTAAAAATTTCTTGCTAGTCTTTCTCTTGATCTTTCCTAGAACATCAAGAGAATAATGGTGAAAATAGTAATTAATATTAACACACACTGTTCAGCATTGCATGTAACCAACATTCTGAAAATCTTTTTCTTGTCATCTGCATGTGTATTAATACTGGATACAATTTTTTAAGTATTCCAAGTCTAAGACATGTTATTCTGATTTCCTAAATTTTAAATTTTTTTTTGCTTTTGTATTGTTCTAAGGAAAGAGTATAAGATCATCAGATATTGTAAATTTATACAGCATTGCTGAATTCATTTGTCATTTGTCAGCTGACTGTTCTGAGAATATGGCTAGACATTTATATTCATTTATCTTATTTTATCTTATGTTTTCTGTCTTTGCCAGTATACAGGACATTCTTGCAAATACAATGATTTTAATCTTGTTCCTTATCCAGCTCGAAAAGACTGTTTTGTCTTATGGCATTGTCTTACCCTGATGAGGTAATCATGCCCAGGGATCTTCTGTGTAGCTTTTATGGTCAACCACAGCCACAGCTGTAGCTATCTGTGCTGTTATTTGGAGATCTCAAATGAGATGTCACCATGGTCATGTCAGAACATGAAGAATATAGTCCACTACATCAATAAAGAAGGAGCAAGTAATTTCTCCCTACTGACACTTGAAAAGCAACAATTTATCTGGTGGACTCCCAAGATGAGGCTAGGAGTACCTGAGCCTCCATTTGACCTTGAGAATTATTTCTTCTCAGCTGTGAATGAGATAACAACTCTAGCCAATGCTTTGGAAGGTCTTTGGTCCTCAGCAGCATTTCTTTTGTTATGGAGGTTGAAGAAAATTCAAACGTTTTTCAGCTATGCTTTCCCTTCCTGCTGCCCACCGCTCTTCTGTCCCGGAGACTGTGCCACAAAGTAAGCTTTCCTCCAAAGATGCTGCTTATCTGGATTTCCTCCAGCAACAAACAGGCTAAAGAAGCAGGATGGAAACTGCAATATGTGCTAGAATAGATTGACAGGGAGTCAATGCTGAACCAAAATGATGAGCAACACTGGTGCACGTCCTCGTCTCAAGTCAGCATGACATCCCATGGCTAGGGTGTGCACAACATGAGCATTATGGAGTGTACCCGCCGTACTCCATGTCACAATACACATCCTGCCAAAAGAATATCATAGCATTGGATCCTCTCACCTTTAAAAATTGTTCAAATTTAAAATTAATAATTTTTGTACCATTACATTTTATGTAGCCATATGATTTCATCACTTCTTACATACTAATGATTGGCAATACTGCACATAGCTGTAAAAATAAAATTAAAGAACACATCATCCACCAATGAGTTTTAGTTTAAAAATATTACCCATTGTTGTGCTCTTCTGGATTTTCTTTTCAAAAACAACCTTATTGCTAACAGAAAGGCAAGCTAACAGGTGGCATTTTCAAATGTGCTAACAAATGACACAGGAATAGAAAGTTAGCAGAGACTTAATAGGATCCTAGAACATAGGATGGAGAAATGCCAGGATGTCTCTGTTTCAGCCTTGCTCCTTCATATCAGGGCCATCTATGAGATTTGACCAGGTGGCTCAGAAAAGAGCCAGCTGGTCAAAAAAACCCACCTTGTCAGCCAGATCTTGAAAAGCTCCAAGGACAACTCGTTCCAGTGCCTTCTTGATGGTGTCCATGTAGAAGGAGGCAGGATGCTGCTACGTACGCCTGAAACTATCTCTTCTTCAGCCAAATAAGCCCGGGTCCACAATCTTCTTGTGAAGGGCAATTACTCCAGTACCTGTTCCCTTCCTCTCCCTCACTTGTTGGTTGCCCATCACTGAATTCATGCCAGTTTACTAATGCCTTTCTTTTTTGGTTGTCCCAAAACTATATGCAGTATCATATCTATGGGCTAAGGCATTAGAAGTCCAAAATACTGTTGCTCTTTGCTGCCAGGGGATGCTTCTGGCTCATATTCAGCTATATGCCCACCAGGACCTCTAAGTCCTTTTTAGCATCACTTCTTCCCAGCTGTGCTGAGGGATAACTCATATAAGGTGCAGAATTTTGCATTTTTTCCTCTGTTGAATTTCGTGAAGTTCCTGTTGACCCTGTCTTCCAACCTGTCTAGATCCCTCTGAGTGGCCACATTGCCTTTGAGTACAATGACTGGTCCCCAACTTGATGAAAAAGCTTGCACAAATGGTACCTGTGAATGTTTGTCTAATTGGTATTTTCAATACAGTTTTCATCAAGAATAAAAATAGAAAAATATAGTATTACATATTGTTTTCTGTAATAAAAGATACTTGAGATCTTTTCACAAAAAGCAGCATTTTCTCACCTGACTAAAGGGCCCTTAGGCAAATTATTATGGTATTCCTGCTTCGAGAAGGCTTGCAGTTTGGTTAAAGTCCTATCTCAGCTCGCTAGCTGAGCTTGGCTTAATAGCAACAGGTAGGGACTTTTGCACAGTGTAACTCAAGAACTTTATCTTTAACTGCACCAAAAAAGTAAAAAGTTCCAAGAAAAAAAAACTTGGCTTCTCTCCTGCAACCACTGCTGAAGCGAACACTGAATAAAAGAGAGAAGAAAACAAAGCATCACAAAGGAGAAATCAGCTCCTCTTATGTCTTCATCGTAGCTGACTAAAGTTGGATTTCAAAGTACTTTTCAAGCTGTTTGGATACACATCAACTTGTAAGGGTAAAGGGAAGAAAAAAGGAATGGAAAGAAACTCACCAGCTTTTCAGCCCTGAGCGCCAATGAATTATATTTCCCCCCATGTTTCTTTGCAAGTCTGCTCTCTCTTTTTTGTACAGTTTTATTTATGTGGCAAAGTATTAACTCAGCAGTAAGCTAACAGCCACATGGAGTTATGAGAGGACACATTTGACTTTTCTGCTGAAACACAATATTCTTTATGAAACAATAGACTGTACAGAGGAAATAATGATTCCTGGGAGACCGAATGTCTCAGGGGTTTGGGATGTGCAACGGGGCTTTCAATTTCTACCTCAGCGCTTTGCATGTCAACCAGATTAGTAATGACCTGAAACTCCTGTCTCACACCTCGGCAGTTCCTTGTGCTTTGCCATTTGTAAGGGAGCGTTGGGAATGGGCTCCTGCTTCTCATTTAGGGAGCAGAGGGGAAACCAAATTATTTCCCCTCTCGTTCTGCGATAGTAAAAGTAAAGGTTTTGCTTTCATTGTAGTTTAAACTCTCAAGTCCTTGAGGAGAATCTCTGAGTGCTCTTCTGAGGACATTTGGGCTGTTCTCCCCGCAGAACCGTGACCTGACCATGGCATCATTACATGCTTCACCCACCAGTTTCCTAATACCCTCTCGGATGTCAGACCCAGCCACAAAGTGACAGTATGCAAAAGTAAGCCTAAGGTAATTCAGAGAAGCTAGTAACATAGTCAAATCAGGCTTGCTACTGGCAGAACACGAAGTTTTTTATTGGCAGAACTGGCTGAAGTGATAATTCCTGAATCCTGCTTTTACTAACATTGGTCTACAGACCTAACAGCGACTGAACCACACAAAACAGTCTGGCTGGCTGGCTTGTTCATGTGGATGATGGCTTGTGATAGTTTGAGCTGTATTATAAAGGATACAGAGAGCAGTCTTGTTTAAAAAATGTTAAGAAGTGGTGTCTGTAACCTGTATGTAATCTTGTTGTCAGGTGGCCTATTTACCAGCTGTAGTACAGAAAGGGCTTTTAGGCTTAGTCTTACAGTGTTCTTGTTATATTTAGCTGCAACAGGAGCTTAAATTTAGTTATCCAGTAGGGAAACATTTGGTCTAAGTTCCTTTTGTAATTCATGGAGAGGCAGAGAGGCATTCCAGAGTGTGTCTTAATCTGAAATAAGTGTTCACAATGAGCAGGATCATTTGCCCATTTGCCCTCTGTAAATTGTTGTCCCATTTCTTTTCCTAAAGAAAGAGTACAGGCACAGAGAAGACAAAAACTTTACATAGTTTATATGAAATGAGATGAAACTCACTCTAGGTCCTCAAAACTTGCATCATGTCCATGAGTTTCCTTCTGCCTTACTGACCCAGCTAAGGAAACTGAAGGCAAACTGATATTTCACAGACAATGCTAACTAGTCTCATTTTGCATGTACAATGGGTGAAAAATCTACTGGAAAAATTAAATTCAAAATGGAAAACAATGGTCAAAGATTTGTGAAGCAGTATGGAATAAATGTAGAGAAGGATCCGGGAAATTAAGATATTTTTGAATACTTTTGAATATCCAGAACTCGGTGTTACGTCATTGATTTTCTGAACGTAGAGTATGTCATTCCCAGCTAAACACCTTTCTGCATAACAGAGAACAACCTAACAAAGCTGTTGCTCCAAGACCTGTATATCTAAGTCATACAATAAACAGATGTAGTTTGGTTAAGGAGCCAAAGCCCTGTTGAGTTTCCCAGCCTTTTGGGACCAAAACAATACCAGTTGTGGAAGGTGGGAATGTGGAACAATCCCCCCAGAAATTAACAGCCTGGAGCAGTGGCTAGGTAGGTGTTTGTTCCACTGTGCTCTGGGAAAATTACAGTCATTCTAAAGGTAAGGTGACCCCACATAACCATGTTTCATTTAAATCTTGCTAAGCAAAAATCCAACTGTCTAATAACCTGTTCAATATTTTTCAAAATGTCTTGGCAACCTTTCCACTTACAGGTTTTCTTTTCATCCCATCCACTTCTTTCTTTAGCCTTGGTATAAATTTCTCTTAATATAAAAGTTGCCTGGTAGCAACAGAGCACACATTTCAGAAAAGGATTTTGAAACAGGGAAGGAGGAGAGTTGAAAAGACTTTATGCTCTTCCCATCTCTCAGCACCTTTTACTGTGACACCTCTCAGAGAGAGCCACACTTCAGCCCAATGCTGAAATGCCTCCTTAGCATCCAGACGATGTCTTCTGTTTGATAAACAGTCAAGGAGTTGGATGAGAGAACAGCTTAAAGCAAGCATGGTAGAAATGGCAGCAGGCAGATTCATTTTCTTCAAGAGCGCTTGAACACTGGGGTATAACAGAGCTAAATATTATCTGTTGTAGTGTCCTGATGCGTATATTGACTTGTTTTCCTTTGTGCCAAGAACTTTCATGGTGTCTTTATTATCAGCGCTTGCAGAACAGGGCAACACTTGCTTGAACTCAATCTGTGGCTTTGAATTTGTCAGGTACAAGAGGACAATTGTGCAATGTTATTCTTCATTTTTTTAAGTGACAGTAGGTATGTTCAAACCGTCTGTGTGATCTGGATCAGAACCAAAAGCTTTGTGATTTTTTTGTCCAAAGTTGTGACTACATTCAGAGAAATCCAAATGCGTCGCAAAGCCATTTAAAGTGATTAACAATACCCACAAGTAAGTGATAGAAGTCATTACTTCCAGGCCTGCTATCAGCTCCTGAGGTAATAACTGCAGGAGCAGACCGCTGACTGAGTTGAAAAGCCAGCAGATTCTCTGTTTGGTCTGGCAGGGAGGCAGAAGGAGCAAAGTTCCTCACTGTCTCCTTGATCCTTGTTTTTTCTACCAGTATAAAGAGTCATTTTCAGCAGGATCACAGAGTGCTCCTCCCTGACGGTGTCCCACATCCTATTGTGGTCCTTTTGATGAGGGAAAGAAGAGCTCTTCACCCTCCAGGGTGACATCTATGTCTCCCACTTTTTGGTTATTTACCTTTGCTGGCGATATAGGTCTTATTGTTGCCACTTTTTTCTTCCTCACCAAGCTTCAGATCTGCTCTTTTTGGTACTTTTCCTTAAAAGGGGGATATGTATTCTGTATCCCAGCTGGGAGGAAAAGCCTGTACACTCTGTACACTAATAAAAAGAAACAGAGATCTGACCTGGACACTTTGAATCGTCTTTTAGCAATACTTGTGTTCCTGGGGCAATTAATGGATATAGATACTTGGCACAGGATGACTGCATAATCCTATGGCCATCTGCCTCTCTTCATAGACCATCCTGAGAAATAAGGTGCTTGTCTTGGAAAGGGTGGACTGGTAACCTCAGGACTATGCACCTACAATTCCACCACCTATCAGTCTAAGGTAGACACAGTACAAACATAAGGTCTTGCTCTTTGTCATATCCTACAGCCCTAGATTTTGAGGCTGGAGGGACAGTTATGAACTTCATTCCAAACCAACAGGAACCTTATCATAATAATCCATAATTCCACAGATTGAACAGTGATAACTTGTCTCTTTTACAAAGCTGTAATTTTATTCTTTCCTGTAAAAAAGAAGGCACTGTAGGTTTTCAACATTTTAAGATTTCTCTGCCTCCCCAATTTGTCTTGTCATTGTTAAATCTTATCTCTACTTCTTTGTTTCCACCGTTCTTTTTAAAGAATCATAATTGGTACGATTATCCTTGCTATGAGAATAATTAGCTATAGCTTTTTGACACATTAAACGGGGAACATTACGTTTTAAGCAGCAGGCGCTGAAACACTAAACAATACTGCTTTGAATAGGACCATAGAGAAGAGGCTCAGGTGAAACAATTGCTAATTTTAGCAACTTGAACTTTATACCCTTATAGAAGAAAATTAATCTCGCAGTAGTTTTTGGCTGTGAAATAGACAAAGCACTTTGGCCTCTTTTTAAAATAGACCTTTGATATTTTCCGTGATGGAAGATGGTTGCACAGTGAATCATCCCCTGATGTGTCCAAAAGAGCTTTGCTCTTACAATAAAAAGAAAGTGTTTGATTCCTCTCTTGTGTGGCTGGAAAAGTCAAATATCGTCTAATGCAAATAGCTTTGTCCAGCAAAAGTTGCATTTTAGATAGGAAATCTCTCACAAAAAAAATAAAGGTTACCAAATTTTAATTGCTCTGGCATTGAAAAACCTGTTCCCTGTTTAGCAAAACTAATTGTAGGAACCAGGTACACACAGGTGCTTGTAGGATATTTGAGAGGTGTCAGATTAGTCCTGGTAGCTACCAAAATGCCTTCCTCCACTGAATGTAGTAGGAATTTACAGTCCCTTGGAGAAGACTACTTTGAGACAGTCAGTTGTTGACCTTACTGAGGTATTTTAGTTTTTCAGAAAGGCCACCAGAAAAACTGTAGGCCCAAGACACTTGCTTAGCATAAGTGGATTACAGTGATGAATTGGTCTAATAATCATCCAGTTAACAGCATAGCTGCCATGAACCTTTTTTCGTAGTTAAAGATGAGAATGAAGGTGTGATAATTCTATTGAAATAGAATGTTTTAATTGTTTGCTAGAAGTGACTTTGGTCAGCAGTGAACTGCAGTATTATTATAATAATAGAACTCTTTCAGTGTGCAACCATAGTAAGTAAATGATGATGTAAGTTTGATGGAACTAATTGCTGTAACTAACATAATTGACACCTTAATATATTGGAAAATAGTATTAAGAAATTCTGTAAAAAACAGCATGTTAAGTAAATTAAAAATGGCTTAATTAACAGAGTTATTACCTTTGCAGCTTTTCCCAGGTTGTTGTTTCTGCCAGGCAATGTTAAGCTAAACAAGATAAAAAATTACTTGGGTTTCAGCAAAAGAGAGCACTGACTTCATTTCTACTTAAATAAACCCCTGACTTCTATTTCAGGATGATTCATCTGAAGCAAACCAGGTAAAGCTAAGAGGTATTATTCAGACCCTTATCTAAACTGATAGCTAATATGGGTTTAAATAAAGACCTTGGGATTTCAATTCCCAGAACATGCTTGCAACAGTTGCCAACATGGATTAGCACTTCAAGAATGAATTCACTTCTTGCTGCCCTGGTTTCTTCAGCTATGCATAGTGGTACCGCAGCAGTCTGGGTAGGAAACATCTCCTCAGAAATTTGTCCTGAGCAGGAATCTCAGGACTTTGAGCCTCCTTTTTCCACCTGAATATTTAGTGGAAAAGAAATCCAGTTTCTTACCCTGCACTAAGCACATAGTTATTAAAAGAAGAAATAGGAAATGCCAGTCAGTTTGAAGCACATTATCAGACTGAGAAATATACGATCAGTTCCTGGAATTGTTGTATCTGTTGTTCTGCAAACTTGAACATATTGTTTGATTTTCTGTGTCTTAATGAATGCAAGTGTAACTGGGGATAAATCTTGTTTTAGTCCCAAGTAAGATTACATATCCCCAAATCAAGTCTTCTGTTCTTCGCTCATCGCACCTAATTTCATCGCAAACTCTGTAGTGCAAGGATTAATTATTTTTATGTGCTTTTCAGCTGGCACATTGGGCCATAACTGTGCTACCAGAGTATAAACAAAGTACAGCAAAATTACAGGTACTTTAGATCCCCAGAAGAAGACTAAAAAATTAGCAAGTACTCTTTATTCTTAATTCTACTTCATTCTGCCAGATACTTAATTCTATTTTTTTTCTGCCAGAATATTTAGTTACTTCCATAACCCTCTTCCATTTTTCTTAAATTATGTAATTGTTGATTATCTCAGATATTTTGCATCCACTGATTATTTGCATCCACAAAGAAATGTGCAGTTCACACATGGCTGCATGCCCAGTTGATTGCCCTTCTAAACTAAACATTACCGGAACAAGCGCTGTATCATTAAGAGGACACTCTCTGTTTCAGAATACAACTGAAACTGCCTTGCCTTTTCCTTTCCTTGGAAGGTGTGTTCAGGGTCCTCCCCTGTTAGAGATGCTTTTCAACTTCTGTCACTATTTTGACATTTTGATGCATCACTTGGGAATGCTGAAATAGTTGGTTTGACACTGGTGTCACAACCTTCCATCTTTGCGTGAAAGCATCTATTACTGTATTTCCACATCTAACCACAATCTAGACACTCATGACAAACCACAATAGTCATGTTAGCCCAAGTGAAGGAGAGAAAAAGAAAATCTTCACAGCTCACTGGCAAATCACCTTGACTCTGCTAAAGCAAGACACGAGTGCTGATATTTTGTGAAGTCCCTTGGAATAAAATCAACTTTCCATGCTAAAAGGCAGGGACAAATGACGTGAAAAAATAAATGATATATGGATATTTAGATATATGGGGGGAAAGAGTCATGGTAAGAATGAATATACACTGGAACAGGTTGAATGGCTATATGGAATCTCCATCCTTGGAAATTTTCACAACTCACCTGGAAAATTCTCTGAGCAACCTTATCTAGTGTCAAAATTAACTCTCCATCATGCAGGGAGTTGGACTAGAAGAACTAAAGAAGTCCCATCTGCTTAAAATATGATGTGGTTCTAGGATTTGTTCTGATGCCCCTCTCATCAAATACACAGGGCACTTCCATGACTAGCTGTACCTGCACGCCTAGCTTTTAGATGATTAGGTTAAATGAGATAAAGCCCATTCTAAGGTTGGGGGAACTTAAAAGGGTGTAAGAGAATTTAAATTAACACCAGAAAACAGATTTAGCTCAACCATTGTACTGGGAACCTGTGTACTCATGCATGACAGAGGCCACCATCAAAGTCAAAATTCAAAGTTGGGTTCTTTAGAAATGATGTGTGGAGAATACACATTGTGATCTCAGGCCCCAGTACCACTAGAATTAAATAACAGGAAAAAGTATGAGAAAAAGTATTGTCCTCAGTGCTACAAGGCTTGTATCAAATCCATCTTCTAAATATCTGTAGGCAAGTGAGATGCATCCTGTCCTCTTGGCAGAATTGAGTCTTCCTGGTGAAAAAAAGTAATTTATTCCTTTTTTAAGGAATGCATGAAGTGTTCAGTTCAGTTTAGTGTCTTCTTATAAAACTGCAGAGGGATAAACCCACCTCCACAGCACAGTACAGTCTATTTAACATCTGTCCCTCCTTCTGGACACACTTCTTCCTGCCCATTCACCACATAGGGAAATTAAGACAACCATGTTTCTAATTTAATTCCCTCAGGTACATAAAGGGAGATGTAGCAAATGCCACTGTCCGCATTAAGAATTGTTACAAGGTAGCTACTTTGGTATAACTTCATATCCTTACTTACTGAGCATTGATTTCTCTATATAGGCTCCCCCTGAGCTCTACGTGTTTCAAGAGTATGTGGATACTGTGCATTATCTTGAACAGAAAGTCATTACATTAACAAGATGACATGTAAAGGGAAGTAGTCAAAAATGTGGTATACGGCTATTACTTTGGAAAAAGGAAACTGCTTCTTAATTTTTAAGTATTCTAAAAAATTCAGGTTTTGTTTTTCTTCTTACTAGCTATTTATGGACTTTAATTTGAATGTTAAACACTCAGCAATGTTTCTATGGTTTCCTTCCTGGTAGTTTTTTGGGTTACACTTTGAAAATTTGGCAGCCATAGAGTATTTCTTCATATCATGTATGCTAACTATCAGATTTTTACCGAGATGGCTATGAAAATCTTGGTAGCAAAAGCATAGAAAAACTACTGCTCAGAATTCTGCCTTCTCTTGTAAAAAACAAAAAGAGTATACATACTGCCCATCACTCAGTTTGTAAGCTCAGACTGGGTAATCACAGAAGTAGTTTTAAAGCCCAAGCTCAGTCCTCTCTTTCTCTACTACTGCATCTTGCTGTCACTCATTACATCACTGATAAAATTATTTGACAAGATCCTTGGGCCAAGAACAATTTATATGTTCGGCAAAACATCCAGCTAACTAAAGTAGCTAAATCGAATAATAGTGTTGGTGGGAGAGTGCGTGGCTTTGACAGAGCCATTTTGCTGTCAGAGGCAGTTGTTTGCAAATCCATAACCATGCTTACTTTTGGCATAACGTCCTGAAGAAATGTTCTGTGCTGTGTTTTTAGAAAGGGGTGAGATATACTCATGATATTGAACGCCATTTTATACATTACTATTTTCCAGCTCTTAAAAAAACCCCTTCATTTTGGATTTTCCTACCTTTTAAGCTGTGGTAGGTGGTGTTTTAATTGGCTAACCTGCATTTAAGGTGTAGAAAGCAAAAGAAGAGCCTGATCGTACCACATATAAGCATATCTGTTCTAGCGGTGTTCCAGATTATCTTGCTAAAAATGTAAATGAACATGTAGTATCATCCTCTTCCTTAGCAGACTAACAGCCCAAAGGCTCCTGCTGCGGTCCAAGCCTATGCTGAAACCCAGGCAGCTGCGTTTGCTCTGCTGCTGTTATCCAATTAGCTAACAATTAACAATTGGTTAATTATCTGATTAACCAACTGTAGCTGACTCTCTGTCCTACAGTTGTTCCTTCCTTTTTATTGTGTATAGAATAGACATGGCTTATTGCTTTTAGATTTGATTGCAATCCACCATTGGTGGGTTATCTTTATTATTGATTTTGCTTGTATTCAGTGCTGAGCATTATTTAAAACCTAAATTATTTTAGCCAATACTTTATAAGATTGTCCCTCTTTTCCCAAGCTGGAGTAGTGCTTACCATTGCCTGGTGCATCTATGTGTGATTTCAACCAGGCATCAGTCTGAGAGTGGGAAAGATTTGATTCATATCCTTCAGAAGATAACTGATATTTGGAATTTTCTTTACCTGGTTCTTCTGGCTTAACCTGCCTTACAGGAGTTCATAAGAATATGAGGTTTCTTGGGTACTAATTCAGTGTCTTTGGTATTGAACGCTCAACTGCCATGATTCTGAGCTCAGAGGCATGGAATTGCAATTATAGTCATCCTGGGTATAAAATATTGCTCTTTCTGCACGTTAGTGTGCATGCTAGTACTTGATTTTGGGAACCTGTTAATGTGGGAGACCTCAAAATGATACAGTCAATTGCAGACAGCCATTGGTGTCTTTCGTTTCCTAATTCTAAATTTCTTAGTGAATAATGTGTAAATATAAAGGAAGATACCGATTCTGTCCTTTCAGTTGTAGTGCTGTATGCTGTTTAAAACAGTTGTCAATATTAAAAAGAAATGGTTAATGCATCTCTTGCTGTGTATTTCAATACCTACTCACCATTAAATTCCTACTGGTCAAATTTTCCTTTGGCATATTGGCTAAAGCATTTGTCAGACTGACAGATATGGATATAATTTATAGATTTTTAAGTAAGCAAACAGCGAACATGCATAAATATAGATCTCTACAGTAAGAGTCAAGAATATGAGCCAATGAATGGATGCACTTTGATATACTCCTGCAAAGTTCTGGTGTCCTCTTAGCCACAATTATTTGATGACGGTTTTTGGCTTTTTAAATTAATATTCCTCATCGACTGTGAAACCAACAGCAGCTTGGAAAAGGAAGGCAAAGTGATAAACAGCATCTGTTTTACTGAACAATCTGCTGGAATTAAACTTCCTCTAATGTATAGAAGAATGAACTGGAAATTCATCTAGCAATAACAAGAAAAAAGTGCTTAAAGATTATTAGTCTTATAAGTCTGTTTCACTACCAGCAGTTCTCAAGGGGGAAAGACCTCATATTGACATTTGACAAAGTTAATTTTAGTAACTGATAATTGATGGATCAGTTTTTCTAGTCTAATCCAGTTTCTTGATCTCTTGATCTCTGCTCTGTTATTAAACAGGGTCCATTTATTTAATTTTTGCTAGAGATATAAATGCAAAAGAATCACCACTGGCACAATACCAAAAGGTTCAGAAAATCAGGAATTCAGAGAGAAAGTAAGGCACCTGAATTCTCCCAACTGGCATGAACTCTCTAGGTGAAGCCTTTACATCTGAAAAGGCAGGTAATGGAATCGTGAACACACCTGGACCAAGTCTCAACAGATCTGAAGTATAAACCTGGAATGGAGACTTCAGGTCTTTGCTTCCTTGCCTTTTTCACAGAATCATAGAACCATAGAGTGGTTGGAGTTGGAAGGGACCCTGACCATCATCTAGTTCCAATCCCCCTGCCACAGGCAGGGACACCTCCAAGTTGTTCAAAACCCATTTTTACAACAAAGTTTTTCAAATGAGGGGAGGAAGAAGAATTTACAGGCAGTGAACTTGGGAGATGGGAAGTCAGGTGACCAAAAATGTCCTCCTTATTGGTATCTGCCACAAACCTTGGTAGTCGTCATCTAGTTCCAATCCCCTGCCACAGGCAGGGACACCTCCAAGTTGTTCAAAACCCATTTTTACAACAAAGTTTTTCAAATGAGGGGAGGAAGAAGAATTTATAGGCAGTGAACTTGGGAGATGGGAAGTCAGGTGACCAAAAATGTCCTCCTTATTGGTATCTGCCACAAACCTTGGTAGTGAGAGCCTTTAGGGGTAAGCAGTTTTTCAGGCTTTCACGTTCTCAGCAAGGCAGTTTCCTGGAGCTATGGGCAGAAGTGGAAACCCTCCTTTCCTGCCCCAAAGTTTCCTTGGGGTCCTGCTTTGTTCTGCTGCACAACATCAAACCAAGCCGCAGACTGCCAGCATCACAAGTTGGAGAAGTGCATCATGTCTTGTTCTGTCTGTATAGATACCAAAAGGCTTTATACAGGAGCTCTCTTAACTCTATGAAAACAGTAAGCTGTTCTTTAATCATGGCTAAGTACCCCCTTTTCCATTTTTTCTGCTGGAGTGGAAGCTCTTTGGAAGAGGATTTTTACTTATCTTGCTAGTGTTACTTAAGTGGGGGCACAGACATGTTAATAATAGAAAGTAAATGCTATTAAAAAGGAGGCCAGCCCCCGTAAGCAGACCAACATTCAAGTAAGGAGCAATTTTAATGAAAAGATTGTGAATAATAATGGACTAAAAATCAGAACCTATACAAATAACATAAGACTTGCGCAATGCTGCATAGAAGAAAGAATTTTATTGTTTGAGAAGCAGTTGTTTTGCTAACATCAAGCTAGAGCTGACTGATGTTTTTCCATTGGCAGAGAAATTAATCGGACAAAAAATGTTTACTACAGTGGCTGTGACTGCTAAGTTTTCTAGTTTCCACTGAATTGACCCCTTTCCCCCACATGCTTATTGCAGTTTGAATGACATCTTGAAAGAAGCCTTGTGACTGGGCACATGACAAACCCATTTTACTTGGGTGTTTGCATGGTCCTGCTGGGTGTTTCAGCTAACAGTTAAAGGTAGAAAAATTTTTAATTGCAGTGACAGTATTGGAATTAGCTGTCTGGTTATATCCATAAATTATTTAAAAAACGCATTTCAACTTTCTGAATACAATTTAGGACTTCAGTATTTTCCCCATTTCTTCTCTTCTTTGTTCTTTCTATTCTCTTTTCCCTGTATTTTTAACCCTTATTCTCAGTTATTTTCTCAGTGGGGGAAAAAAAAAAAGTTTCTTATTAAAAAAAGAAATTTTTTTCTTACAGTTCTTTGTCTTTTCCTAAGTATTTCCAGTAAGAAAATAAATAAATGGGGAAAAATAACATCCATAACCTGAAAATGCAAGATAGACAAAATATTGTTGTTTCAGCTTTAACTACAATGACATTTGAGACTGTATGGAATTTTTTTTGAGAAAACAATCAGTTTTGAGTTTTTCCCTTCCAACCCAGATAAAATCAATTAAACTAAATTATGTGATAGAAACATCAATTTTAATTTGAAGGGATATTTTTGACTGAAACTTTTTATTTTATATGAGAAGGTATCATAGAATTGTTTTCATTTTTTGCGTACAACCTGGCATAAAGAAAGTACAATACTACCCCAAATTGTTGTTTTATTTAATAGAGTTCAACAGCTTCTCTATATTTTCATAACTGCATTTATGTTGAATTTTAGGATACTTTTCTGAATCTATCATTTTACTATTGCAAAGACATTGAGAAAATTAATAAAACCATTTTACAGAAACTGTGTCATATAAAAAAAGGATTTAATAACTTTTTTTAAACAATGTACAGAAAAGTAGCCCCTTAAATGATAAAGGGCATCTTATAAGGGCCATTATTTGTGAAAGCTTGGTTGCTAGGAGACCGTCACTAAAATTGGTCAGGATAACAAATGTTTTATTTCAGATAGAAATGCTAATTATAGTGCATGTTTAACAGGTGATATATAAAGATATCAGGTATCTGTGTATGTAAAAATTCCTCTTTATTGGTTAAAATATATCTATAAAAGCACAAAATTCTTAGTGAGGAGCCTAAATCTGATGCAAAGCCCATTTTGTTTGTTGTAATGTTCATTAATTGTATTGCATAAAAACCACAAGATAAAAGACTTAAGTTCATAAAAACCTCAGTTGCAGACTTTGTCATGCATGTGAAAACCAGAACTGTTGCAAAAGGGCTTTAGAAGGAAAAACATTAAATAGGAAAAAAAAAAAAAGGAAAAAAGAAGAGGGATGAATTCTCATGCATGCAATGGTGTCTGCACAGTGAGATAAAGTTGGGGAGATACAATAAAAATTGAGCAAGATATCAAAACTCCTCTGGAGCTTGAACTTCATTATGGGTTAGTGATACAATCCATTGCTAAGATCACAGTTTCTCCTTTGTCAAAATACACAACCTCAGTGAAGCCTCATTCCTCAGTTGTTTAAACCACTGAAATTTTGATAGGGTAATTAAGTTGTCATAAAATGTTGGGGATGAATCGTCCTTCTGGGAATGGCACCCTTAAATGATGGAGTCTCATACAGAGGTACATGGAAGTTGCAGCTTTGTCAATAGGCTGGGAGAAAATGACACCTGAAGTACATCTCATGTTCCAGTTGGGAGAGAAGGCGGAACAGGGAGGAAAGGAATCCAAGTACACATCTTTCAAATCTGACACTGATGAATGATTTAAATCCCTACTTGTCCTTCAAAAATTAAATACTTAAGGGAAATTTTCAGAATGCTTTCTGCCAAATCAGGGAAGGGTCTATGGCTTTTAACACCCTTCATGAATGACATTCAAGCTTTACTCAATTATAATATTTCTGTGTTTATTTACTAGGTATAATTTTTCATGGTTTTTGGTAAATACAGTAAAAATGTAATCTGTAAACATTTTCTGGGGCAGAATTGCTTTATATTTCAGGATAAGAAATACATTGTTTGCAAATCTAAACACAAATCTATCAAAACTAGTAAAAAAAAAATTCCAAATCTGCACTATTGAAAGCATTCCATTTTAATAAAAATACTTTTGAAAAAATTCCTCAGTTTTGTTCCAAAGTCTAAAGACTGTAGGGTTTTATGAAAAGCTTCTTAAGGCTTTAAAAATCTGCATAAAAATTAATCGTGCAAACGAATGTAAGTTTGCAATATTTGTATCACAAAGATTTCTGTCAAAAAAACACAGTAGGAAATAACATGCTGTTTGTCGTGTAATTGTTACTATTCACTAAAGCAGAAAAAGCAAGTGCAGAGAGCTAAGGAACTGACAGCCTAGTCATTTAAAACTACAGGTTGTCTCCTGGATGACAATAGTTTTCGAAGTAGAGCCTAACCCATGCCGAGAAGTTGCTTGCTGGAAGTATATATAGGATAATATTTTAACACTTTAGTTGAAGAGAGATTTTTTAATTTTTGTCCTGAAAAAATAAGGAAATGTTACTCAGAAAATGTGGCAGATGTAAGAACGGCATATGATCTGTTCTGCTTTTTATTTCACGATGTTTGCTTATGCACAAGTACCAAAATTCTAGATTAATTATGGAAGTTGATTTAAACCTCATAGTTGGAGACTGAAGAACTGAATCTCCTATTACAATCTAGGAGGCCAAAACTGGTGGTGTGAATTTGCTTAATCTGCAGAAAACCAAGACATGTTGTCTAAGATGTGGTTGCCTGTGTGAACAGTGTCCACGCAGGGGTGAGTATTGCCCTGGTGACACCCTTGCATTCATGTTGCCCATTGTCAAACACACAGTCACACTGATCTGCAAAGTGCAAATATTTGCAGGGTGCAAGAGAGAATATTTATAACCGAGCTGTGAAGCAGCAGGGAGGAATTTAGGAGAAATCAGTTAAACCCCTCTACGTGAAAAAAAGTAATCTAATTTTCTGGGCAATAATTTCCCATCTATAAAATGAAGATAATAATTCCTTCTTGTCTACTAAGTAAAGCAGGTGGGATAAACAGCATTCGTTTTGTAAGTTTGTGGAAGGGGGTAAAGAAATGGCAGATGAAGCAACTGTTTCTTACACATAGATAAGAAGAAATATGTGTATGTTTTCATTAAACTGCTGAGCAGATAGCCCTTATTTTTCATTTGATCATATTGAAATAACAGTACTTAATAAAATCAGATACTTAGGTTTACAATATTATGACCTATGGCTTGCTATTAGCATTGACATGCCCTCAAGCTGAAGTTGCAGGCAAGTTGTCTTGGTTGACTCACAATGATTCTATTAAAATCATCAAGGATTAGGTCTACTTGATCAGCAGCAACTGAGCAGAATTAACAATTTTTATTGCAATTGGACAATTACTGGCTGGAGCTGGGATCCACACAAAGACAGCCAGATCCCCCACTGAAAGCCAGACAAAGAAAGCACCAGCAAAGGTGATTTCAAGTAGCTCAAAGACACGTTTGAAGGGGTTTAACAATACCTCTAACAGTAAACCAGAGCTTTGGAAAATACTATTCCTAGGACTGCAGTGAAAAAAGATACCCTTCGTTGAATAGACAGCTTTTTTTCTTTTATGTTAACAAAGCACGTTTTATTAACAAATCTCTGGAGATGTTATAGTAACTCCAACTCAATTTGAAGGTAAGAAATAAGGCACGTTAGATTTCAAAAGGATTTGCAAAGCCCTCAGCAGTTTTGTCCCAACTGCTACTACTATTTATTTTGTGTATTTGCTCTTCCTGGTTCATCCCATCTAGCTTTAGGCATTTAAATTAAACTCTTGGTCATGAGGCAAGTTCATGTCTTAGGTGCACTAAATTGTCCTCTGAAGTTGCTGATCCTTTTCTGTTGACCAGAGAGGAAGCCGGGGCTCCTACCTCAAGTACGTCATTTGAAATGACAGATCCAATCTTTAGTGGTTTGCTCATGGTTATACAGGTCACAGGTTCTTGATGAACCTCTATGTTTTATTCATGCATCACCTGTCTGTATTTTTCATTAGGAGTTGCAGTAAATGTAATACTTGCTTCAAGTTCTGATGGTGTTGTCTGTATTTAATTTCAGTATTTTCTGTGCCTTTGGATCTGGACTGCTGAAATTAACAGGTTTTTTAGCACTGACTTCAAGGGCAGAGGGGTTAGATCCTATCAATCCTCTGAACTTTTAGGCACTTTAAAAATAAATCAAATAATTAACAGTATAATAATAATGAAGGTTAATCCTTTTCTGACCATGAACAAGAGCAACGTGGATGACCCTCTGAGCATTGTGAACTTCTGTCTCTGATTTGAGTAAAGCTCGGGTTTGATGATAACTGCATTTTCCTCTCTGCATTTGTGCAAACATTGTTGTACCAGACACAGGGAATTGGTGGGCTTGGGCCCTCCTGGGAGGTCCATAAGGACGCTCTTGCCTTTCTTGGCCAGGTGTTATTCACAGACTTAAATTCAGTTTTCATCAACGGTGCATAACACAGTGCTGTGCTGTATGAATAGCACAAACTGAATCCCGTTTGTCCCTTAGTTATGAAATATTTCAATAGCAAAGGATGTTTTTAATAGCTCTTTAGAGCCATATGTGTGTATGTCCTTCTGACCAAAGAATAGAGAAGTACTGCGTAGCAAATAGTTCTTTTTCTGTAAAGCATCAGACCTTACATCAAAGTAAAAAATGACTGACGTGGTTTCACCCATTACAAGTATAGAAAAATATTTCTATATAATTAATTCTGAAAGTAAGGTTTATATCTGTTACAAAAGAACAGACGTTTGTTCCCTGCTTTATTCTATATATTTCTTTGCCTTCAGCTAGTAATCTTTCTTTGAAATACCATGGAAACAAGCAAATATGCCTCATTAAACTTTCCTTGCAGGGAAGAAGAGGGAAAAAAAAACCACCAGAAAAAGCAGAGAATTTTTAAATCATGGAGTAGGAAAGAATAAAATAGAAAGGGTGATTAGATTGTTCTTCTTAATTCTTCCTGGTAAAGCAGGATAATTTGCTGGGAAAAAAAAACCACTGGAACTTACTTCCTGATTCCCCTCTCTAAGTTTTCTAACTGTATACGGCATTATTACTGCACGTTTTACAGTCATGCCCATCACTGTAAGATATGAGTCACAGCTGATACCTAGAAGTCCCTTAGTACAGCTAAAAGAATGCTTTTATTCATGATTTTCTAAAAGATTTTTAGATTCCTATAAAATAGTATTTCAAAATGCAAAGCTTGTACAAATTAATATCTAGCTGACAGCTTATACATAGATATGTTTAGAAATATTTCCTTGTTATTGAAAAAGAGGGCTAGATTTTGAATGAGACTCAACTAAATTCAGTAAAGCTATGCTGTTATATGCCAGTTAAGGACTCAGATAAGGAAAAATTATTAAACTAGAATTTGTAACTATACTTTTTAATAAGGGATTTAAAATTACCTTGTACTTGGAAGCGATTTCAGCTTTCAGCAATATACCTCACTCTGCCTTCATATGTAATTGAGATCTTAATGAATTGGTTGTGGAACATCCACACAACACTGTTAGTTAGAATCCCCCCTCCATGTTTGCCCAAGACACGTCCCGTAGGCTTAACTAAGGCAATGTCTGTGAGGGACATGCCTTGAAATTAAACTCCACTTTTCAGAATAGCCCCATAATCTTAAAGACAAACTTGGTAGTGAAAACGATATTGATTTAGCTGAGTTAGTATTTTGCACCCTGAAATCTACTTTAACAAAAGAAAGATCAATAAATGACTTTCTTAGATCAGTCTATGTTTTTATTTAGCTGGCGGGTGGTGTAATTCATTTCCCAACGTGTTAATTTCTAACACGGCAAAAAGCAAAGGTTCTCAAGACCCCTTTGCACTGAGACAACTCAAATATAAAGGGAGAAATAATGCAAGCTGCATACCACTGCGAGCCTGGAGACAGCCAGGGAACAGCACATTTCTGGAGACTGAGAGTGTGCATGAATCCATGTCAGACAATAAGGGCTATCAGAACAAGCAGATTCCTACTGTAGCTTCTTGAACTCTTGTCTCTGGGTTACGTCCCCATTTAGGATGGTCCTAGACTACCCAAGTCCCATGCTTGCCAGTTCCCAAGAAACTGACAATGCCATAGTGGGTGAACCAGTTGGGTGAGGAAGAGGCATGCTTCTTCCATGCATGGCATTACTTGTGATGGTGTTTACTTTCCCCACCTCTGGAGAACTGCCAGTTCATAGAGTCCCAGCAGCTGGAATTCTACTGGAGTTAGACACCATTCTGAGAATTTTTCCTATTCACGACCCAATTTTTATCTACCTGAAGTAGACTTAAGTAATTACCTCTGTGATCTTATCAATGCTTATAAATATCTGTAGGGTGGGTGTCTAGAGGTTGGGGTCAGGCTCTTCTCAGTGGTGCCTGGTGACAGGACAAGAGGAAATGGACACAAGCTGGAACACAGGAAGTTCCTTCTGAACATGAGGAAAAACTTCTTTGCTTTGCAGATGACGGAGCACCGGAACAGGTTACCAAGAGAAGTTGTGGAGTCTTCTTCTCTGGAGATATTTAAAACCCACCTGGATGTGTTCCTGACCAGCCTGCTCTGGGTGACCCTGCTTTTCCAGGGGGTTGAACTACATGATCTCTGAAGGTCCCTTCAAACCCTTACAACTGTGCAATTCTGTGATCCCGTTCCTGTACTTATCCCAGGCCATTTTCAGAGGAATACAGTGTGTGAGTGGGGACAGATACAACAAAACATACTGACAAACTAAATCTGTAGCTTGATTTCCGATGAAAAGTTTAAAAAAAACAAACAAAATTTCCCCAGGAAGATTGGAAATGTAATAGCATTAACCCTGTGCCAAGAAAACTGATAGATCCTAAAGTGATTGCCTATTCAAGCAAAGAAATAAGTCATGTCAAAAAAATATCCACACTTTGAAAATCATTTGGTAAAGCATCTCAAGCTGTGCAGCCCTGCTGCAGCCACATTACTAATGGGAGGTAAAGGCAATAATTGTCTGGGATTTCCTGCCATGTCATTGCCTTTTTGCTGACCCGCAAAATCCAAAATGCCAGTGTCTCCAGGAGGGAAACAAGTGCGTATAACAAGATCCTCAAGTGGCTGTAGACCAGGAGAACACTGTGAGTACAGCACAGCACAGCCAGTCATTAAAGATTTGGTCAAACAAAATGTTTGTGGGTTTTTTTTTTCCCCAGGAAATTATTCAAGTTATATAATTCTATTCCAATCACAGTTCTTTGAGGCAGAAAGAAAATTCATCAGTGCCTTCAGTGAAGGCTCTACTTTATGAAAGGCAAAGGTGTTATTCTAAAGATTTTAATGGCATATGTGTTATTCTAGTTACCTGACTTCCTGTATGACAAATATTACTTTAAAACCCATGCACTTAAGCCTGCTAATTTGTGGTTGGAGTAGAGCACATCTTTATGACTGAAAATCACAGTTCTTTGAGGCAGAAAGAAAATTCATCAGTGCCTTCAGTGAAGGCTCTACTTTATGAAAGGCAAAGGTGTTATTCTAAAGATTTTAATGGCATATGTGTTATTCTAGTTACCTGACTTCCTACATGACAAATATTACTTTAAAACCCATGCACTTAAGCCTGCTAATTTGTGGTTGGAGTAGAGCACATCTTAGTGCTAAGGAAAGACTAGTGGAAAGACCTCCATTCTTGATGGGGAAATTTGAATTGATGGAGGTGAGGAGAGGCTGAGAGGGTTTCACTTGTTCAACCTGGAAAGAGAAAGTTTATGGGGGTCTTACCAATCTATAGAAATACCTGATGTGGGAGTAAAGAAGACACAGCAGGACCTTTCTCAGTGGTATCCACTGACAGGACAACAGACAGAAGGCACAAATTAAAGTACAGGAAATTCCATTTAAATGTATGAAAAGATTTTTACTGTATAGGTGATCAAATACTAAACAGATTGCCCAGAGAGGCTGTGGAGTCCCTGTCCTTGGAGATGTTCAAGACCTAAGTGGACGCAGCTCTGAACAACATGCTGTAGATTATTCTTCTTTGAGTAGCACAGTTGGACAAGATAATCTCTAGAGGCCCCTTCCAACTTCAGCCATCTTGTGTTCCTGTGATCAACCACTTCTTCCTGTAATCTAATAACCAACAGCAAATAACAGCTAATTACACTCCAGAGTGAAAATCTGCATTTATTTCCTATTTAATTTTATCTTCAATTTCTAGCTGTTGGATCTTGGCTTCTGTCTGGCCACTTGATTAAAGAGCTCTCTTCTAGCCGCTCTTTAGGTACTCTCAGATCAAGCCACCTGTTAACCTTCTTTTTGATAAGCCAGAGGGTATTTCCACAAATAAATACTCCATGTTCTCTGTTAAAATGGAAATTGAGCCCTTGATCTAGTCAATTTGCAGGCATGGGTACTTTATTGTCCAATTGCAATATGTACAGATGCTGACTGTTGAACTCACATTGTTCATTGTCTCTTATATCTTGCAATGAGACAAGTCAATAAAATATAAAAAAAGTCCCCCAAACCACAAAATTCCTATCCCAGCCAAAAATGACCCCTGTCACCAAAGCCTGCAAGCAATGCTAGGTATTATATTAGGTGTGCAAGAGTGTGTGTAAATTCTGACATGATGTACAAATGACCTGGAAAACAGTCAACACTGAAAAGACCAATTTTAAGGGCCAAGGCACAGAATCTAACTGATGCATATTTTATATTTTTTTTTTTAATTTTTTTAATTTTTGGTAAGGAATATATTTGGATTATTATTGGCTGTCTAAAATACTGCAAATAGCCAATAATAAAAGACATATCCAGTTTAATGGGTTAGAAATTTGATCAAAATTCAAAAAAGAATTTGCAATTGTGGGCAAAGTGTTTTGCTGTGTTACACTGGAAACACACTGCAGTAAGGCTATGGAAATCATTGGTGTTATGCAGCTTAAAAACTTGAAGAATTCAGCAATGCATCAAGCCCTATAGAGGACAACATGAAAGATCCCAAAATAAGGAGGTTCCTTTAGGCAGTACGCTGAATTTATCTCCCTATTTTCAAGAAGTTGGGCATATTGGTGGGTTCTTGCTATGTTTAAAGGGCTCTGGACATCAGAGAAAAAAGTGTATTGAAAGTGGATTTTCTTCTAGCTGGAAACTGTGTTCAATTAGTGTTCATAGCAATGGGCTTCTTCATGGCAAATCTTGAGGAATGTCAGCTGTGAGGTGGTGTGGGAACCCTGCTGTCAGAACTTCTCTCTAAGTCCACTCCTATGTTCCACATCCTTGTTACTCGAAGTCCATCTTATGCTCTCAAGTTCAAGGACTCATTCCATGGACAATAAATGCAACCTATCAAAGCAAAGTTTAATCGCTTTCCTCCATAAAATTTTCCATATCAATTCTACCTTATTTTTATTATTTCTTCTACTATTCTCACTTAATTTACACAACAATTTAACTCAACAAGAGTAACAATGAATAATTCAGTGGGATATAATAACCTTGTTCCCTATGCCAAGGTCAGTGGTTTTTTTTTGATTCTGAAGCTGTTCTTTATCATTACAATATGGTAGAAGGGAATTTTGTTTATTTATTTGCTATTGTCTATTGCCCCTGCACCTGTCTCCCCCTCTTTAAAGAGAAAAATTTTTGTTATTTTCTTAGTCTCTTTTTATAAAACAACAAGTTCAAATACATTACCTTTTCAAAAAGGATAGAAGACATAAAAGTACAGCTGCTTAAGCAATTAGTGGAGCAGCATGACATTTGAAAGCCTAGAGCTATTGGAAACTCACCTGGCTTCAGATGCCATTATAAACTCAGAGTTCGGTTTGGGTCACTGCGAGGGACAGGAAACATTGGAGCAGAACCAAACTCTGCTGGCAAGCTCCTCTCTTTCACAGGAACTGCTCTTAAGACCTACACACTTAAAATATGGCTATTCAAACATTTAGGATGAGATTCATCTTCAGGCTAAGAAATGTAAATGTGTCTACGTGTCACTCCCTAAACGTTGACAAGATGTGTATGTTTGCATCACTGTTGGAGCAGACCAAGCCAATATAACAGCCTGGAAAAGATAAATATTCAGCTGACCTGCCAGTGTGTGTCTAGCTTTAGGTGAGCTGAGCTACACAGGATACTTAGGTGGTGGCAGAGACTAAATTGGATCACCCTAGGGCATTTTAAATGCCATCAAGCCTCCATGTGAACCCCTTTTGTTTGTTTGTTTGTTTCCTGGAATCAGCTATTCCACGTTCCACTTGTGTGAAATTTTCCTATGTTCTTGACATTAGCCTTAATCCCATTTTACCAGTTTTTACCAATTTACCATTTTACGTCAGCAAGATCAGAATTATCCAGCGCTGGGTGATATAGAGAATCTCACCCAAATTTTAGTGTAGTAGATTCCCAAAGCCTCCTCATTACACGTCAGCAAGATCAGAATTATCCAGCGCTGGGTGATATAGAGAATCTCACCCAAATTTTAGTGTAGTAGATTCCCAAAGCCTCCTCAGGTTAAATAAGCACACTCACATGATAAGGATTATTATCTTCCCCAACTACTTTGTTTCCTTCACTGGGGATTTTAGCTTGCCTATCTAATTCCAAATGAGTTAATAAACAATGTCTGTAACTGAAAACTTAATGGATCTCATCATAAATCAATAAAGAAACTTTTGGGAGAAAGAGATACCCTTGTTTTCATTTTACAGAGAGAAGGAAAGGACAGAGAACAATCAGTGAACAGTGACCTGTAGCAGATTTCCAGTTTAGCCAGGAACTGAATCTAGTCCCTTGAAACCTGGTTTCCTGCCTCAGCCACTAACCTGTGTACTTCCCCAGACTTCTGCTCTGTTTCTCAGCAATAACAATTAGGAAAAGCACAGAAATCACTTAATTAATCTCCATAGAATTTGTTGTTGCCGAGGAGGGTATGAGGGAGAAGAAATCAGAAAAGAGCGAGCATAAGTGAAGGAAAGAAAAGCACAATGACTAAGAGTTTTCGGCAGTGGTCTAAGCTCTGGGGAATGCAGGTTAAGTCACTGCTTGGCCTGATTTTCAGTAACTTGAGGTGAAAAATTCTTCAGGCAAAGTGAATACCAGTGAATCTGACCTTCTCTGCTTTCAGGATAGACACACTTGTATTTGGGGAAAATCTGTGAAAATGTACAGTGCAGAGAAAAAGGAAAGAGGGAGATGACAGGGGACCTCAAATAGTTTCTACAGTCTGAAGTTGTCATCTTCCATTCTTATTATTGGTGATGTGCTCTGCTACCAAAGAAAGGATGAGTTTGAAACAGCTCCCACATCGACTTATTCTGAAACTTGTACTAGGTCATCTGCTGCTCTCAGCTGAGGATAAATTTTGCAGTGACAGCCAAAGAAGGTCATTTGTCAGAGAACAATGAGGGTGGGGGTGATTACTGGGCCTTGATTAGTAATGTGATACAAACAAAGAATATTAATAAGCTAAATTACATTCTGAGTCTTTTTACTGTAGCTTTGCAGGAAAAAAACCCCACTAGATTGTGGAGGTATTTCACTAATGGTTAATGAATATTTATTATTTTTGAAGAAGAATAATAAAACTATGTGAGGATGTTGCATAGCCCTCAGTGTATAAATGGTTTACCCTTGCATTTTCCTTCCTATCAACTGCCTCCATCAAGGTCTGAAAGTAATATTCCCTGTTTTTATTCAAGCTGCATAGATGATATGAATTCAGTTTTGAAAGGCCTGGGAAAAAGCACATTTCCAAACCCTGTGATAAATCTGGTGAAAAATCCCAAAGGTTCCATTTTGTATTCGGACCATTAGAGACTGAGCAAACTTGAAGGCAAATCAGACATTCCCAGTGATTCGTCAGATCTATAGGCAGGTAGGGGCAAAAAGATCTTTGGGCTACAGGTAGCTTTAGGAATAATCCCCCAAACCTTATCAAATGAGCACAAGTCTCCAGAACTCTCTCTTATAAATATTTTAGCAGAACAAGAAGAGTTGGCGACCCTTGATACCTTTTCTTGGAACTAATAAACTGTCAAAAGCCTTTTCTTTCTCCCTTTACTTGGAATTAGGTTTCCAACTTCTAGTGACTCAACCTTTCCTGAGAATAGTCTTTTCTTACTGTGTCTGGATTGTCTCCTTGCATTGGATTTAAGACCTGATGATTTGGGGGGAAAAAAGGCATTCCAAAAAAGAAACCAATAAAAAAAAGGAGCTGTATAAATACAGAAGTATTTGTTTAAGTTCCATTTTCAGTTTTTTCATAGACGGGACTAACTTGGAGTCAGATGCTTTGCATTAGTTTTCCACGACGTAAGTGGAAGGTAAATATAGCCCTTTGAATTTTTGTCTGTGCTTGTGTGCTCGTTAATGTGCCTTTGTCTTAAAGGCAGAAGAGACAGGAGACTCGCAAAAGATCCATTTTTCTATTGATCACACATTTTTTAATCTTCCCTTTTTTAAGAGTTCATAAAAGGTTAGTGCTTTTTTTCCCAGTCTACTTTAAAGTTGTCTGTAGAAAAGGTTGATTTTTCTCCTGCTTGGGATTTCCAGGGAGAGGTTGAGATTTCTTTAATTAAAATACTAAGGGAAGGAGACAGAAGTAAATTTCCCAAGTTTTACCTTTCATAAGCACCAGTTTATTACATCCCTCAAAACAACCATTCTTTGGTGTGTATTTCAACATTTTACTTTTCTATATAACTGCCTCTTGCAGGAATGTCTAGGAACCCTAAGCAGAAGCAATTTCCCTTTGCACATACCCCTTTGTATAAATGAGATCATCCAACATTATAAACCCAAGCAGTGAAAGCCCAAAGCCCAAAATGAAGTGAGTAGGTGATGTGACCAGAGGTGTAATAGATGAAGATGAGGAGGCAGATCAGCATTATGTAGGTGTTCTAGGGGAGGTTGGAAATTCCCTTCAGTAGCCTGAAGTTAAGTGGTGTATTAGAAAGACACTATTTAATGTCAGGGTTTCCTACTACAAAACCCTTCTGAGCACCTACTTTTCATGTGTTGGGTAGTCAGCCTGGATATCCAGCTCTGTCCAGGAACTGACTGCATCAAGTACCCACTCTGACATTGCAACTGTGATTCTTGAGGATCTACAGATTTCATCCTGGCATCCACTATGTAATTATTATTCATGGGGATTTCCTAATTTTGCTCTAAAGAGTTACATATATGACCAGGTAAGTGCTGGCTGCAAAAAAATAAATATAATAAAATTGATGGGTAAGATCATAAGAAGAGATTTTAAGAATGGCATCTTTGCCATCTAATGACAATATGTGACTCTTAATGCACTTGCAGGAATTTTATTTACTTTCAAAGTCTTAAGTGACTGCTCGGACATGAAGGGTAGAATTGTATGTCAGAACATCCAACCCCTAGTATTCCAGTGTACACTTAATCTGAGGCCAAGTCCCAAAGATTTACTAAGGCTGACAGTTTGCATTAAGCACTGCAACATCCCTGGGTGTGTTATATGGACACAAAACAAAACATCAGTTCCAAGACACTCCGGTGTGTATTTTCTTAACAGAAATGGGTCTCATGCAAAAAGGAGAGGTTTCTGCAGTACAGAAACTTTCCTACTGGCCCACTTATGTCTGTGACCATCTCAGTTCTAGTGGGTGTTATAAGAAGCTACCAGTTTTTCATTTAAATTTTTGTGACATGAAATCAACTCTACCTCTTGCCTTCCTGCCTCCCCAAAAGCACCAAACAAATCCTCTCTTCTCTGTCTTCCCACGACAGCTCAATATTGAGGGCATTTGTAAAGAGTATGTCTAAAGCTTCTCTGTAGTCCCTGGAACATTAGCACATGTTTAACTGCTGTACTCAATTGCATTGTATGGATCTGATCCAAAGCCTATTGATGTCAAAGGAAGAAAAAAACTCCTATTGACTTCAGTTAGGCTTTTTTAACGGAAAATGATTACACACTTATACTTTTAAACATTTATGATGAAAAGCATCAGCAAATAAAAAATTATGAATAGACTCCCACAAAACAAAAGTGTCAGCAGCTGAAATACTAGGGCAGATGGGTTTTCAAGATCTGTCACTCCATCAGCATTGTACAGTTTAAAGGCACCACATGTACTCAGTCTTCTGAGAGGGTGTGGGGACAAGAAACCACTCTGATTCATTATTTTTCTAGCAAGAGAGATTTAATCTTGGAGCCAGACAATGACTGGGACTTTTTGCACTATGTTTTGTGTTCATCATTTATTGCATTGATGTAATCCTTGTAAACTTTCTGAAAGAAGATTTCATGCCTTTAATGTACCATGCATTTCTGTTTAAAAACAAGAAAATACCTAGTTAAGATTCCACCACATTTTAAGATAAAAATAACATATATGTTAATAATGCTTATTTCTTACTTATGGTTTTATTTCTTTTTATTTAAATACATTTCAAAGAGCTTTAGGATAGAGGTCCTTATTTTCCGAATCCAGAAAAGATAAGGTTGGCCAGCAGAAGAACTGGGAACAGAAGATGATTATCTTGAGCTTTGAACCCTAAACTCCTGAGAACATGGCTTCTTTATTGCATTTAGCACACTAAGGCTTGCCTTTTTCTCATCTGATGTTAAATATAACTGAAATGCCCAATTTAGGAATGGAGTCGGGTAAGGTTGTTCCTGTGGGCAGCTCACCGAACCATGAGCATCCCTCCTGAAGTGGTTATCTTTCTTCATCAACCATAAGCAATTGGATTGTACCCTTGGGGCCTTAGCTAAGTGCTGAAAAATGCACAGGATGAATATAGAGCAAAGTATTTGCAATATGTACTTTAAGGATAAGAATGCCTGTAAGAAAAAGGGATCATCTCCACTATTACCCACAAAGCAAAGACCAAGGGTTTGGGAATGTCAGGACTTGTAGCCTGAGAAACCAATTTCACTGACCAAAGACATCTTCAAAACTATGGGAATAGGGAACAACTTAGTGAGAAAATTTCTAAACATTGTTAGAAATTTTGTTTTTCAACAGCACCACTTAAAGAATCTTCCATGGAAAGAAACATTTTCATATACCAAAGTTTTGTGCTAGCTGTTATTTAACAAAAAAAATCTAAACTTGTGGAGAGATTGGTACCAATGATGGTTACAATAGTAACTTTGACCTCTTTTTTATTTATTTGTTTTCTTTTGCATGCTTGCTGTTCACAACAATTTTAAAACAACTCTGATAAATTGTAGGCAGTTAAAGATGATACAGCATAGTCTTATTTTAATATAGTAGAAATATTAAAGAAAGTTGCCACATCTTAATGATACATGAATTTATTCAATGCCTACGTAATATGATAATTAAAAAGACGGTATTAGAAGTGTGTGTGCAACAGTCCCTGAAAGATTCTGCTGAAGTGTTATGGTGACATTTATAGCTACAATTATTTCAGATAAAGCTGAAAGAAATGAATAAGAGTTTAAAACAATATTTAAGACTTTTAAGCAATTTTATATAGCTAAAAAGTAGAAAACCGTGTCATTCAGAGTTAATTTTTCTGTAGAATTCCTTGATATTCATCTGCATTTAGAACTAGTGAGTATACGAAGTCCTATATTATCTTCATCTGCTCATCATTTTAATTTTTTTTTCTTCTAATTTATATAATTTAATTTGTTGGTATTTTTTCCCCCTGGTGTCTGTGCCATGATACTTATTCTCTCATTCTTTAAGTTAATCAAAGGAGGTGCTTCTGACTAAAAAGGTATATAGTGATCACTTCTTTCTTTACGAGACAAGGTAAGTTTTAAAATTCACTACAATATAAAATGTTAAGTTTTCACTATATATTATAAAACACTATTTGGAACATAACATAATCTTGAACTCCCTTTAGCAGTTTCCAACATCCACATCAATCTTGTATCATAAAAAATATGACGGAATCAATATTGTGATGATAAACTGTAAAAAATTGCTTTTGTCTGGATTCAGTAGAAATCACAAGTGGTCTGATTCAGCTTGGGAACATTGAAACCTGCTTCTTAAAATGAACAGGCTGTTCAAAAATAAAACTATGTTTGTGCTAGGTAGAAGTGGGTTTCTTTCATTCTTTGTTACTAAATCAAACTTTTTATCCTCTTGCCCTTACACAGTCTCCCCTACTGAATCAGGACAATTTTTTCTGCTAACTGTATTAATTTGGGATCATAACTGGTAGACGACAGCTACTCTCCAGCATAACACCAAACATCCAAGCATTATTCTATATGGAAATCCTCTACATGGGCTTTGCAACATCTTTTGACAAATATTGACATCCACTATGGCCAAAATACAAGTGAGTGGCTTTACTCTCTGGAACTGATAAAAAACTATATATTTGGAATATGGGATATGACTCTTCTGCTACAGATCTACTGGAAAATTGTTACTAAACAAGATTACCTATTAGATATATAGAAGAGACAAAATTAATAGCACTTCCAGAAACTGTATATGGAAGATGTTCAAGACTGTTTAATGACAGACCAATGCATCATTGTGAACAACCATGCATGCTCTTTCTGATCTATGATTTATGATGGATACTTGCTGGATCATATGCTGAGTGAAAGCTCCAAATACTTTCTGTGGTGCCTCAGGCAGCCAATAAGCATGATCAATATAGATTCATGGACAGTGTCCTATCAGACATCAGGAGAGTGCTGGCAATGAGGATAGATTGTGCAGAACAGACTAAAGGCAGAAGATACGTTTTGTGGTTAGATATTTACTTTTGCTGTTTGAAACCCCTCCAAAAGAAAAAGCCTTTATTCCTACCATGGAACCAATAAAAAACTTTGGCTGCAGAAGTGAAAATACAGTATCCATAGCTCAATGTAAGGAAAGCTGGAGACAAGAAATGATACTCCCTGTGCTAGCGTCTCCAGATTCATCTCTCTGAATATATTAGAAGTGGCTCTGATCCCCAGCTCTGTGCTGAGCTGTCAGGACAAAGACAATGTGCAGAAATGGGGCTACTCTAATGATGCAGCCACTGGCATCTGCAGGGAAATCTGGGCATTTTGCACACTCTGTTGTCCATGCACTCTTGAAAATGTCAGTCAGTTGTATAGATCTAGCCAGACTACACACTGGGTGACAGCACAAGCCTGACTTTTTTTTTTTTTTTTTAAAAAAAAAAATCAAAAAAAAAAAAACCCAAAAAAAATTAAAAAAAATTTACCCCCCCCAAAAAAAACCCACCAGCCCGTAGATTAGTAAGCACAAAAGGATAGAGGTTGTCTCTATGGAAACATGGACATTTAGAGCTTTTTTTTTTTTTTTTTAAGAAAATAAATCCACAGAGCAAACATATAGGGTAGAATTAATCTCTTTTACTTCTAGCTTTCAAAAAGTGATCTGTCTAGTGTAAACTAGTCCTCTAATTGCCTTCTAAAGTTAATGGAGAGAGAAAACATATTGACATTTCGCCTGTGACTCGGGACACACTATGCAATATGAGCTTGTTGAAAATGCTAGTTCAGGTATCTTCTGTTCAAATGACATTAAGGTATTTTCACTCAAACAGAGACAATATGTAGCAAACCCTTGTGTTTATTCTCTGAATGATTTGCAATACTTAATTCGTCCTGCTTCTGTTTTGCTTCTAAGTTATTTAAGGTGAATTAATCTTCCTTAATTTAGATGTCTCATACCTACAGCGGAACTAGATGTCCAGACTTCATTTACTATTCACACACAAACCCACACTTTTGAAGCATGTTTATATGACTTATTGCAAAACATGTATTAGGATGACAATAAACTGTTCCCTAAAGCCAGCAGTTCCTCTTCACTTGTTAGAAATGAGCATAAATGTATAGCTCAGGTAAATGTAAGTGGATAAAGTTAGACAAGATTAATCCTTCCCTTTAAGTTCGCCCTTTGCAATGGTCTAGCTATTATATTTCATGAACTGCTGACTTGGCTCATAACTTGGGTGACCAGCAGTAAAAAAGAAGGGAAAATGAAAACGTCACTGAAGTCACTAAAGGATGACAGAAGGAAATTATATTACTTGGTTTTTAATAATGAGTGGCATTACTTGCTGACTCTTACCAGCTCTTTTTTAGGAATCAGTACAGCATAATTTTTTATTCTCTTCTTTCATATCACAGTTAACCTATGTGCAAACAAGGAATAATCTAAAATTCTACAGAGACCTTGTGGTTATTTCACTGCTTGCATAGTCATGACAGCTTGTGCTCTGGGACTTGGGTATTAGCAAGGTTAAGACAGTAGTTTTTTCCAAGGGTAAACGTGGATGCCAGCAGCATGGAATCTCAGAAGATTCAAAAGAAGTCTGTAAAGATGACAAAATGAAGGTACCTTGGACTAATATATTCCAGACAATTAACATTATTTAGGGACCTGAGGAAACAATTGCTTTATTCTGCTGATCTTAGATGGACTGGTGGATCTTCAAACCTGGAATGGATATAGAAGGCTTGAAAACTTGTTTAAAATGTAAACAGAAGGTATTTAAACTAGAATTTTGAGTTAGGTTTTCCTCTGAAACATAAATGCACCTGTAGAAAATCCCTCTAGAGGTAGAAAAAAAATATTTTCTTGTCCCCCCAAAGCTGCTTAAACTAGACAAGATTAATAGTTTATTTAAGTGCCCATTGGCTATAGAAGGCTAACAGATTATTAAACATGATGCTTAACTTCTAGAAGGATATGGTTGACTGAATTAAGAAACACCCACGGTAGTGATGAAGATATATGAGAAGGTTTTATCAGTAATTTGTAGAGACCACAGGTGCTAAGTAGACACAACACTAAGCAAATTCATGTTCTGACATTATTTTATAGGCTTTCAAAGTCCTACATACAGCTTTAAGTTTACATGCTAGGAGCCACCATGAAACCAAATATGCTAAGCCAGTGCAGAATATTCATAATGAAGGTAAACAACTATAGAAATCTTTAGAACAAATAAGAATTTGAAATTGTAATTTCTTCCTCGTGCATAATCTGGTTGCTGTTATCCATCACACCTGACAGCATTTTATCAGGCAAGGAAATATATAATCCATGGTTCCAGAAGGCCTTATAGGCTGGGTGGATCCCGTATTAGTCTCCCAATTGTGTTTAGCTGCCTCAGGGAGAGCTACATGCCATTGTGGTTCTCACCGTGAATTATCGTGGAATAAGGGCCGCAGCACTGGAGACAAAAGACTAGTGAGAAAACAAAAGAATGTTGCCTGTGGAAATGTACAGCTCCTCCAACAGGGCAGGCACACTTCCCTGTGCTCAGTAATCTTCTAAAAAGTACAAGCTTAGCCATGTTTTATGGAAGCTGCTGAGGTGACTTCAGTTTGCTTCTGGGTGTGAAAGAGTGGATTAATTCCATGAGGCTTGTATACTACAACAGTTAATGAAATAGTTCTTGCAAACACGGATGGTCAGTAAAGAAAGAGCTTGAAAAAAAATCTTTTCAAATCCAAAGAGCATGAAAAATAAAGACTTGTGACAAAAGGAGAAAGAAAAAATATAAAGTTTATCTGTAAGTGAAATACACGCAGGCCCTACTGCAAAGGAATTTAAATGTGTATATAATGAGTAGCTACACATGCACAAAAGTAGCTGTCACACGCTATATAGTATGCATAAAAGCTCCAACAAGTTGCACAGTATGAGGAATACTTGCTTCTGGATCAGTGCACAGTCATTTAGTAGTCCTATCAAGCTGACAGGGAGCGTACCGGGCCTGATACACATGACTGCCCAAGAAGAGTGTCTCTGGATGTCAGCCTTGTGTACGTCAATGAAACAAGAGTAGAGCAGAATCAAAACAAGTTAACAAACCAGCAGCGAGCTTGTTTCTGCTGCAATAACAGAACCATAGGCTAACTGAGGTTTTCTTTTTAAAACTTGTAAGGCTATGTCAGTGACCTCAGAATCACTGACCCACAGATGCTGGATACAGTGAGTATGAAAGGGTTTTTTTTTCCCCCCTCTCTATTCTTTTTTTTCTTTTTGAATTTCTAGGTACCTAGCACTCCATTCTGAAGCAACTGAAACACTGGCTATTGTTCTCCCTCAACCCTCCCCATAAATCCCTCTTTGTTTGCCTATGTTAGTTAAACCCCATTCAATATCTGTTCTAATGAGCATTGTGGGGTAGTCACTTCTGATCATTTTAATGATCTTTTTGAAGGCTTTGATTCATTTTATGACTTTAATGTTCTGTATCTATCAAAAGTTCTATTGTCTGCAATACCCTACTTATTTAATACATATCAGATACTATGACTGTAACCAGAAATCTTCACTGGGTCATTTTCATGACAGCTGGAGAGTTAGTTTTTAGTTTAGATTGATTAGTAGACAAATTCTTTCAGGAAAGGAATATGAACAGGTGACTTTAGAGAAAGTGGGCTGTGATCTTCTTGGTTGGCGGCTGCCACTATGCACAGCCTGCCACCACAGCAAGGTGGTAACCTAAGGTGGTCATCTGTAGGCTATGTGGCTGGAAGGAAATTTCCCTGAGAAACTGATAGTTGGGAATTTAATTGTTTCCATATCATTTTCTAAACAAATAATTCCATTTTTCAGGGTTGATACAAATTACACCTGGAGTAGAGGTACCAGAACCATCTTTAAACAAATGGTTTAATGAAGTTCAGTGTGGACTAACTGCTCAGAGCTCTGGACTTTGTGGGCATTGCAGCCAGCCCATGAGTTCCGCAAAAGCAGAACTGCTGTGAACATCAGGTTAGTCACTTCAAAGCCATGTCAAGGATTGAATACAGGTGCCATGGTGACCTCTAATTCAGCTGATCTATACTTCTAATGGTTTTTCTCTCCTAAGAATATGCTTTCCCTCTACTCACTGCTGAAATGCTCACAGGGCTCCCAGAAGCTCATTGCAAAAGTGAGAATTTTTCAAATCAAGACCTGCTTTTGAATGTTAATTACTTAAATACTTGTAAACTCAGAGTGGAAAGTCCCCAAAACCCAAAGTTCTAATAATACAAAGATGCATCCTCCTCTATATCCAGCTTCAATTATTTTAGAGGGGGCAAATTAATTAAAGCAGAATGTGTTGTGTATGTCTAGTTTTAAAGTTGAAAGCACACAGGAAATGCACAGGGCACCTTGCTAATATGGGAAACAGTTTGTTTTAAAGGTCTATTAAAGAGTTTAAGATAAAAAGGATTCTTATAAGTTTAGACTGATAGACACAATCACAAATACATCTCCACATCTGCTCCATTTTCACAACTGAATTAAGGAACATTTTCCCCCCAATGAGTTTAATTAACTTTAAGAACAAGCTAAATTAGTTTAAAAGGCAATTAAAATGCAAGCGTATAAATTGTAATTAAAACTGCATGCTGTTTATAGATATTTTTTCTAAATATTTAAAGAAGATATTTTCCAAATGAAAAAACAGAAGTTCTACAGTCAGTGAATAATTCAGTTCAGAAAAATATGAAAAGCTTTTCTTACACATGTAGAATTGTTTTAAAAAATCTAATTTGTTAGAAATGAATATTACAAAATATTACATCAGTGTCCCACTGGAAAATAATGACAATTTGCCTCACATATGTGGTTTTGTCCTATGGTGAGCCAAGATCAGTTCTGTTATTTTATTGGTTGTGAGATTATCAGATTTATTTGGAGCTGTTGTGTATGTCTAGTTTTGCTGGAACTTTATTTCTTGCTGCACGTGATGTGGTCTGCTTTTTGCACTGGACACTTCTCTTTTTCTTCTTTATCTTCTTTCCCTCCATCCATGTTCATTATCTGGAGTGATTGCCTTCATTGCTAGTGTCCTCAAAACTGTACACTTAACACAACTGACTTTTATGAGGCACTTTTTTCTATTCCCTTTAAGCAACACAGATGATATGAATGGAGCACAGATTGGTCCTGTCCTCCAAAATGGACATCATCATTCCCTTCCGAGCTCTACTCCTCACATATTCAAGTCATACGCCCTGTGACCACAAGAAAATCACTTCACAATTGCCTCTCCCCACTCTTTTAAACATTCCTAGGAAAATCAAGGTCTTGTCTCGGTTGGTGACATCAGGTACAACAGCCAGAAATTACTACAAGTGGCAAAATTGCTGTGAGTGTGAGTGTGTATCTGACAGAACACGAATAATTGCATGAATATCCATTGTAAAAATATGACAGGGGATTTATGAACATTTTCCTCAGATATCGCACAAATTGGGGGGTTGTCTTTGAGTGAGTAATGGTGATCTCAAGCTGTTGCAAAATGAAACACCATGTTACTTGTTCCTTTACAGCTAAATTTTGATTCTATCCAAGTCAAAAGGAAAATTCTTATTGAATGTATTGCAGAGAGGATTCAAACATCACAAAACAGGGCTCACCGGTTTTGTTCTTCAGCTATAGCCCAAAGAAATGAACAAAACATCTAATAAAGACTATATTAAAATGGTAGATTTTAAAATCTGGTTTTGAATTCCAAGAATTAGTGTGAAGAACTGAAGTCTGGTTTTGGTTTTGATGTTGTTTTCATGTTTTGAAAGAGAAAATATGCTTAAGCAGTCTCACCTAAACCTAGAGAAACTGCTGAAATAGATTTTTGACTACAATAAGCTATATTCAGCCAAGCCCATTTTGATGTCAGAATGTGATTTTTATTGAAAATCAAAATTTCAAGTTGCAAAAGTACACTTAAAATATCTGTCACAGTTCCCAATTTTTACAGCTTTGAGTGACTAAAGTTCTTGAAAGTGTAGGAGTTCTAAAAGATTTGAGACAGTTTAAAAATCTGTCATTTGTTAGCTTTCAAAAAGAAAGATACATGAATATAAAGAATAAGATAACAGCACAAAAGGGCTTTGTAACTGCCAATGAAACAAAACTGCGTATTTTATCAGAGATATAAATGTTACAGTTTTAAATAAAAATGGATAGAAAATGAATGACTTGTTCTTTCTCTCTTCAAATTGGTGGATTTGAAGGGGTTAGCCTTGTTTCTAACTCAGGAGAAGCTTTCTTGTTTGTCTTATATGATCAAAAAAAGAGGAAAGCATTCAGGTGGAAAGATGTCTACTGTGTATAATATGAATAGCTGGATTTTTCAGCACAACCCTTATTCATCGCAGGGATACTTCATAAGAAGCTTATGAATTTCTATTTTAATCCAACAGCCAATTTTCATTTGCAACTATTTGTGAAATAACACAAAAATTCCACTGGAGAGCTGGTTCAAAGAAATACTAAATATGCCAAACTAATTGTGACTGGGCTCTGATTTGAGTCGCACCTGCGGTTTGTGGAACTCTTCACCAGGAAGAATGTTGAATCTGGTCCATCTTTAAATAAAACCAATCATTCAGGGCACACACACAGACCACTAGGAAGGAAAACTCCTAATTGCATTAGCTTGTTGACAAGTAACAGGACACGTAAAGGGAATCAAGCATGTCTCAGCTGCCATGCCCTAGGGAAAATCCAATGTAGATTCAAGAAATAATGAAGCAATGCCAATAATATTATTTATGCCATGACAAAAGAGGAAAGAGGTCCCATGTGTTAGGGAAACATGTTATTTTTTATAGAGATAGAATGATATTCCAACTTAATATCAAATTTTTTTGTTTATTGCATATTTGGACAGAAATATTATTGGTAAGGTAATTGGCATTTTCTGAAGTGTCAGATATTGGGTATTGTCCAGAATAGTTATACTAATAGACTGAATCACTTGTAACATTTTCTCTGTAAACAATGCATCTTAAAGTATTAATTACTGTAATTAAATTAACAATAACTTATTGCTTTTGTTCATCATTATTTCTCAGATTTGGGGAAAGACTTTGGAATATCTTCTATGTTTCATATCAGGAAGTTTGCTACCATTGAAATGTTGTTTTCCTGTGTGATTTACTAAAATAGCTATTTTTTGCATTAACATCAAGTTGTAAAGTCTAGGGAATAAAAGAAAAAAGAGAAAACAAGGTGAAATTTTTTTCTGAAAAATAGATTAATTTTCTGTGATTAAATGCAAATCTGGTAATTTTTTTGCAGCTCCAGCTTTAATTTGTTTCTTTTGCTTATTAATTTCTCGGATCCCACAATATCTGTCTTACCTTAATCCATTTATTGAGAACTTGACTGGAAAGTAAGGACGAAGTAATGGACCTATATTTCCAAGAGGATGAAAATGTAAAATATTCCAAAGTTATCCCCTCTAGTTGTCTGAATCCTTTGATTGGGGGATTGGATTTATTTTTTATTAGGGACCTTTTTCACAGTGATCTTGTAATTGTGAAAATAAAAATGTCCCCTTGACCTTCATCTGACAAAGTGAAAGTTTTGACAAAGACCTCAGAAAAGTGACATGAGAACACCTCTATAATAGTAAGCATGTATCCATTCATAATTGAGAGAAAACCTTCATTTATTCAGAGCCTTATTTAGAATCTCATTATCTTCTTCTAGCCTTTGATAATAGGGTCATGAGTTCCTAGAATACACTTTGAGTTTTAAAGTAAAATGCAAATTAACAATGTGCTTTCTCTCACCATTTATGTGAACTTTACTCCTACGAGCACACCACAGCTTCCTAATGACTACTGTTCAATGTCCATGGAAGTTTTTATCCTCTATGAGTAGAGAATTGAACCAAAAGGCCTAAATGAAAGTCATTTAGCGGAAACAATCCTATTGATTCCTGTGAACTTCAGGAGTTTGATCTTAAATCATCACATTTATGAAGGAAATTTGCTGTGTACATACTGGAAAGAGACTCCTGGCAATAGAAGACAAATTGGCTCACTATTGTGATGTTTTTTGTTGAATTAAAACCTTAGAGTGCCAATTATGTGTAAGAAATGCTTCTTCCCTTGCAACTTAATTTATCAAGTAAAATGGTTTCTCAAAAATGAAAATAAATTTGCTTTTTATTGAGATACTTTGAACTCAGTGAGACCTAAAGAAGAGCTTATGTGCCCAGAAACCTGTCTATTTTTTCCAGCTCTGTTGGTTGGGGTGATAAGAAATATTATCTGTCAAGACTTATTTGAAGAGCAACCAGAATGTCATACAGTGGAAAACTAGGAATCTCCATCTATTTAGTACTTTGAAGAGTAGATTACTTGCACTTTTCATGCACAGAGAGCAGATATATTTTACAGTAAACAGCTCACTAATCTAGCATGTCAGGATCCAATAGCTGGAAGCTGAAACTAGACAGATTCAGATCAGAAATAAGACATCCTTTTTTAACAGCTAGGAGAAATTGCATCAGCTTCCTAAGTGAGATAGGTATTTAAGATAGGAGGGATGAATCACAGTCTGGAGATCTCTCTCTCTCTCTCCCTTGGCTGCTGAGTAACTCCAGATAACTAGGGTAGATGCCTAACTTTTAAATGGATAGGTGAGATAAATCTGAGTTTATTAAACTGAGATAATATTCTGTGTATTTCTTTATTGTGTAACAGTCACGGCAAATGGTAGTGTAGCTGTAGTACTTAGAAAAATTGCTCTGGAATATTCCAATGCTTTTAATAACTGAGGCAAGTTTAGAAGAATTTGATGTCCGAAACTATTTAACTGCATCTGTGCAATGAAATGCATTCAGTCAGAAATGGGGATTACAGTCCTTATGATTTTTAAGCCACTCTTCAGCTTACCTCTAGAAGAGGGCAGATCAGATTTGCTAAATCAAATCATCTGAATGGTATTTGCATGACTGATTTCTAAGAGCATAAAATTGACAGAGAAGGGAGCATCAGTTATGCATTTAGTACAGATTTGCTAACGATAATGATGGTCACACGACTTTCAGAATATGTACCATGGAGAGATTATTCATGCCTAAGAAATATTTCTTAGCATACTGATTTTTTTTTTTTTTTTACAATGTATCTTTTTCAGGGCATGAAGATGGAGAAATGTCACCGAGGCTAAGCAAATATTTGAATATGAACAATTGTGTAATCCTAAGGACAAGTTCTCATGGGGTTTGGGTGACTTCTTGCAAGTAATTTTGAGCGAGATCTAAAACAAGGGCAAGTGCATACACCTACATATGCTCTGTGATTGTCCTCTACATAGCTGACCCAAACCACCCACATATGCACAAAAGTATTTTAACTTTGGTCTTACACTAACATCTTTCACATGAGACAGTAATTGGTTATAACATAAAAATGATTTCATTACTAGGGGTTACAATTAAATTCCCTCTCTACCAGAAGAGATTACTTAACGACCATGTTAAAAAAATCGGTCTTCTCTTTATGCGCGGAATTCATGACTGTTGCTTCTTTGGTCAGCTTTATCCCAAGTTTACAGACTAGTCATTGGAAAAGTGCCTTAGGAAATGGAAAATGTGTGTATGAGATTTTTTAAGTTTAAGCGAATTGAAACTCCAAATTTTGGCAGGTAACAGTCTTGGACTGCACATGTCTAAAGCCACTGAGAAAAATCTCTGCCTTTCTATCATGCCAAGTGCCTAAACTCTAGAAAGGAATGGGAAGGGAGGTACATATGCTATTAAGTGATTGTAAGCAGCCTTGTCTCTAGGCTTGGCTGGGTCTTTATAGACAGTAAATTTTATGTATTTATTGTATCAGGATGCCCTGGGTTATTGTGCAAACTAAAATTTTATTCACATGTAAATATGACTAAATATGAAACATACTTAAATGTGTTTTGTTTTTTTTTTTTTTACTACATAACTTTTGATATTCTTTACTTTGGCATTTTAAATCATCTTTTGTGTCTGGTTCCCTGATACTAAAAGCTGCAAACTCAAGATGGATTCTGAGCCTTCCCTTGTCTCAATTCTGCATTCACAGAATAAGGGGGTTAATCTGGCCATTTTTTTTTACTACATAACTTTTGATATTCTTTACTTTGGCATTTTAAATCATCTTTTGTGTCTAGTTCCCTGATACTAAAAGCTGCAAACTCAAGATGGATTCTGAGCCTTCCCTTGTCTCAATTCTGCATTCACAGAATAAGGGGGTTAATCTGGCCATTTTGGGCTAGATACTCTTCTAATAGTGATTATCTCACAGGTTGTTTAGATAATAAGATGATTCTGGTTGCGGTTGTCTACAAGGTAATTCTAGAAAAGACTGTTTTAAAATTATTAGCAATTTGGACTCTCTGAACAAAGACACTTGGAAGTATCCCACTTTTCAGAGAACAATACTTCAGTGATCTTAAAAATGGAAAAACCTAAACCAAACGGTTTATTTTTAATATTTAGGCCTATGACAATAAGAAAAAGAAATTCTTTATGAGCAATAATGCATACTGAAATAAGTCTTCAAAGTCTGGTAAGGTACTGAAAGTACTTTGTCTTTCAGCCACTTAATTCACCTAGCCGAAGCCAGAGCAGCTGGGTGATGCATGATTTGGAATACTTAATTTCTGTATGATTTTGCAAACAGTCCTTACACTTATATTGAAGGTCTGATTATTAAAGCTTTGTTGGATGTGAAAAGCTCTTTCCACTTTGCCATCTCTGCAATGAGGGCCTGAGATGGATAGGGGAATACCTCCATACAGTAAAGTGACAGTCACTGGCAGAAGTCCTAAGTCCCTTCCTCTTGCAGTAATTCTCAGGATAGGAAGGGCCACAGCTTGCCTATGCTGTAAAAACACTTTGAAGCATCCTATGTGTATCTAAAATACTCACACATAAGAAAACAGTATCCACACTGTGTGTCACATGGAAAAATAATGCTTTTTTTTCCTAAGGAAGAAACTATTTTATGAAAATATATTAAAAGAGGTTTTCAATGGACTGAACAAGGCACAAATCACAGGGAACATCAAGATGTAATTACACACTTACAGAGAAGTCTACCATGAAAAAAAGAGGTTTTGTTGGTTCTCCCCTCTCCCCCCACCCCCAAAAAATGAAAATGACAAGCACAAATTATGAAGTATACTGTGCACAATTGAGTGTGAGGAAATATCAGCTCACGAATCATTAACACCCCCAGTTTCATGAAGAGCATTATCAGCTCTGTGAGTCTGAACAAAACAATTGTCAGCTGCCACCCTTTCTCAACTAGACAATTAAAAATTTCACATTGTGAGAGGTGCAAAAGTGAGCTCGAGCCCAGCAATACTCTTGCCTAGCAGGTGCAAAAAAAGATCCTTCATCCTGCCAAAGGGCAGTCTCATCCAGGCAACATGCAGTAAGATAGGTATTAATATTCAGGGGAGGGTCTGGGTAGAGATCTGAGCATGGCCATGAGGACATCTGGGTGCTCTCCGTGTGCTTGAGCAAGGTTATTCTGGGCAAACCCTGCCCTGCTGGTGAGGTAAGGGTTGAAGGCATACAGCAGAGGCAACATCTGCTTTGGACTCATGCCAGCTTGGAGAACATGGAAGAAGAGGGGTTATGAGGCAGAGGGGTCTCATTTTACTGCTGTTTTAAAGAGAATAAGCGTGCTTGTTGGGAAAATGCTCATGGGGGCCTTCATTACCCATGCAGTTCAGCAGAAAAGATGAGCATGCACTCTAGCTGGCAAACCATCCTCTTCTATGGATGTGTTGCATGAGTAAAAGCATTTACAGTTGCATTCCTATTGTATTTTCTTGTACAGATTATCTTTCAGCTTTTCTGCTAGGGAAAAAAGATTCCCTGTGCAGCTTAATCCCCTAATATACTAAAGCACAGCACCAAACAGGATCCAGCCCTTTACCTTACCGTGTGCGAGTTTATCCATCTGTGAAATTAGTATAATAGCATTGTTCTGCCTCACAGGGATATTGTGCGTCTGCTTGTTTCTAAAGTGATGCTCCAGGCATGTTTTGAAATGCTTTCTGTTTCCAAAGTGTTTTGTAGGCCTTGGACAAAAAAAAAAAAAAAAAAGAAGAAAAAAGAAAAAAAAAAGTGTTAGCTTTGAGTGGCAAAGACAGTAGATTCCTGTATTGAGCCATGATAAAGAATTATAGAATCATCTAAGTTGGAAGGGACCTTTAAGATCTTCGAGTTAACCATTAACCTAATACTGCCAAAACCACCAATGAACCATGTGCCTCAGCACCTCATCTACCCATCTTTTAAATACCTCCAGGGATGATTCCACCACTTCCCTGGACAACCTGTTCCAATGCTTGACAACCCTATTGGTGAAGAATTTTTTCCTAATATCTAATCTAAACCTCCCCTGGCACAACTTGAGGCCATTTCCTCTTGCTATATCACCTGTTACTTGGGAGAAGAGACCAACCCCAACCTTGCTACACCCTCCTTTCAGGGAGTTGTAGAGAGCGATACGGTTTTCCCTCAGGCTCCTTTTCTCCAGGCTGAACACCCCCAGCTCCCTCAGCCTCTCCTCATAAGGCTTGTGCTCCAGACCCCTCACTAGCTTCATTGTCCTTCTCTTGACATGCTCTAGCACCTCAATGTCTTTTTTGTGGTAGGGGGCCCAAAACTGGACACAGTACTCGAGGTGGGACCTCACCAGTGCTGAGTACAGGGGGACGATCACTTCCCTAGTCCTTCTGGTCACACTATTCCTGATACAGGCCAGGATGCTGTTGGTTTTCTTGTCCACCTGGGCGCACGGCTGGGTTATATTCAGCTGGCTGTTGACCATCACCCCTGGGTCCTCTTCTGCTGGTCAGGTCTCCAGCAACTCAAGCCTGTAGCACTGCATGGGATGATGTGGGATGAGGGCTGAGAGGTGGTGATGGGGAAGATTCATGTGGCTGCTGCAGGGGACCATAGTCCCTGTGCTGTTTCCATCTCACATGTCGTGCAGCAACATGGGCCTTCACAGGGAGAGTCAGAGGTCTGCAGATGTTCCCTCCTCTCGTGCAAAAAGCTTTGAAACAGCTTTGTTCTGAAACAGGATCATTTAACTGAAGGCTGAATGGAGAAAGACATGTTTTTTTGGCAACCATCACTGCAGGGGAGCATGTTAAAAAACAAGCACTCTTCAAGAAACACCAATATCAACACAGAGAACATTTTTGCAACTTAAAAAATAGGTTGGAACCCACCTGTCACGTAATGAGTTGACTCTCTATATGAGTCAGTCTCATTTCCTGATAAGTGTTTTATATTACTAACATTCAATTACACTGGAAGTTATTTAGGGCAGAATGAATGTTTATGCCTATGAAAGTTTACTGCAGCGAGACGTTTGTTCTGAAGCTACTGGAAGATGAATAATGATGCTAATAACAATAACATATTTAAATCAGAAAATGCATTTGTTCATTTGTATTCTTAGATCTCTGATCATTCCTTCTCAAGAGTTTCTCACTCCATATTTTTACTTAATGGGACAGTATTCCTCAGACAAGCTGCTCTGAAGACTGTTTACTTAATAAGCAAGTTGAATGACTGAGTTAGGGCTGAGAGAGAAAAAGAGGGAGAGAAAACACCATCCAGCTGAAAAGCCAAAAGAAAGTAGCAGAAAAAGATGGTTTTGTAACCCATCTCTCCCTTTAGGCTTTTCATGTAAAATTCTTTATTTCAGTTCTGCAAAACTAGGTCTCCCTTTTTTGGAATGACATTTCTGCTGATTTCAAGGTATTTATAGCATACAGGCACTCTATTTGATTCTCTCTGTGTTACTTATTTACACAGTAGTGATGATCTCCTTGGTATTCGCTGTAAGAACAACTTGTGGATTTCTTTTTGTACATCAGGGGAGCTCAGTATCGATAACCTCAGCCTTTGACAAACGGTGAGCCTGTCCCCTTTTTGGAAGACAAGGTCCAGTGTAAAAAGCCCAGAAGATATTCTCAGATATTCTATTTGTTTTCCTTCTAGCTTTAAGTGTTTTTTTTTACATTTTCAGAATTTTTTCTGCATGACAAGAAGCAGAAGGTAATCTTTTACTAAATAAAAATTGATCCTTGCTAGCTCATGGAGCTAGGTGTGTTGGAATAATAAAGCACAATTTGAGCCTCATGAGCAACAGTAACATCATATCATTAAATTCATGTCAGCTGAGAGCTTGAAGTAATATTTCAAAGGAACTGAAGTTTCTAAGAGTCTAAGTTGCATTAATGAAAACCATTAAACTTTTATGTATCATTTGTATTTAGGAGAAAATTAGGGACACAAGCATTTTCCTGGGACATACAAGCTGTGGGCCTTTTGAAGATTTTAGCTAATAGGAATCTGCTGTTCTTGCCATGTAACGACCTCTGAAAATCTGATCCCATGTCATTTTTAAAATGGAAGTTCAATGATTTTGACAATTTATCCTTGGCACTATGAATTCTCAGCTTGATCACAATTTTACATTTAATTCTAGTCAGTTCTAAAGACTCAAAGCTAGGCCTCAGTTTAGATAGTCAATTGAACCAATTATACCCACTGAGTACCCAGCTTTAAATTGGTTAAAACAATTTTTGGGGTGATTTGTGCCCAGTTTCTAAGCTTGTTTTCCTCTTCATACCTTTTTTTTTTTTTTTTTTGGTACCAAACTAAGCAAAGAAACACTAAAATCTCCAAATTACCTTTTGAATTTGAGTTTCAGGTTCTTTTTTGGTTGGCTTGTTAAATTAGGGATTGAGATTTAGATCAAATTCACAGAAAAAACTTGTTAGAGTGGACATCTACTCTAACATTGTAGAGAGATACTAAAAGAAAAAAGTAGTATTAGTAGTCAGAGCAATTTTACCTATTCAAATGTCTAATAATGTTCCTTTTGATGCAAGGTCATGTGAATTTCCATTTCTTCCCTGAAGGCTTTATTGACATCACATCTATCTTGAGTGAATTTTTTCATATTCTATTTTATCCTCAAAAATCTCAGGACAACCACCTTAGACTGTAGAGCAATCATTTAAAATATTGCTTTTATTTTACCTGGATTAGTGGTAAAGCCATGTTTGCTGAACTGAAGTATATTAAACAGAAGATCTTTGAGAACAATTGTTTTTTGCCTGTAAGATCTGCATAGTTAAATTTCATTTGCTCTCTGGGAAACCTGTCAAAGTCTCTTATTATATCTTTAACATCCTTTCACTCAAATTAAAATATATTCCATTATATCTTCAGTGTAGTAGAAAAACTCTGAGACTTGCACAAATTTTAATGGAACTTTTTAACAGTATTTCTCGTGGCATAATAAATTTGTCTTAAGTAACAGATATTTTTTTCAGGAGTAAAAATAACTGCTGGAAATATAAATTCTTGATTGTCCAATAGGGCCAGTTTAAGAGTTTTCTTCTCACAGGGCATGAGTGCTGGATATCTGAAAATTCTCTCAAGCTCATATACCAAATTCCTTAACATCTGTACTGATCAGCAAGTGATGAAAACTAAAACTCTGATGTTGTTTAAATGATTTGTTTAAGTTCAGGTCCCAAATATATTGCCACAGCATTTAAGAATATGTACCTGGAGAATGCAGCAGGCTTTCTTCTATTACTCATTTCTTCAAGGTTTTATAATCTGATGCATGTCTTTCACAGCTGATGAGAAGAATAGAAGAATTAGGGATCATCAAAAGAGTGATTTAAAAAAAAGTAATGCTGAAAAAAGTTTTCCTATATCTCATTTGAATATTCTGTGAAATTTTTTAATTAAAAATACTTACCAGCAATACTATTAAAATCAATGTGAAATTACAAATACTTCATACACTCCACCCAGGCTTTCTGAAAATACACTTTTCCTTAATATGTTAGGAATATATTTGAGGCTGTGATAAATATTAATTTCACATGAAATGTTTACTGTAAGAAAGAGGAAGTTTCAGATAACTGGCATATTTCCTATGAAAATAAAACAACCAGCTCAAGAAGTATACTTGTTTCAGAGTCTGCACTTGTCTTTTGGTGCCCAGCGACAAGACCAGAGGCAATGGACATAAACTGAAACACAGGAGATTCCCCCTGGACATAAGGAAATACTTTTTTACTGTAAAGGTGACTGAGTGCTGGAACAGGCTGCCCAGAAAGGTCATGGAGTCTCCTACCTTGAAGATATTCAAAAGCCATCTGGACACGGTCCTGGGAAAGTAACTGTAGGAGGTTTTGCTTGAGCAGAGGGATTGGACCACTTGTCCTCCAGAGGTCTCTTCCAGCTTCAACCACTCCATGATTCTGATTCTATGATTCTTTTAGTACGTAGTACACAATATAACATTCATATTTTATACCTCCATTCAAATAGTGCAAATCAAAACAAAAATATCATGTGTCCATTGCTCTTGGACTTCACAAAAGGCTCTTTTTGCTTTTTGGAAACTTTTTCTATACTCTCAGTGGTAATGAGGATAAATAAAGATTTCTTTAAATGAAGACTCTGCTTTGGAAAATGTTGTATAAGCAAAGAGTGCCCAGCTTTCCCAAGAGTTTTCCTGTGCCCTGCTGAGGAACCACCGAACTCACCGCAGAGCCCATGCAAACGTAGAAAGACCTGCTTCAGAATTCACCATATGCCTAATAGGCACTTTATTATATTAATTTTGTAATTGTTGCTTCTGTCTACCCAGCTTCAAATTCATAATGTCCTTCAATGAGCTCCTCAGCATTTTACACTGTGGCAGTTTATTTATGAATTCTACTGTAACCTTTGTATCTTCTTCCCTCCTTGTTATCAACCTTCATGTGTTTGTTAATCCTTACTGTGAAATAAGGTTTTGCTTAGCAGTATGGTTTAGTGCTGGGTTTTGTCAGTGTTGAGGGTTGGACTAGACAATCTGAAAGGCCCAATCCAGCCTAGGCGATTCTGTGATTCTATGATTCTAAGGCAGTCCTACCACCAAGAACTGAGGCACAGGGACACTGTGGGATGGAGCCACAGTGATGTCTCCTAAGCTGCAAAACCGCTGAGCATTTAGTCACCTCCATAGCTTTATCTCTAAGTGGTGTATCAGGAGAGGTGTACATCCAAGAGCTGCCCTCACAGCACTAGTATGTCAGATGACAACCTACTGAAAGCAGCCAGGAGAAAAACCTGACTAAGGAGGTGTAATGTAAACCTGAATTGTAGACCTCTGGCAATTGACTGTCCCGGAGGAAGAAATCCACTGGGAATTCACATTTCATGAGCAGGATTCATCTCACCTAACTTTAGACATGGACTTGTGAGCTATGGAATTCTGTTAGTCACTTGGGAATAACAGACTGAGTTTTTCTTTAAATAAAGAAATAAAAGACAATTCCAGAAAGCAGTTTAGACAAATGCTTGGGATACCTGGAATGAATCACACACTGGAAGTGCCTATTTCTCTCCATTCATAAAAGGAGACAGCTGAACGGCTGCTTCAAGAGTCTCCACGTGAGCTAGTCACCCTTGACTCCTTTCATAGACAATGAAGAAAAATAGGCACTTTTCAAATGCAATTCGTCTACCCAAAATCTACACAGATGATTCACATCCGACACGTGCTTTTCCTGAATGACTCTTTAGGAGTTTGGGGAGACTAGCTCAAAGATCTCTCTACTGTAATATTTCATTCATTAATGAATCCCACCAGGACTCTTTCCATGAATAGGGTCCATAGTTACTTTACTTTTTTTTCCCTTATCTTGTTTCTCCAATCACATAGGAAGTTTGTGGTTCAGCTAAATACGATATCCAGGTTTCCTGAATCCTAAAGTACTGTGTCAGCGCATGCTGTGTTGTCTTCATTTTGCCTTATTTTTCCTCACTTCCTGCTGTTGCCATCTCACAGGATTCACTCCCTTCTACCCTGTGACCTTATGAACCGTGTATTTTTAGCAGCCATAGCCATTTCCTGACCAGTCTGGTCATCCTGTCCATACTGTCTTATCTCCAGTCTTCTTCCATCTCCATTGTTCAACCACTCTATATCTCACTCTTTTAAACTCACTCAGATCTTCTGGTCTAACCCCGTTTCAGCCTGTTGTTGATTTTAGCAAATTTTCAGCCATGTTTCCCTCCTGTTTCCACCTCCCCTCTTGCACCAGCTGCCATTAAGTTTCTACCTGTATCTTAGACCTTAGTCTGGAACTGCAATGTAGGTCTGAGATTAACCTTATTTCCGTACAACGTGCCCTGTCCAAAACAGAAGCTTGTATGTATATTTGACAATCAACACCCACATTTTGGCGTCAGTTGGGACAGGACAGTAGAACTACTGAAATAAGCCTGATTTTTTTTTTTTTACAAATAAAGCCAAACAAATGACTGAATCCTACGTGCGCTGAAAATTGATGCATCTCCTTCAGAAACAAAAGATAGTAACTGGTTTCACCTCAGATAGAAATATAAATGTCCTGGAATTATTGAACTAGATCCGTCATATATCTTTCTTCTGTTATGCACATAAGAATAATTTGCAGTTCTATATTTTCACTCATAGGTGGCGATAGAAAATTGATACATTATTTACTATGCTTTTTCTTAAAGATGTTCCTCAGAGACTAGAGAAAGCATAATGAACTTTCCCAGACATTTAAAGTGATGGATTTTTCTTGTTTTGTGCACCAGGGCATTTGTAGAAGGTCATTTTAAATTGTGTCTGCACATCAAACATACCTGTGTGTACCTCTCCAGGCAAATATGTATAAAAAAGTCAGCCTTTGATCTCCTTAGCTTGCTCTTCCTTCTTTCCTTCTTTCTTTCTTCTTCCCTCCCTCCCTTCCTTCCTTCCTGCCTTCCTTCCCTCCTGCCTTCCTTCCCTCCTTCCCTCCTTTCCTTTTGTCTCTTTCACTTTTTATTTTATTTTATTTTATCTTTCTTTCTTTCTTTCTTTCTGTCTGTCTGTCTGTCTGTCTCTTTTTATTATGGGGTTTTTCCTCTATTTGTCTCTTCTTCCTGCATGTTTGCCTGCCAGCTTGTCTACTTCTTTCCGTTCCTCTCTCCCTCTCTCACCTTCCATCCATTCCTTCTCTTTTCCTTCTGCCCAACCTTGCTTCCTCCCTCCTTTCCCTATAAAAAAACACCAACCAAACCAACAGTTGGTTTACCCAACTTGTTTTGTCCCTCTTGACTGCCAAATGAAATGAAACTAAGGGAGCTCTCTGGCTCTACATGCCTGGGTGCACACAGATGCTGATACCTTTCCTAATACTCCCTCTCCCACATGCATCAAAAGACGCAAATAGTAGTTCCCAGTGACAATCCCAATATGTTCACTTTTCCTATTCAAAGCTGTCAGAATGATGTAATAAAAAATAAACTGAACTTTATGGTAAATGCCTCAGGGTAAATGTAGCTCACATATGCCATTAGAGTATCTCTTTGTTTTGTTCCTTGAAATATAAATGCCTTCATCTTGAAATATCTTCATATTAGCTACAGCTTCAGTTCAGAAAAAGGTAAAAAAAATATCTTTAAAACAAAATATGTTTGGCTGTTTTGCCTGACAAGTGATGATACTGGAAGGCATTCACTTAGCTTAAATTAGAACATTTCACCTAGGCTACAAATCAGAACTTAATCTTCCTTATGGTCAGTGGACTATTTGGTGATTGAACTTGCCCTCTGGAATAGTCATGTGGACCACTGGGAAAAAATCTGTCTGTATCACATCAAGGAAGTTAAAAGAATTTATTTGGAAATAGATATATATTCATCATTTCAGAATATTAGTTAGCATAAACATAGATGATATATAAATTCATCTCACCAATCTTTGGCATTTAACCAAGGCATGCATGTTAGGGCAGTAATTGCACAAATCTCCTTTTACAGATGATGGATAGAGATTTTAAGAGAGGAAGTCAGACCTGAGTTGGACTAATGCAAGTTTCCAGCTGACCCAGCAATTACATATGTCCAAATAAGGCAAAAATACATCAAGATTTGCGTTACATAAGCATAAACTTGTAATAGGCAAATCATCTTTCAGCCATTTCAACTGCTCTAGTTCTTACATTAATTTAAAGATTTGATCTTCATGCTGTTCAACCAGAACAAATCTGACAGACAAGTTACTCTGGAATCATGTTTCCCCCTGGGAACAATACAAGAAGTTTTATAATGAAGAGGGCCTAACAGACTCAGTCAAAATGTTGAAGAAAATTATCTTCCTGACTTTACTTGGCACTGAAGACTGAGTTGGTCTTATTATTTTAGTCCTCAAATGTACAGTAAAACTGTTATGTGAAAGGTTTTGTTTTGGTTTTGTTACTTTCTTCCTGCAAAAAATATTGTGCAATTCAATTTCCCAAGCATGAACAAGATGACAAGAAAATTTTCCTAGGGTGGACTTTGCTCTCCTGTGTCTCCTGGAAACAAACAATCCCAGACTCCAGTAAGGGAATTATCTCAGCCCTTGGTGGCAATCACTTGCCCAGTCCAGCTGTTCTTTGGTCCTCAACTAGTCCTCAGATCAATTTTAGGGCAGCTTAGTAAGTTTACGACTGTTTTGGTTTGTGTTGCAATCACTTTTTTTGTAAGAGCTCATGGGAAGACTATTTGCATGCATCTTGTTGCAGAGAGTACTGGCTCCAAGATGAAACAAAACTCGGCTGGAGAAGCAGACAATACACAAATGCCTACCTACAACAAAATGTGCATAAACTGTGCTCTCACTGGAGCTCATCAGCACAGTCCAGCTGCTTTTTGTTTACAGCAAGGGCAATGTTTTCCCTTACTGGAATAAGTATGACCAGTCTTTTGCAACAAACATAAGAACTCCCAAGAGCTCTTTCAACAAATATTTAGAAAGTTATGGCATGATAAGGAGTAAAGCTAGAACTAAGCAATGGTTCTGGGGTTGGATTTCATCTGCACTCTTAAGTTCAAGGCTGATATTTTGATTTCTGCTTCTGGCGCATCTCTAGAAAAAGCTCTGCTGTTCTGGTGATTGAGCTGAGAACATAATTAGCAATATTTTTTGCTCAGATATCATATTCATCTTTCAAACTTATGAATGTACAGATAATGAAAGTCTTAAGTGAACTCATTATTCACTTATTAATATTAATGTATTTCTTCAGCAAACAACTTTTATCAGTGTTTTGTCAAAATAAGGAATGGTGAATATTAATACAATATAAATGATCTATAATTTGGGCCATGCTACTTACCAGATATGACTAGAAAGAAAAAAAAGACTGAAAAAGGGAGGACAAAGATAGAATGACATGAGCTCCGTACAGAAATTATGAAATTTTAAGCACCCACCTCCAGTCCTTTGTTCTTTTCCCTTTAATTTTTCCTCATTTTTCTACCTTGAAATTTGGAAAAATCTGGATAGGAAAGAAAAATAGTTCTTTTCTCAAAAGTTTTATGATTTTTCAGAAGTACGTAGGAAATATAATGTTTTTTAGTCACAAGTTAACAGAAATTAATTTCAATACAGTGTGAATTCTTGAGTACATAATAACACTTGGTAGAGAAATTTTAGCTTTCTCACTGTTGGGCTTCAGACCACAGGAATATTTGAGTAAAACAAGTATGCAAGATATGTTAAGATGCACAAACTTAAATTTACATTCATATATTGCCTAGAATTGAGGCAGTCATTTGTGGACCTTTTAATTTTTTATTTAGTTCTGAAGAAATCACTTCTTTTTGTGTTAAAGAAACAGCACAAAGCTCCCCTTTCAGGGAGTGCAGAAGTTCCCATGGAGGTGAGAGAATCATCTTTGAAGGCTTCTTTGTTATTTTGTGACACTGTCTTCTCTCAGAGAACTTCAGTCCTTCTTCTGAGATAAAGGAGATAAGACCATTCCTCTACCTCTACAGCTGTAACCACAAAGGTCAAGATCACAACATTGTCATATCTCAAGATTTCATCCTGAACTTCATGATATTTGTCTTCTTTTTTTTTTTTTTTTTTTTTTTTTTAAAAAAAAAAAAAAAAAAAAAAAAAAAAAAAAAAAAAAAAAAAAAAAAAAGTTCTAGGAAAAATATTAAACCCCAGACTGTAGTTGCATATTTATCTATAAGGTTTGTAAAGGATATCTCTTATACCTGTGTGACAGCATGTGCACCCATTTCAGGTTGATCTCCAAGCTACATTTGAGATGTCCCTGTTTTTTTTGGTGGTGGGGTTTTTTTCTTAGGGTTTTGTTTTTTTTTTTTTTTTTTTTTTTTTTTTTAATAAGCTTCTGCTTCTCAGTTATCATTTCAAAGAAACTAAGTGTCTTTGGGGATAGAGGGAGAACTTGGAAAATATGAGTTCCTGGGGTCTCAGTAAGTCAAAAGACAAACTAAAATGCCCCATACAAGTTATGTTTAAGCCACATTTTTTAATCTTTTGTTAATATCTGAAGCCCTGGCTTAGCAATACTGAGCTTCTGACCTTCCTTTACTTGTGAACAAGTATTCAAGGAAGTTAGGCTGTTAATAGCAGTAAGTCCAACATTTGTTTCAATGAAAACCCTTTAATACAATTTCAATAATGTGCATAATCTTCTGTTAAGATAAAAGGTGAAAAATAAAGAGCTGGCCCAAAGATATGTTTAGCTCATGTTCAATTAGATCATGTCTTTTCAAGGTAAGTTTTTCTTCCTTCTACTATAAAATAGGCCCAGACTTACCACCAGGAAAGAAGTCTTTTGGGATTTGTCCTAGGTTCATTTTAACCCTGCAAAGTGTTTTCAGATTTCTTACTTGGATTTCAAAACATTAAATCCATATGTCTAAAAATCTATATGCTTTAAGATAGACTATAAAGAAGTAAAAAAAAAGAGAAAATGAAAAGCAAGCAAGATCCATGAAAACAGCTCGTGTAAATGTTTAAATGTTAGGTTAGCTTTCTAGCTGTGTGGGAGACTGGATCACCAAATGGCAATTAATTTAAATGGCTATTGAGTTTCTAAAGAGTCAACTCTTAATTAGATGTAGACCTCTTGGCATTTTTGTGAACTGAACCCGTAGCAGTTTATTTGGGATTTCAAAATCTCCACCAGAATTCAGTGTTTAATGTAATTTGATGGAAGTCAATGAAAAAACTCCAACAGGGCCTTTTAAGCCAGGCGTGGGTGCCTTCCCCCTGCTCAGAGCAAAGCAGATTTCTCAGGCACCTTGCTTACGCCACACACTTGCACACTCTGTAAAGTGACCATGAGTCATATAAAAAGAAATCTCAAGCTGTCCTGAAGATATAGATTCCCTGCTTCTGCTTCAGGAATTGATGAATGATAGACTGTATTTATCATCAGGCATTAAAGGACAGGCTCTAGTGATGAGAAGCCGAAATTAGACTGGTATCTTGAGGTCTCCAGCTTCTTTTTCCCTCAGTAACACATTTATTGAAACACAAAACTCTTCAGGGTGGAGACTTCACTTTTGCAAATGTGCTGGCCTTTCCAAATTGAGTAAAAATGTGCAAATTTCAGAAGTGACAAAGCACCTGTAATAACAACTAAAGCTGGAGGAATGTGTGGGTATTCAGCATTTGTTTTACATCTTCACTTCCATTTAAGTTTCTACAGTGTAAGTGCTATTTGAGGCACCCAGAGGGAGACTTTCAAAAGCACCTTTATTATATGTAGGAACACATCATCACCGCAGAAGTCAATAGGATCTGTGCTTCTAAATCTCTGGCAAGTTTACATTAAAAATTTAAAAAAAACCCAAACCAAACCCCAAAACCGCCTGTAAGCTTTACTTACAGATAATCAAAGAAAGGGGATCATTAAACCCAGAAAATATAGAGGAGGAGGAGGCTGCTAAAAAGGTTGTGGCAAAAACACAGAAAAAGAGAAGGCTTTCATGGCTTTAGCTAGAAGTCAAAATACCATTTTGCTTGGGGGCAGAGAGGTGAAGTGAAATAAAAGTATAGCATAAGGAAAACAGAAAATTGAAACCCTCATGAAAGGTGTCACAATTAGAGACCAGCAAATGCAAATGCCAATGTTATTTCTCAGTTGCAGCAGAGATTTCTCCTGATCATGTTGTGCTGTCTCCAGCCCTGCGCATGTCTCATTAAAAGCCACTAGTATAAATGCATCATAGTTGATTTATACCAGATATGGTCAATCACAGCCACTAAAGCCTTTTTTACAATTTCGCCTACAGCAGAATGTTAGAATTCATGCCCCCAGCATTGCTGCAGTCAGGGGTACCTTGGGTTGCTGTAATGTCAACATGATGAAAGTGTTACAGATTTGCCTTTAATACTACAAAGTTACTCTAAAAAGACAATGATTTAACTGGAGGGGGTTACAATAATGTTGATAGTAAAGTAATAAAATTAGTAAGAATCAAGAAATTCGACTTAGAGAGAAAGCAAAGTATTTTCTTAACAAAAATAAGAATAAAATTCCAAGCTCTGGAGCCTAGTCAAGTTTAATTAAAATCAATACAACTTATTTTCCTAAGCAAAGAAAAATGTAAGAAAGCAGAAATTGTGAAATAGGTTGAAAAATAAAGCTTTATAACTGGAACCAGAGGCACATGGCTGAAAAGCTGCTGTGAGGAATGGAGCTGAGTATGGAATGGTGTGGGGGAGAGGTGTCAAAAACACACTGGAAAGATACCTTTAGAAGCCAATGCATAGCAATGCCAGGAGACAATAGCTATGACCTAGATTGTTCAAATGAGAAAGGAGTTAGGCACAGATATTCTGTTGAAATTCAATTTCAGCTGAGTCTATCTTCTTTTCATTAGGGCTCTGTTAGTTATTGCTTTTTCTGTTTACCCCTTTTTAGAAAAAACACAATGTTTGAGTTGATCTGAACTGCAATTTTTTTTTTTTGCTTTCTCATTTAAAGTCAAACAAAAGGCTTGCCTCATCTAGAAACAGTGTTTTCCTTCAAATGAAGGCCTGAATCAAAAAAAGGGAGAGTAGTTGAGTCCTGTCTTTCACTTGCAGGCTTGGAGTATTAGATATTTTTATCCTCTTTCCTTTTTCACTAAACCGAATCAGCCTGTCCCTCCACTTAGGGAAATTGTCCACCCATGTACTCGAGCATGCTGAAGTCATCTGGTCTCAATTTCTTGTTGCTTTCCTCCACTTGCATGAATGGCCTTTTCAGAGGACTGCAAAAAAAAAACAACAAACCCAAACAAAGAGACTTCCATGATGCTGCTGATTGGACTTTCCAAGAGGAAGTCAGATATATGTCATGTTTCTCATACTAATTCATATTTAACTACTTTATACAAAGCAAAATAATATCAGTATTAAAATAGCAGCCCCCTCTGTTCAATGTAAGTGGTCATACCAAGACATCTAATTAATTTGAGGAGGGTTACAGTCACAGATCCTTTGATCCATCTTCCATCAAGATGAGACAAGACTACACTTGGCATTGTGTAGCTTTCTAAGAAAACTCTCTTAGAGTTGATTTTGAGATGAGAAGAGCAGAGAATTTGGAAGTAGAAACAAAAGGGAGAGTCCTAGCTATCCTAGAAGAAAGGTGAAGGTCATCTGAGGTGTGGGGAAACCCAAACAAATGGGCAAGTCCTTACAGCCTTAAACTGCCTCTGCCCAAAGGTCTCCACATCACACAGATTAAGTTTCATCCAGCAGACCCATTTACGCTCTGGGGAAGACCATTAAACTACTAATAAGGAGACAAGGGTGCATAGATCTGGTATAAGAGGAGTGTAAGCAGTGCAAAGAGTTTCCAATTTTTCAAGAGTAACAGCAACAATGAAGTGGGGAGCCAGCTGACTTAGACTGTGAAACAAGGAGTGACAATCAAGTAGGAAAATGAGGGAAGTGAGGCAACAGTCTCAATTACATGAGAGATCAAACTTACCGTTCCTTGGTGATAGATGTCCCACCTCAAGCACTATGTGCAGTTTTGGGTGCCTTAATATAAGAAGGACATCAAACTGTTAGCAAAAGGTTGTTTTCTGAGGTAGTGGTCGGTCACTGGAACAGGTTCCCAGGGAAGTAGCCATGGCACCAGGCCTGTTAGAGTTCAAGGAGTGTCTGGGAAATACTCTTAGTCATATGGTTTAGTCTTGTTCTGCTAGAAGTAGAGGTTTGCACTCAAGAATCCTTATGGGTCCCTTCAAACTTGAGATATTCTGTGATTCCATAATTCTATGATATGCAAGGTAACTGATTTAAAAATTCACAGATTATCTGTTGCTGCATGTTGACTGCAGCACTGAGATGCAGGGCATATGAGATGTGAACCCAGTAAGTCTAGAAACAGAGAAGCCTTCCTCCTGCACGCATCTCCTTTTATCATGGAGAAGTTGTCATCTTTTCTGAAAACACTGAATGGGAGAAAAGTGCCTAAGGTAAGAAAACTTGCTCTGATTAATTCATTTCTTGACAGAGAATGGAGTTTAAGTAGCTTGGATTTTTATTGATTTAAAGTCCACTATAGACTTGTGCATCCATAAAACCATTTTATATTGCCAATCCAATCCTGAGATACTTCAGATGTGATACTCTCAGAAATTTCTATACCCATATTGACACGACAAAACATGGAAGTCCCAGAACAGTTTACCTGCAGGTGTCTACACATCTGCTAAATGACTAAGCTCCTGGTTTAGTTAAAGGAAACGTAATTAAAACAGTCAATGGGTTCTAGAACTCAGTTAATTTCCCTGAATGAATGTGTCTATTGCCACTTGAAGTTCCCTTGTGGCTCCGACTTGGATCACAGCTGAGTTTGCAGCAGGGTTTGTGTCTCCTACAGGGCTCGTGTCATGTTTGTCCAAGCTATGGAGATGTCTCAAATGTTCTAGGATGTCCCCCTGTTAGAAAGCAGATGTATCTGTGTTGCTCAGATTATCAGCTCACCCTGAAGTAGTTATCTAGGGTGGCATCCAGTTGCCAAAACACATTCTTGTGTCATTTTAGATTCTGAGAAATACCTTGGTTGGGCTCTAGCTGCTGCTTCACAATGGTGTCATCTCCCATAAATCCTATGTTACATGTGTCAGTCTAGTAGGAATGCCTTAGGCATTTCAAAAGGCGCTAGATATTTAAACTTCAGAAAGCTTAAAGGGTTGAATTCTACTTTTAATGGCTGGTCAGTTAAATAGTTCTCTGAATAAAATATCTGTTGCCAGTACCTATCAGGAAATTAAATACTCAGCTCACATATGGACACCTAAATATAGGTCCTTTAATCTTAAATGGGATACCACCCCTAGAAATCACTGGTGGAACATTAGAATTTTATATGTTAAACTTAAGCATGTTGTCTACTGGGAAAAAAACCTTTTTGTTCCCTTTTCCAGCAAAGCTCTTGTTTGAGACATCTTGATTCCAGTGAAAAACGTGGAATTTTAAGTATAATGACTGAAACAAATGTTTATACAGGCCATAATTAATTTCTCAGCAACAGAACTGGATCTATCTTGCAGGTCAAGGGAATCTTGTAGCCAAAGTTTCACTGAAGCTCATTCCTGGTGATTGGAAACCAATCTCTGGTGGTAAACAATTTATCAAGGCTGCATATTTGGAACTTATCTATCTTAGTGCAAAGCTCCTAAATAATAAATTAATAAGGACATATTTGATGGAGGAAATCTGCACTTTCTGTGGAATGCCAAATAGTAGGATTTTGCTCATCACCCATCTGTGATGGAAAACCCCTTTCTCTTTTGCAATATCGATTGCATTTAGATAGCTAGAAATTTTCAATTAAGCTAGTGGACTTGGTCCCTCCTGAACCTTTGCCACTCATATCTAAAATATCTAACGTATTATTCTCAGATGGATATTTTCCCTTTTCTTTCAATATACTCAGCAAGTGCTGAAGAAACTATTTTTGAACCTATTGGTAGTTCTATCTAGCCATGCATCAGTAACAAGTGTCCCATTACAAATGAAGCTGACAGAGGAGCTGGCCAAAGTCAAAATCAAAACTACCATCTGAATTCAGGTCAGGACATGGTGCTGGAAGTATTTACAGGCTCAGATATATGTGTCCCCCTGTTAGAGAAGAGAGGGCAAAAAGGAATCCTCCTCCACTGCACCACTTGGAAATTTTGATTTTGAGACAATATTGCCTCACATGAGAGACCAGGGTCAGCAACTTAATTTTCTGACAAAAAGTCATTTGCGTTAGTTGATCTAAAACTAGGTCCTGCAGACTACATTACATTTCTGGGGACAACTTTTAATCTACATAGTGAATTTGATCACAGATCATCACAGAAACATTCACCAGATTGTCACTTAAAGAACAAGATATATTTCTTTAAAATAACCTTTTTGAAAACAGATATTTAAAATTTAATAGCAATAGCAAAGCTAAAGTCCTAAGAAAGCAAAACATTTTGATACACATTCTTTGTCTTCTCTGTAGGAATTGAGAAGACAAAAGCATCCTGATCATGAAAAAAGAAATCAGATAAAGACTTGGATGGAATAGAATAGATTCTATTTGGACTTGGGTTGAAGTTTGAATTTGAAGGCAAATTGTGGTCTTGGAACAAATTGAGAAAGAGAACATTTTTGGAAGAAGGATGCAAGTATCTTTCAAAGGGAGCTTTGTCATATTTGGAAGAATAAAAGAAACATTCAATACTTAACAAAAATGAATTGAGATTCCAGTCCTTTTGAGGTTTGTCTATCTCTAGCCTTAGTTACTGTGAAATTCCTTGACAACAGTAATAAAGCATTTACACTGAGAGTCTTGACTTGTGCCCACCTGAAACATTCTTCTTCTGTTGACTCAGAAAGCTTTGGGGGCAAAAATTGTGTGAAGCAATGAGCCTATTCAATATTAGACAAAGGGATAAAGCATACAATACTGGAGACATATTTTGCCTTTGCCTATGAAATGTTTCAAGTGAAAACTGCTTCTTTCAACACTGCAGACCTTGTGGGAAATGACCTGTACACTGGATAAGTTGACAGGCACAGTAGGGGATTTCATTACACCTCAGAATTTGACTGGCACAACCAGCTCTCTCTGGCTCTCTCTAACCCCTGGCAAGTGCTTGGAATTGAATCTGTAAATGTTAATCAATATTTCAGGCCTATTAAATAAAGAAAGGCATTGTGGAAATCAAAGCACTAGCGGCTAGCATGGTGCTATACAATGACTTCCAGGCCATCAAAAACCTTGTAGAGAGCAAAAGAGCAAATATTTTAATAAAACAATTACCTCTACAATTTCAACCTGCAGAAGAATGTTACATCTCCAACCCTATCACACTAACTTAATTTTCATTTCAAACAGGTCAGTGAACAGGAGCAACTCAATACAGATATTTAATGAGTCTTTAGGATGCTATCCTAAATCTTTGGGAAAGTAAAAGCCTACTACGTGTTTAAAATATCTGGAAGCACATCCATTTCTCCTCAAAGATGAAATGGGGCAGAACTGTACCCAAAGTCTGAGGAAGTTTCACCATTGATTTTAGTGGATACGGGCACTGAGTGAGATTCATGGGTGGGACTAAATTAACACAGTTGTAGACAGCCACACCATAGGCAGCTGTGGTTGAGCTGGTCACCTGAGGCTCACTTTGGAGAGAAACGAGAACTTCTGGAGTGCAATTTATTTCATGTTAAAGCCAATGACTAAAATAGGTCAAATGAATTGTACCTTAAAGCCCTCTGGTCTCTGAAATGATTACAAACAGAACCACAGGTAGCCAAAGCAACTAAGCAATGGACATCGAAAGTCAGATGAGATGAATCACTACATCCCCATATAGCTAGTTGTGCATGGACATAAACCACACTGCAAAACACAAGTGAGTGTGTGCTACCCTTAATCAAGTGCAAAAGGGTAAACATAACAGAGAATTTAAGACCATTAATGAATTAGAGAGAGTTATTCACAGTTGTCAGTTACAACATGGAGCTCATAAGATGTTGCACTCAACACCTGGTCCTGTAGCTCCACCTGAAATGTCATCTGCTCCAGGCCCTGTGTGACAGTACTAACCTGTCCTTGAAGGAATACTGTAGGTGCTGAAGGTGTGGAAAGCTACAGATCCTTGCAAGGAAGGGCACATTATGGCAGATCCCTGCAGGGAAGAGGGAGGAGGCTAGTGTTCAAAGGAGACCTTAAGACCCCCTGCCTCTGAGCCTATACAAAGCCAAAGGGTCAGAAAGAGGTAGAGCACCACACTCTCCCCTGTCATAGCCTCAGCCTCTGACACTCGTGGTGAAACTTAAGTCCTAATCGTTTTCTTTAATTTCATTCTCATGTTTTCTCTCCCTTGTTAAATAAAGCACCTGTTATTTACAGCTCTCATCAGCCTGCTCCCAATGTAATGAGACTGCAGAAAGTTTGCCTGCAAACTCCCACTCCTTCTGTCAGCTTGATTGTCTGGGGATGCCTTGTGAAGCTATTCATGCTCTATCACCACCTCCTGCTTCCTCACCTTCTTTCCCCTCTTCTTAGCTGAGGCATGTTCTTGCCTGTCATCTTCCCTCATGTCACTCCTGCTGGGTTGTGTAAGATACAAAAATGTTACAAAAGTACATTTAATTTACTAGTGTTATAACACAGACCTTCCCCCATCATGTTTCAACTATCCCCACTGTAATTTGAGGATGTGTCATATTCTCACAATGACAGAGCAAGTTCTCCCTGTGGTGCTCTGGTTTTCCTTTCTCTTCAGGTCTGGGTGAAAGATATGAAGACTGGAGAAAGAAGTTTTAATCTCCAGTAAACATGAAAAAGTTTTGAGCCTGTGCAATCAGAGCAGATCATGCAGGTTATTCCTTCAACGGGACAAAGACACTTCCGTAAAGCTGCTTCATGGGAACCGATGTAGAATGTTCCCTGAAGAAAGCTGTTCATGAAAGTGCCATGAGACTGGTTAATGAAAGGCTAACTCTATGAGAGGTGATTGATGTAATGATAATTATATAAGCTGAACTGTAACAAGTCTTGGACATTGGAGACCAGGCTCAGAACCTGGGGATGACATCTGTGAACTGTGTGTGTGGAGTCCAGCACTTAAATGCTGGCTATGATGAAGATCTTACAGACCCCTCAAAAACCCACAATAACCTTGACAAATTCACAGGTACACTGCTCCATGTGGTCTTTGGAAAGATCCACAGTGTGAATGCAGACACCATTACCAATGAGAAGAGGCATCAAAGTTGTCATGGATCTGAAATACTTGTGGTGAACATTTTTAGAGGACTGAATAAATGACTGGTAGTGTTGGAACTAAGGTGATAAGGCTCAAAAAACCAACTGACTAAGTCATGAGAATAATAAATAACTCATGTTATTAACCCATCAAGTGTTGTTGCAACACAACAAAACTATTCCCTCAGCATGCTGCACACAACAGAGAGATTCCTCTGCAAACCAGTCCCAGAACTGATTGCTCAGCTCTCCTTGCTTGCCTAGTGTTCCTGTTCCTGCTTCCCTCCACTCATCTCCCTACGCCTCCTTGTTTGTCCCAAGCTTGCCTTCAACCTCATGCCTGATCTAAGATACTGGCATCAAAATCTGTCTTTCTTCTCTCTCTTCCTTTTGCTGTATACGATTTAAGATACTGGCATCAAAATCTGCCTTTCTTCTCTCTCTTCCTTTTGCTGTATACTGCAAAACTGAGAATGTGTAAAGTCGGTACTTTTATCTCTCTTAACATGTAAGTTCACAAAGATCTATTTTGAGATGCTTGGGAAGGTCTGAAAAAGGTCTCAGTATTCCTACAGAAGCAGAATTACCTGGCCAAGTGAGGTGAAGTACCTACCCTAAGGAATACGAGCTACACAACAGTGTGAATGGAACACTGCTCTTTACAGAACGTGGGTTTTACCACGTTTGGGTCACTTGTCTTCAAGCCCATGGAAAGATAAGCAGGCTTGTAAAATGGGTGAGGTGGAACATAGCTTAGAAATGCTATCAGATTTAGAGGGATGAACTGGGCCTGGATTTCTACATCCCTCCTCAGTTTCGGTTGTGCACAATATTCCTCCTCTCTTCATGAGTCAAATTGTTGAAAGGGAGACTTTGTAAAATAGATACCACCCTCCTTTACAGGAATGGCTGTGATACAGAAATCATTGTAAGATTAAAATGTGCCTGCAGCACTTAACTACAGATCTGTTTTTACAAGCATTTGGTTTTAAATTCTGATACATCCATATCAACAGGGAATAACACCACAGAGGTCAGAATAACAGCTAAGTGACAGTGGGATGAGTTTAGGTGAAGAACTGGTTTCTGTGAAGGCTGGGACTATGCTTGGCAGGCCTAAAATATCTGAAGTCTCATTTTGTAGCTGTAAAATTGCTACTGCTGTGTCCATTGCTGATGTCACCATAAACTGTCATCTCTGATCTTTGCATGGATCTTGTTTCAAAGCGAATGTTACCTGCCTAATAGGGTGACTGCACAAAAGACTTTCTCTATATTTAGAATTTATAAAACTTTCTGCTGTTTTCAGGAGGATCATCTATAAAAATGCAGGATGGAAGGAACAGAGAGGCAAATTAGGCAGCACAATAGGTGTTTCAGCAAGGAATATGGAGAGAAGATGCAAGCCCCAGGAACTCTCTGCGCTCTTTGCAAAGCAGAATCAGTTTCACATACCAGAGAATTATAGTATCATAGAATCATATCATATTTTGGGTTGGAAGGGACCTTTAAAGGTCATCTAGTCAAACCCCCCTGCAATGAGCAGGGACATCTTCAACTAGATCAGGTTGCTCAGAGCCCTGCCTAACTTGACTTCGAACGTTTCCAGAGATGGGGCATCTACCAGCTCTCTGGGAAACCTGAGCTGGTGTTTCACCACCCTCATTGTAAAAAATTTCTTCCTTATATCTTGTCCTATTGCAACAGGCACTGCTAAAAAGCTTGTCCCCATCTTTCCAGTAGGCCCCCTTTAAGTACTGAAAGGCCACAATAAAGTTTCCCTGGAGCCTTCTCTTCTCCAGACTGAACAACCTCCAACTCTCTCAGCCTGACCTCACATCAGAGGTGCTCCATCCCTCTGATCATCTTTGTGGCCCTCCTCTGGAGCCATTCCAACAGGTCCATGTCCTTCTTATGTTGGGGGCCTCAGTTCTGGATGCAGTACTCCAGGTGGACTCATACCAGAGCAGAACAGAAGGGCAGAATCACTTCCCTTAACCTGCAGACCACACCGCTTTTGATGCAGTCCAGGATGTGGTTGACTCTTTGGACTGTAAGTGGACATTGCCAGCTCATATCCAGCTTTTCATCCACCAGTATCCCCACATCTTTCTTGGCAGGGTTCCTCTCAATCCCTTCTTCTCCCAGACTGTATTGATACAGGGAATTGCCCCAACCAGGTGCAGGACCTTGCATTTAGCCTTGTTGAACCTCACAAAGTTCACATGGGACCACTTCTTGAGCTCGTCCAGGTCCCTTTGGGTGACAAATTCCAAGAATAATCCCAAGGATTTAGTTGTCAGATTTGTCCTTGATTGCATTCTACATTAACATATGTGATCCAAAAAGATTCGTCTTTCTATATTTTATATATCTAGTATCATTTGGGTTTACTGATCAATTTTTTTGGCTTGTCCTTTGAAACAGACAAAAAAAAACCCCTTCCTACCCATTTTAGCATTCTCAATCCTAACATTTACTGATCAACTAATTCACATGTTGGTGACCAAAATTTCAGCAGGAAATGAATCAACTAATTGATACTCAGAGTGTCCCTATTCCCAGTCTCTCCAAATAACAGTGCTGGCAGCTCTGTCCATATCTGTCCCCAGCCCTTTTTCTGTTATTTGGCTTGATCTTTGACAAACATAGAAACATAATTCATAATAGTTAGAGCCTCTCAAATCATAGTAAAAGTGGTAATTTGGGACAGGACCCCCATTTATTGATACACACTGAAGGACAATGAGATTTAAAGTAAATGTTAAGTAGCTAACTAAGATATTTCCCCATCTGTACTTTTATACAAACATAAGGGAGAGTAATAACCACAGAATACAATGATATTGCTGCGAAAGATCCATTTAAAAAATAATATCAGATATATGGGAGTCAGAATAGTTACATGTAATCCACTTTGAAATGTTGAATATTGGGACTGGGACAAGGACTTCATGGATTAAAGCAAGTTATTAAGAAGTTATTTCATCATTATAGGCATAAGCTTCCTTTCTTTACGAAGACAGATTTTTTTTATTATTTTTGCTTCAGAGGGCTGCTGAGTAAAACTCATATAATGACACCAACTGTCAAACTTATCATGTCTCAATTATATTAACACCCTCTTTTGAAGTTCCTAACATGTAAAATGCAATTTACTATAAAAGGTTTCAACACCTACTGAAAGGAACTCAAGAGTAGAGAAATGCTGCATTTCAGCATGCACTTTGGAGAGTTCAGGAGGTTTCTCTGTTGTTTCTTAGATATCTTGTATGCTGGGGAAACTGGTAGTGTACTCTTCTAGCCTAATAACAAAAAAAGACGGGAAAAACATCACTGTTTTTTTGAGAGGTTTGGAAATGTTCAAATGTAACATAGATGATGATCTGAGAGATCAGCAAAGCCACTCTGTTAGGACAAAACCAGCCTCAACTAAAATTTAGTAACAAAACTTGTTTATGTGTAGTTCAAATTCAGTGTCACTGTATGAACTCTGATTCTTCTGTTCCTTTTAAACCCCTAAACCTGAAAACTCTGCTGAAGTGAAAGAGAAAAACATCTTTGCAAATCTGCACATGAGGGGAAAAATATAGCTGAGATTTTTTTTTCCCCTAATTTGTGAAAGTTAATCTCTTTTGAGTAGGTTAATATCACTGTTTGGCTAGAGCTAATATGTAAGGTCTTGTAAACACACAAAAGTTTAGTGTTTGAACTATGATGTTACCGCACTGTTGAACATCATAGCTGAAATGATAACACTCATGCGAGGCAGCTATTTGGTATAGCTGATTCGTCTTTGGAAATAAGAAAAAGCTTTGTTAGTGTTTTAGTTTCGTATCAGTATAACTGTATACTGAAAATAATTATAACAGTATCATAAACAAGGCATAGCATCTGATTTGCATGTTTCAATGGTCAGGCCCCTATCTGAAAAAAGCTTCTGACCACAAAATCAATATTTACAATAGGTCATAAATTGTTACTTAGATAATTGATAGGAAATTTTTCAAGATTCCTCTTCTTTACCTCCATTCAAATACCTAAATTATCTCACATGAATATTCTCCTCCATCTGCAGCTGCCACTTCATTTCTAGATGGTTAGTCTTATCTTTGACAGGGATGTTTGGTTTTCAGGGAGCTGGAAATGCTTAGTATCATAATGACTCCTTTCAGATTCATTCCAAGTTGGACACCAAAAAACCTACAAAGGTATTCAGATCCCAGAGTAATTTTGGAATTCTTAGCAATAAGCTTTCAACAACAAACTGCACAAATTTAGTTTTAGAGACCCACCTTCTAATAGTTTCTACCTGGAAGTCATGATTCTGCAACTGAAGTGGAAGCTCTTTGAAAGCTATTCTTCTCCTCCCTAGGTACAAAGGAGCTATTTATTTATGACTGAAGAAGTGTTTTCCTGTTCAGCTATCTTTTTTTTTTTTTTTTAATAGTTAAGTTATTAATAACTATCGCAAGAAAGCCTTAGGCTCCTGAGCTCCAGATAAGGCTGAATGCACTTTATGAGAAGCAGAACATCTTTGGACAAAATGCCTAGAACAGTAACAACAAAGAGGAGTAGATTATATAATCTGAACACAAACAAGCCTCTTTCCCCCTTCATATCCCTGTCCATGGAATTCTGCATCGTGCACTTAACACAGCATGCATTCAAATGAAGCTCTAATGTGTCATTGTCATTACCTTGTGCTGCATTATTTACTACTGCTATGTAAGATTTCTATGGGGAAAATTTCACAGCTGAGAAAGATCTTGTTTTATTGTGAATAAATGTAAAGTAATTTTTGTTTCCAAAGAACAAAGACAATAAAATGAAGAGACTAACATTTTTCTGTCCAATTATGCCCATATTTTCTCCCTCACACACCCTTTTCTGCAGTTCTTCAAATGAGGAGATCAAGATTAAGACTGCTGAACTGATAGAGGTAAGGTCTGCCTTTATATAAAGCCATGACTTTCCTAAAGAAGCAGCCAGTTCTTTACAAATATTGGATAAACTTGAGCTCTCAGTGTAATCCTATGTTCCAGTGACATGAAGTAATTCATACTGAAAAACAAGCCAAAAAACCTCATCTTTAAAACTTGCCTTTGCTTGTAAATATGTTTCCATGGCTTTGAAGAGTGTCTCTAAATAACAAATTCTGACCATGTATCCACGTGTGCCTCCAAGTTATCTTGGATGGAGTGATGCACTTCACTTGTAAGAGAGAAGCAGCAATGTGTTTATAAATATAAAACAATGATTTAACGAAGTTTGACAATAGATGCAGCAGTTTTAACAAGATTCAATAGCAAGGTACACTTGGTTACTGCGTAGAGGACAGGGTCAGACAGAACTGTCAGGAAGAGCCTCCTATTGAGTCAAGGTTTCAGAAAGGACCCCCTTCCTTGCTTTCTAAACTTCTCAGAGTGGAGCCTTGATGTAGCTGGATCCAATCCTAGACCCAGACTTGGTCAACAATTTATGGCTAAAGGAGTTTATGTACACAATCGATCCTTCATATCACTTAGTTAAGAATTTCAAAGTTCAGCATGCTATAAACCACCTACTGAGGATCTGTTGTGTCAAGGAATATTTTAACTTTGAGAAGTAATCTTGAGAGGCATCTCTATTCAAGGGGAGATCTTGGCATGCAGCGTGGTGCCATTCAGGAGAGCTTCAAAGGCTCTTGGGCTCTTCACTATTTACGGGGGTAAGATTATTGACATATAGTCATATTTGCATATTGACCATAGTACCAGTATTGTGTTGAGATGAGCGCATTGCTCAAGTTAGCCCTTGGCTATTATGACGTTATCTGTCTCCCTGAATCGACCTTTGAGCCCTGGATACTACCATCACAACTAGATGCACCCATTATGACCACCACAGGTGGACATTGCTTGGGCAGGGTTAAAGGAGATACAGATCAGTTTGGTGCCTGGGGGAGAGAACACCATCACACCAGTTCAACAAATAAGTGTATATTTAGGCATTAAATAAATGATAGACAATCTCAGAAGTTGCCTAAGTACTCTGGCTGGTAGAAAGAGGCACAAACGTTATTTATTACTTTTGAAACCAGCAGAAATGGATAAATTCTTTTGCCTTTGTTTTCACTGAGCTTTGACACGAAGTTTTAGATCACTGATGAAAAAAAAGTTGCAAGAGCCTTTGTAGTCCACTGACTAAGTAACTTAGGGGATGTAATAGATACAGATGTCATTATGGGTAGACAGTGAGTAGGAAAGACAGGAATTAATGATATTTCTGATAGAGCTTTTCCCTGTTCTGATCAATCCTACCTTTGCTGCCTATCCTCTTAATCTGCATTGCAGTGGTATTTTAGATGGAAAACACCCATTTCCCTACATTATTGCGCCTGAATTTTGGCATCCAGGAAAATTTAAATAGAAAAAGCATAATAAATTCAGAAGCACACATTTATGGAAAACAGATATGATAAATTGGGGTTATAGGCAGCGAAATTCTTATTTAATTTAATTGAAGGGGACTTGATCCTTTTGTGTAGACATGTGATGTAGTCTCTATTGAAACTAGTAATCTAAAAAGATTATGCCTTTGGAGAATGGAAGTACAATGGATACTCTTAATAATAGGTGTAACGGACCTGGGAAACCCCCGAAATGTCTGCTATGTGATTGATTTGTACATACTAGGAAGATGATCAGGACACGGGCCATTTAGCAGTATGGTCAGAGCTGAGTGAGGTATGTCCCAAATTGCAGCTACCAGTAGGATGTTCTGGGACATTATCCAGACACAATTTCTAGCAGGGAAAGTAAGATCTCCCTGGTATGTACCTTTAGTTCAAATGGTCACTTGATGATGACCTTTCGATACTTTGGGGTGGTTTTACATTGACTGCTCTGTATTGCCCCCCTTCTGCTGAACATGAAGTAGCCAAATGACAAAGATCTCTTCAACCTTTAATCACAAGAGCAATAACCTGTATCACTATGATAATACTGTGATCTAAGTGTTTTGCAAAAGGCCTTAGTCTCGGGTGATTTGGTCTCTAGCTTGTCTTTTTCCGAGCTGGGATGGTTGAGTTGTTTGTAGGGCATCCACAGTAGGGTTTTCTAGGCTTTTTCGCCAGGGAAATAAAAGACAGAATTCTGACAGCACATGCTGAAAAGACTGTGCAGACATTAATTAACCAGTGAGAGCTGATGAACAAGTGGTGAAAACTTTCAACGCTTCTGTCTCGCCTTGAAAACCTGAGCAGAATGGCCCATGCTTCTATGGACCAGCCAACTATAAATGCCAACCGGGAACAGCATGACAGTATTCAGACTCAAAGTCTGCAGTCAAACTGTCAGCGGCATCTAATTAGCGGAGTTCTAGATTAAGAATAAAATGTGTTTGACTCTTTATAAATATGATGTGTAAAAATGTTACATAATGACATGCTGCTGCTCTACATCCCCCTTAATGTTTTGACAAGGGGCGTCAAGTGGTGAAAAACTGCAAAGTGCCACAGTATTTCAGCGACTACGTGCTGGCGGCTGAATTCTCTATTTCAATTTCTTAAGCACCAAGGTCCAGAATTGGGCTAGGCACTGGGAATAAGTGCACATTATTCAGTTTAATGAGCTGTTAGATTTTATATTTTTTTAACAGAAATTGGAATCTGTATAACATGTTAGAGAGTAGAGTGCTGGAAGAGAAAGTGTGGTGTCCTGACAGAGGCAGCTGAAATCTATCTGCAGAGGACCCAAATCCAGAGCTATTTCTGTAGGATACCCTCTGTATTCCTAGGCACGTTGGTTAAAACAGAATTCCTACTGTTGGTAGTTAAACCTGTGTTTCTCACTTTGTGGGTGCTTGGCATGGGATCTGCAGGTCATCTGCTTTGAAGAAATCAACGAACTTGCAAGCAAAATTGATCATCAGGCTCTTTCCTTCAAGAAAACAGTAACAAGATGGAAATAGATGCACTTGCTAGTAGGCTTGTTTTTATTCCCATGAAAAATTAAGTCTTGCATAACTCACTGGTTAACAGGAGTCTGAATCTACGCCTGTGAATTTTGGGCATTATTAGAGTTAGAATCATATATTCTTTACGCTTTATTGGTAGCTGAAACAGAGGGTACTCTTTTAAAATCTGTGTTGTTCTGCAAAGATCTTGCTTCTTTCCACTGACAATAGATTAAATCTGAAATTATTAGGCTGTTGACTTAGGTACCAGAGTTATACAACTAAAATAAGTGGGGTAAAACCAGGTCAATCATTGTCTCTCCTTCACCTTCTCTAAAATAGGAATAAGATAATGTTGTTGTTTAACAGAAGTATTATGCACAAAAATGGAATGATTTTTGTGAAACTCTTGGATGTTACGAATGACAAGCAGCGTGGAAATGCTGGGAATGAATCAATCATTCTGTCTTCAGAGCAAAGTCTAAATACTGTACAGTAAAAAAAATCTTGAGAACATCGAATGAAATCAAAACACAAAGTATTGCCTCACTGTTCATTTGTGGTGGACTGTCCAGTCTGTTCTCTAAATGAGGCTGGGACCTCGTAGAAAAGTAATATGCAGTTATGTAGTTAAAATAAAAGAGACAGGAGGGGCAAATAGACTTTTTTTTCCCCAAGATTTAAAGAACTGGCTTTTTAAGCATGAATTTAGTTAAAAGATTTTTTGTATGATTATTAATATATGCAATATATAAACCTACTTTTCCTGTGATTATATTTATTCATCATTAAATACTTTCTAGTGATTTTCTGGAAAATATAACTGATGCAAGAATATTAATACATTAGTAAGTTAGATATTAAAGGGGAGTACCAACCCTGAGATGCAGGTGGTTATGTACATGGAATACAAATGCCAGCTAATGTAGTACAAAAGTGCAGAGCAGCTAACTAAAATTACCTAACTGTTACAAACAGGTCTCCACAGCTATAAAGCAAAGATCTGAATCTTATCTCATTTACACGAGTTTTATGCTTAGGGAGCTCCTAATTTACACAGATGTCAGAGAAAAGAGAATCAGACCAATTATCGTCTGAATTTATTGTGCCATCACATTAGCCAATTTAGCTATTTCAGTGATGACCACATCATTAACATCTTTTCAGGACAGCAATAACTGAGTCATTTTTATTGCTGTAATTAATATTGATGGCAATGAAACAAGCAGTATAGGTACTTGACTCATATGTATTGCAGATAAGTATTGCAAATTTAAGTGACCATTTTTTCTTGTTATTGTTAGTTATACAAGCTCGTACTTACCATAGTTATTTCAGGTAATTCCATATCATTTATGTTGAAATATTAAAAAAAAAATAATTATCCTCAAAATAAATTTCAGCCATAACAAAAAAATCTTTCATGAGTCACAGACAAGTAACCCTGTCATCTGTCTTAGATAAAACATCTAGCTATTACAGGTTCAGTGTTCCCTAAGGAATCTTATGATAGAATAATAGACATATAAAGAAGGAAAAATATCCCAAACATTCATTTTGGGATAATCCCCAAAGTGAAAAAATAAAAAGTCCTTCACCTGGAAAATATGATCTAGCAGAAGAATGGAGCAAATGAAGGGTAAGCTTTTGTATTACTCTAAAAATAAAGGAAGTAGGGAGAAGAGTTTAGTGGTGATAATTTCTTTTATAACATAAATCATAGATCATCTGTACCTTAATTCTTTTGTCTCTCACAGAAAAGAGAGAGATGTCTTAGGATATATTGTAAAGCTTATTATTTCCCTTACAAATTTGAAGTAAAATTGCTGTTGCATGATTTAAAATATGATAGAAAATCCATAATTTAGAGACAAAAAAAGATTTTTTTTCAATTAAGTCATCATGACAGTTTCCATGGCATTGCACAATTGCTGAGTACAGTCTATAAGGGAACACAATACTTTATCCAAGTCAGAATTAAATAGTCCAAATTCTTACTTGCCAACACATGTGTGCATTCTTAAATGTATGCAAATTGTCAATTTATGACCTGTTTAAACTACTTTCCATTCATATCCATTGGTTCCTGCCCTTAATATGACTCTCATATCTTTCACTCTAAGAGCTTCCTCCAGCTTCCAGTAGTGGCAACTGGCAGCCACTTCCCATGTGAAAACATTGTAAAATATTTCAGAGACTATATCTTAATAATATTAAAAATATGGGCCTGATCCTCAGTTGATGAAAATGAGCATGGCTCCAAGGAAAGTCAGTTTGTTACATCATTCTAGATCAGTCAAGGCTCAGAAACTAAAACCTAGTTTTAAAGAGGCTCTGCAAAGAGGAAGATCTTTTTAAGGACAGACGACCAATGCCTAATTTGATGAAACAGAGGAATCAAATTTTTCTACTGATATAGCTCTCCTGTAAATCCTGAAAGATGTTTATAGGACATAGTTTCCTTGTACATGTTTATTTCCCTTTCATACACACCAACAACTGTTATTCTAAAGTTGAAATTCAAGTATTTTGAGAAGAAAGTTTGTATACCCCTCTACACTCTCTGCTTTACTTTCCTCTTGAATAAACACTAAGTAGAAAAAAATGTTTGGAACTTCAATTCTGTAGTAAAAGAGCAGGCATTAGTACCAACGATTTAACCAGCAATAAGCTATTAAACTGAAATTTGGAGACGGAAGTAAATCCACCATCCCTATTTATAGGAAAATTCCAGGATAAATGTCTTTTACATTTTAAAATTATTTCTGCATTTTTCAGACTTTTACTGTCCTGGAACAACTTTTTTCCAACAGAGGAGAATTTATTCACATCATTTCCAATGGAACAGAAACCATCTGGGTTTGTTTTAAAATTTATTAGGATGCCCATAAAGCAGACAGGAGTGTTGCAATTCCAGCTTAATGTACAAAACTTCCCTCCCCTGGTCTGGGGTGAATTAGATGTGTTGTTCTCAGAGGATCCACGCTCTCTCTCTTTTTCTTCTTCAGTCTTAAGTGGTGAGGCAAACAAAACTGAACCAGGCACAGCAAGGTCATAGTAGAAGGCCAGTGACAAAATGCGTTTTACAAATCTTAAGATAAACTGGGAAAAATTAGACTCTCTCAGAGATTAAAATTGATAAAAAATTTGCATCAAAATGTGTTTTATATGCCAAGTTTCAGAGTCCACCTATTTTTCAGCTAAGATTATGCTTACCATTTACCTTGTTTCCAATCTACCAGACTGTCTTCCCAAGTGGTTCAGAATGGCATAATACTTTAAAATGTACATAATGTTTTATCTATATATGATTTAAATAAAATTATGACCATTACAAATGATCCAGCTGCTGTAACAGAGTTTTATGTTTGTCATAAATTTTTAAAACGTAAGAAAATGAATCAAAATGTATCTCCCCTATGGTCATTAAATAATAACTCTACGTTGCCTATCATACTTAGGTATCCTATTTTAAAACTTTGTGAAGAAAAGGGATGTAATTAGGTTGATGGATATTTTTGATAGGGGAATAGTAATGTCTTTTTCAATGATAATGCAAAAGGATGAATTTCCATCTAGTCATTCTGCTGACTTTTATTACCCAGGCATTACACAAATGCAGTTTGGGGAAATGAACTGAAAGAGACTCAACTGAATATCTGGAGAAAAAAAAAAAAAAAAAAAGGGAAGTAAACTCTTTATCATTCTGTTCCTTTATATTACTTTAATGCTGAGGAAGAGTACAAAAGCAGAGTAATACAATGGCATAAAACAACATCAGGGGATTAAAGCATTCTATTTCATCCATTGAAGGTGGATCAACTTGCTCTGGTAAGTATAAATATTTTTTCCAATCACTTCAAATATGCAAGCAAAATCACTCACTAGCAAAATGCATAATCC
>NW_015090906.1:2628550-2700951 GCF_001431845.1 Calidris pugnax
GATGTTGCACTCAACACCTGGTCCTGTAGCTCCACCTGAAATGTCATCTGCTCCAGGCCCTGTGTGACAGTACTAACCTGTCCTTGAAGGAATACTGTAGGTGCTGAAGGTGTGGAAAGCTACAGATCCTTGCAAGGAAGGGCACATTATGGCAGATCCCTGCAGGGAAGAGGGAGGAGGCTAGTGTTCAAAGGAGACCTTAAGACCCCCTGCCTCTGAGCCTATACAAAGCCAAAGGGTCAGAAAGAGGTAGAGCACCACACTCTCCCCTGTCATAGCCTCAGCCTCTGACACTCGTGGTGAAACTTAAGTCCTAATCGTTTTCTTTAATTTCATTCTCATGTTTTCTCTCCCTTGTTAAATAAAGCACCTGTTATTTACAGCTCTCATCAGCCTGCTCCCAATGTAATGAGACTGCAGAAAGTTTGCCTGTAAACTCCCACTCCTTCTGTCAGCTTGATTGTCTGGGGATGCCTTGTGAAGCTATTCATGCTCTATCACCACCTCCTGCTTCCTCACCTTCTTTCCCCTCTTCTTAGCTGAGGCATGTTCTTGCCTGTCATCTTCCCTCATGTCACTCCTGCTGGGTTGTGTAAGATACAAAAATGTTACAAAAGTACATTTAATTTACTAGTGTTATAACACAGACCTTCCCCCATCATGTTTCAACTATCCCCACTGTAATTTGAGGATGTGTCATATTCTCACAATGACAGAGCAAGTTCTCCCTGTGGTGCTCTGGTTTTCCTTTCTCTTCAGGTCTGGGTGAAAGATATGAAGACTGGAGAAAGAAGTTTTAATCTCCAGTAAACATGAAAAAGTTTTGAGCCTGTGCAATCAGAGCAGATCATGCAGGTTATTCCTTCAACGGGACAAAGACACTTCCGTAAAGCTGCTTCATGGGAACCGATGTAGAATGTTCCCTGAAGAAAGCTGTTCATGAAAGTGCCATGAGACTGGTTAATGAAAGGCTAACTCTATGAGAGGTGATTGATGTAATGATAATTATATAAGCTGAACTGTAACAAGTCTTGGACATTGGAGACCAGGCTCAGAACCTGGGGATGACATCTGTGAACTGTGTGTGTGGAGTCCAGCACTTAAATGCTGGCTATGATGAAGATCTTACAGACCCCTCAAAAACCCACAATAACCTTGACAAATTCACAGGTACACTGCTCCATGTGGTCTTTGGAAAGATCCACAGTGTGAATGCAGACACCATTACCAATGAGAAGAGGCATCAAAGTTGTCATGGATCTGAAATACTTGTGGTGAACATTTTTAGAGGACTGAATAAATGACTGGTAGTGTTGGAACTAAGGTGATAAGGCTCAAAAAACCAACTGACTAAGTCATGAGAATAATAAATAACTCATGTTATTAACCCATCAAGTGTTGTTGCAACACAACAAAACTATTCCCTCAGCATGCTGCACACAACAGAGAGATTCCTCTGCAAACCAGTCCCAGAACTGATTGCTCAGCTCTCCTTGCTTGCCTAGTGTTCCTGTTCATGCTTCCCTCCACTCATCTCCCTACGCCTCCTTGTTTGTCCCAAGCTTGCCTTCAACCTCATGCCTGATCTGATTTAAGATACTGGCATCAAAATCTGCCTTTCTTCTCTCTCTTCCTTTTGCTGTATACTGCAAAACTGAGAATGTGTAAAGTCGGTACTTTTATCTCTCTTAACATGTAAGTTCACAAAGATCTATTTTGAGATGCTTGGGAAGGTCTGAAAAAGGTCTCAGTATTCCTACAGAAGCAGAATTACCTGGCCAAGTGAGGTGAAGTACCTACCCTAAGGAATACGAGCTACACAACAGTGTGAATGGAACACTGCTCTTTACAGAACGTGGGTTTTACCACGTTTGGGTCACTTGTCTTCAAGCCCATGGAAAGATAAGCAGGCTTGTAAAATGGGTGAGGTGGAACATAGCTTAGAAATGCTATCAGATTTAGAGGGATGAACTGGGCCTGGATTTCTACATCCCTCCTCAGTTTCGGTTGTGCACAATATTCCTCCTCTCTTCATGAGTCAAATTGTTGAAAGGGAGACTTTGTAAAATAGATACCACCCTCCTTTACAGGAATGGCTGTGATACAGAAATCATTGTAAGATTAAAATGTGCCTGCAGCACTTAACTACAGATCTGTTTTTACAAGCATTTGGTTTTAAATTCTGATACATCCATATCAACAGGGAATAACACCACAGAGGTCAGAATAACAGCTAAGTGACAGTGGGATGAGTTTAGGTGAAGAACTGGTTTCTGTGAAGGCTGGGACTATGCTTGGCAGGCCTAAAATATCTGAAGTCTCATTTTGTAGCTGTAAAATTGCTACTGCTGTGTCCATTGCTGATGTCACCATAAACTGTCATCTCTGATCTTTGCATGGATCTTGTTTCAAAGCGAATGTTACCTGCCTAATAGGGTGACTGCACAAAAGACTTTCTCTATATTTAGAATTTATAAAACTTTCTGCTGTTTTCAGGAGGATCATCTATAAAAATGCAGGATGGAAGGAACAGAGAGGCAAATTAGGCAGCACAATAGGTGTTTCAGCAAGGAATATGGAGAGAAGATGCAAGCCCCAGGAACTCTCTGCGCTCTTTGCAAAGCAGAATCAGTTTCACATACCAGAGAATTATAGTATCATAGAATCATATCATATTTTGGGTTGGAAGGGACCTTTAAAGGTCATCTAGTCAAACCCCCCTGCAATGAGCAGGGACATCTTCAACTAGATCAGGTTGCTCAGAGCCCTGCCTAACTTGACTTCGAACGTTTCCAGAGATGGGGCATCTACCAGCTCTCTGGGAAACCTGAGCTGGTGTTTCACCACCCTCATTGTAAAAAATTTCTTCCTTATATCTTGTCCTATTGCAACAGGCACTGCTAAAAAGCTTGTCCCCATCTTTCCAGTAGGCCCCCTTTAAGTACTGAAAGGCCACAATAAAGTTTCCCTGGAGCCTTCTCTTCTCCAGACTGAACAACCTCCAACTCTCTCAGCCTGACCTCACATCAGAGGTGCTCCATCCCTCTGATCATCTTTGTGGCCCTCCTCTGGAGCCATTCCAACAGGTCCATGTCCTTCTTATGTTGGGGGCCTCAGTTCTGGATGCAGTACTCCAGGTGGACTCATACCAGAGCAGAACAGAAGGGCAGAATCACTTCCCTTAACCTGCAGACCACACCGCTTTTGATGCAGTCCAGGATGTGGTTGACTCTTTGGACTGTAAGTGGACATTGCCAGCTCATATCCAGCTTTTCATCCACCAGTATCCCCACATCTTTCTTGGCAGGGTTCCTCTCAATCCCTTCTTCTCCCAGACTGTATTGATACAGGGAATTGCCCCAACCAGGTGCAGGACCTTGCATTTAGCCTTGTTGAACCTCACAAAGTTCACATGGGACCACTTCTTGAGCTCGTCCAGGTCCCTTTGGGTGACAAATTCCAAGAATAATCCCAAGGATTTAGTTGTCAGATTTGTCCTTGATTGCATTCTACATTAACATATGTGATCCAAAAAGATTCGTCTTTCTATATTTTATATATCTAGTATCATTTGGGTTTACTGATCAATTTTTTTGGCTTGTCCTTTGAAACAGACAAAAAAAAACCCCTTCCTACCCATTTTAGCATTCTCAATCCTAACATTTACTGATCAACTAATTCACATGTTGGTGACCAAAATTTCAGCAGGAAATGAATCAACTAATTGATACTCAGAGTGTCCCTATTCCCAGTCTCTCCAAATAACAGTGCTGGCAGCTCTGTCCATATCTGTCCCCAGCCCTTTTTCTGTTATTTGGCTTGATCTTTGACAAACATAGAAACATAATTCATAATAGTTAGAGCCTCTCAAATCATAGTAAAAGTGGTAATTTGGGACAGGACCCCCATTTATTGATACACACTGAAGGACAATGAGATTTAAAGTAAATGTTAAGTAGCTAACTAAGATATTTCCCCATCTGTACTTTTATACAAACATAAGGGAGAGTAATAACCACAGAATACAATGATATTGCTGCGAAAGATCCATTTAAAAAATAATATCAGATATATGGGAGTCAGAATAGTTACATGTAATCCACTTTGAAATGTTGAATATTGGGACTGGGACAAGGACTTCATGGATTAAAGCAAGTTATTAAGAAGTTATTTCATCATTATAGGCATAAGCTTCCTTTCTTTACGAAGACAGATTTTTTTTATTATTTTTGCTTCAGAGGGCTGCTGAGTAAAACTCATATAATGACACCAACTGTCAAACTTATCATGACTCAATTATATTAAAACCCTCTTTTGAAGTTCCTAACATGTAAAATGCAATTTACTATAAAAGGTTTCAACACCTACTGAAAGGAACTCAAGAGTAGAGAAATGCTGCATTTCAGCATGCACTTTGGAGAGTTCAGGAGGTTTCTCTGTTGTTTCTTAGATATCTTGTATGCTGGGGAAACTGGTAGTGTACTCTTCTAGCCTAATAACAAAAAAAGACGGGAAAAACATCACTGTTTTTTTGAGAGGTTTGGAAATGTTCAAATGTAACATAGATGATGATCTGAGAGATCAGCAAAGCCACTCTGTTAGGACAAAACCAGCCTCAACTAAAATTTAGTAACAAAACTTGTTTATGTGTAGTTCAAATTCAGTGTCACTGTATGAACTCTGATTCTTCTGTTCCTTTTAAACCCCTAAACCTGAAAACTCTGCTGAAGTGAAAGAGAAAAACATCTTTGCAAATCTGCACATGAGGGGAAAAATATAGCTGAGATTTTTTTTTCCCCTAATTTGTGAAAGTTAATCTCTTTTGAGTAGGTTAATATCACTGTTTGGCTAGAGCTAATATGTAAGGTCTTGTAAACACACAAAAGTTTAGTGTTTGAACTATGATGTTACCGCACTGTTGAACATCATAGCTGAAATGATAACACTCATGCGAGGCAGCTATTTGGTATAGCTGATTCGTCTTTGGAAATAAGAAAAAGCTTTGTTAGTGTTTTAGTTTCGTATCAGTATAACTGTATACTGAAAATAATTATAACAGTATCATAAACAAGGCATAGCATCTGATTTGCATGTTTCAATGGTCAGGCCCCTATCTGAAAAAAGCTTCTGACCACAAAATCAATATTTACAATAGGTCATAAATTGTTACTTAGATAATTGATAGGAAATTTTTCAAGATTCCTCTTCTTTACCTCCATTCAAATACCTAAATTATCTCACATGAATATTCTCCTCCATCTGCAGCTGCCACTTCATTTCTAGATGGTTAGTCTTATCTTTGACAGGGATGTTTGGTTTTCAGGGAGCTGGAAATGCTTAGTATCATAATGACTCCTTTCAGATTCATTCCAAGTTGGACACCAAAAAACCTACAAAGGTATTCAGATCCCAGAGTAATTTTGGAATTCTTAGCAATAAGCTTTCAACAACAAACTGCACAAATTTAGTTTTAGAGACCCACCTTCTAATAGTTTCTACCTGGAAGTCATGATTCTGCAACTGAAGTGGAAGCTCTTTGAAAGCTATTCTTCTCCTCCCTAGGTACAAAGGAGCTATTTATTTATGACTGAAGAAGTGTTTTCCTGTTCAGCTATCTTTTTTTTTTTTTTTTAATAGTTAAGTTATTAATAACTATCGCAAGAAAGCCTTAGGCTCCTGAGCTCCAGATAAGGCTGAATGCACTTTATGAGAAGCAGAACATCTTTGGACAAAATGCCTAGAACAGTAACAACAAAGAGGAGTAGATTATATAATCTGAACACAAACAAGCCTCTTTCCCCCTTCATATCCCTGTCCATGGAATTCTGCATCGTGCACTTAACACAGCATGCATTCAAATGAAGCTCTAATGTGTCATTGTCATTACCTTGTGCTGCATTATTTACTACTGCTATGTAAGATTTCTATGGGGAAAATTTCACAGCTGAGAAAGATCTTGTTTTATTGTGAATAAATGTAAAGTAATTTTTGTTTCCAAAGAACAAAGACAATAAAATGAAGAGACTAACATTTTTCTGTCCAATTATGCCCATATTTTCTCCCTCACACACCCTTTTCTGCAGTTCTTCAAATGAGGAGATCAAGATTAAGACTGCTGAACTGATAGAGGTAAGGTCTGCCTTTATATAAAGCCATGACTTTCCTAAAGAAGCAGCCAGTTCTTTACAAATATTGGATAAACTTGAGCTCTCAGTGTAATCCTATGTTCCAGTGACATGAAGTAATTCATACTGAAAAACAAGCCAAAAAACCTCATCTTTAAAACTTGCCTTTGCTTGTAAATATGTTTCCATGGCTTTGAAGAGTGTCTCTAAATAACAAATTCTGACCATGTATCCACGTGTGCCTCCAAGTTATCTTGGATGGAGTGATGCACTTCACTTGTAAGAGAGAAGCAGCAATGTGTTTATAAATATAAAACAATGATTTAACGAAGTTTGACAATAGATGCAGCAGTTTTAACAAGATTCAATAGCAAGGTACACTTGGTTACTGCGTAGAGGACAGGGTCAGACAGAACTGTCAGGAAGAGCCTCCTATTGAGTCAAGGTTTCAGAAAGGACCCCCTTCCTTGCTTTCTAAACTTCTCAGAGTGGAGCCTTGATGTAGCTGGATCCAATCCTAGACCCAGACTTGGTCAACAATTTATGGCTAAAGGAGTTTATGTACACAATCGATCCTTCATATCACTTAGTTAAGAATTTCAAAGTTCAGCATGCTATAAACCACCTACTGAGGATCTGTTGTGTCAAGGAATATTTTAACTTTGAGAAGTAATCTTGAGAGGCATCTCTATTCAAGGGGAGATCTTGGCATGCAGCGTGGTGCCATTCAGGAGAGCTTCAAAGGCTCTTGGGCTCTTCACTATTTACGGGGGTAAGATTATTGACATATAGTCATATTTGCATATTGACCATAGTACCAGTATTGTGTTGAGATGAGCGCATTGCTCAAGTTAGCCCTTGGCTATTATGACGTTATCTGTCTCCCTGAATCGACCTTTGAGCCCTGGATACTACCATCACAACTAGATGCACCCATTATGACCACCACAGGTGGACATTGCTTGGGCAGGGTTACAGGAGATATAGATCAGTTTGGTGCCTGGGGGAGAGAACACCATCACACCAGTTCAACAAATAAGTGTATATTTAGGCATTAAATAAATGATAGACAATCTCAGAAGTTGCCTAAGTACTCTGGTCACACCAGTTCAACAAATAGTGTATATTTAGGCATTAAATAAACGACAGACAATCTCAGAAGTTGCCTAAGTACTCTGGCTGGTAGAAAGAGGCACAAACGTTATTTATTACTTTTGAAACCAGCAGAAATGGATAAATTCTTTTGCCTTTGTTTTCACTGAGCTTTGACACGAAGTTTTAGATCACTGATGAAAAAAAAGTTGCAAGAGCCTTTGTAGTCCACTGACTAAGTAACTTAGGGGATGTAATAGATACAGATGTCATTATGGGTAGACAGTGAGTAGGAAAGACAGGAATTAATGATATTTCTGATAGAGCTTTTCCCTGTTCTGATCAATCCTACCTTTGCTGCCTATCCTCTTAATCTGCATTGCAGTGGTATTTTAGATGGAAAACACCCATTTCCCTACATTATTGCGCCTGAATTTTGGCATCCAGGAAAATTTAAATAGAAAAAGCATAATAAATTCAGAAGCACACATTTATGGAAAACAGATATGATAAATTGGGGTTATAGGCAGTGAAATTCTTATTTAGTTTAATTGAAGGGGACTTGATCCTTTTGTGTAGACATGTGATGTAGTCTCTATTGAAACTAGTAATCTAAAAAGATTATGCCTTTGGAGAATGGAAGTACAATGGATACTCTTAATAATAGGTGTAACGGACCTGGGAAACCCCCGAAATGTCTGCTATGTGATTGATTTGTACATACTAGGAAGATGATCAGGACACGGGCCATTTAGCAGTATGGTCAGAGCTGAGTGAGGTATGTCCCAAATTGCAGCTACCAGTAGGATGTTCTGGGACATTATCCAGACACAATTTCTAGCAGGGAAAGTAAGATCTCCCTGGTATGTACCTTTAGTTCAAATGGTCACTTGATGATGACCTTTCGATACTTTGGGGTGGTTTTACATTGACTGCTCTGTATTGCCCCACTTCTGCTGAACATGAAGTAGCCAAATGACAAAGATCTCTTCAACCTTTAATCACAAGAGCAATAACCTGTATCACTATGATAATACTGTGATCTAAGTGTTTTGCAAAAGGCCTTAGTCTCGGGTGATTTGGTCTCTAGCTTGTCTTTTTCCGAGCTGGGATGGTTGAGTTGTTTGTAGGGCATCCACAGTAGGGTTTTCTAGGCTTTTTCGCCAGGGAAATAAAAGACAGAATTCTGACAGCACATGCTGAAAAGACTGTGCAGACATTAATTAACCAGCGAGAGCTGATGAACAAGTGGTGAAAACTTTCAACGCTTCTGTCTCGCCTTGAAAACCTGAGCAGAATGGCCCATGCTTCTATGGACCAGCCAACTATAAATGCCAACCGGGAACAGCATGACAGTATTCAGACTCAAAGTCTGCAGTCAAACTGTCAGCGGCATCTAATTAGCGGAGTTCTAGATTAAGAATAAAATGTGTTTGACTCTTTATAAATATGATGTGTAAAAATGTTACATAATGACATGCTGCTGCTCTACATCCCCCTTAATGTTTTGACAAGGGGCGTCAAGTGGTGAAAAACTGCAAAGTGCCACAGTATTTCAGCAACTACGTGCTGGCGGCTGAATTCTCCATTTCAATTTCTTAAGCACCAAGGTCCAGAATTGGGCTAGGCACTGGGAATAAGTGCACATTATTCAGTTTAATGAGCTGTTAGATTTTATATTTTTTTAACAGAAATTGGAATCTGTATAACATGTTAGAGAGTAGAGTGCTGGAAGAGAAAGTGTGGTGTCCTGACAGAGGCAGCTGAAATCTATCTGCAGAGGACCCAAATCCAGAGCTATTTCTGTAGGATACCCTCTGTATTCCTAGGCACGTTGGTTAAAACAGAATTCCTACTGTTGGTAGTTAAACCTGTGTTTCTCACTTTGTGGGTGCTTGGCATGGGATCTGCAGGTCATCTGCTTTGAAGAAATCAACGAACTTGCAAGCAAAATTGATCATCAGGCTCTTTCCTTCAAGAAAACAGTAACAAGATGGAAATAGATGCACTTGCTAGTAGGCTTGTTTTTATTCCCATGAAAAATTAAGTCTTGCATAACTCACTGGTTAACAGGAGTCTGAATCTACGCCTGTGAATTTTGGGCATTATTAGAGTTAGAATCATATATTCTTTACGCTTTATTGGTAGCTGAAACAGAGGGTACTCTTTTAAAATCTGTGTTGTTCTGCAAAGATCTTGCTTCTTTCCACTGACAATAGATTAAATCTGAAATTATTAGGCTGTTGACTTAGGTACCAGAGTTATACAACTAAAATAAGTGGGGTAAAACCAGGTCAATCATTGTCTCTCCTTCACCTTCTCTAAAATAGGAATAAGATAATGTTGTTGTTTAACAGAAGTATTATGCACAAAAATGGAATGATTTTTGTGAAACTCTTGGATGTTACGAATGACAAGCAGCGTGGAAATGCTGGGAATGAATCAATCATTCTGTCTTCAGAGCAAAGTCTAAATACTGTACAGTAAAAAAAATCTTGAGAACATCGAATGAAATCAAAACACAAAGTATTGCCTCACTGTTCATTTGTGGTGGACTGTCCAGTCTGTTCTCTAAATGAGGCTGGGACCTCGTAGAAAAGTAATATGCAGTTATGTAGTTAAAATAAAAGAGACAGGAGGGGCAAATAGACTTTTTTTTCCCCAAGATTTAAAGAACTGGCTTTTTAAGCATGAATTTAGTTAAAAGATTTTTTGTATGATTATTAATATATGCAATATATAAACCTACTTTTCCTGTGATTATATTTATTCATCATTAAATACTTTCTAGTGATTTTCTGGAAAATATAACTGATGCAAGAATATTAATACATTAGTAAGTTAGATATTAAAGGGGAGTACCAACCCTGAGATGCAGGTGGTTATGTACATGGAATACAAATGCCAGCTAATGTAGTACAAAAGTGCAGAGCAGCTAACTAAAATTACCTAACTGTTACAAACAGGTCTCCACAGCTATAAAGCAAAGATCTGAATCTTATCTCATTTACACGAGTTTTATGCTTAGGGAGCTCCTAATTTACACAGATGTCAGAGAAAAGAGAATCAGACCAATTATCGTCTGAATTTATTGTGCCATCACATTAGCCAATTTAGCTATTTCAGTGATGACCACATCATTAACATCTTTTCAGGACAGCAATAACTGAGTCATTTTTATTGCTGTAATTAATATTGATGGCAATGAAACAAGCAGTATAGGTACTTGACTCATATGTATTGCAGATAAGTATTGCAAATTTAAGTGACCATTTTTTCTTGTTATTGTTAGTTATACAAGCTCGTACTTACCATAGTTATTTCAGGTAATTCCATATCATTTATGTTGAAATATTAAAAAAAAAATAATTATCCTCAAAATAAATTTCAGCCATAACAAAAAAATCTTTCATGAGTCACAGACAAGTAACCCTGTCATCTGTCTTAGATAAAACATCTAGCTATTACAGGTTCAGTGTTCCCTAAGGAATCTTATGATAGAATAATAGACATATAAAGAAGGAAAAATATCCCAAACATTCATTTTGGGATAATCCCCAAAGTGAAAAAATAAAAAGTCCTTCACCTGGAAAATATGATCTAGCAGAAGAATGGAGCAAATGAAGGGTAAGCTTTTGTATTACTCTAAAAATAAAGGAAGTAGGGAGAAGAGTTTAGTGGTGATAATTTCTTTTATAACATAAATCATAGATCATCTGTACCTTAATTCTTTTGTCTCTCACAGAAAAGAGAGAGATGTCTTAGGATATATTGTAAAGCTTATTATTTCCCTTACAAATTTGAAGTAAAATTGCTGTTGCATGATTTAAAATATGATAGAAAATCCATAATTTAGAGACAAAAAAAGATTTTTTTTCAATTAAGTCATCATGACAGTTTCCATGGCATTGCACAATTGCTGAGTACAGTCTATAAGGGAACACAATACTTTATCCAAGTCAGAATTAAATAGTCCAAATTCTTACTTGCCAACACATGTGTGCATTCTTAAATGTATGCAAATTGTCAATTTATGACCTGTTTAAACTACTTTCCATTCATATCCATTGGTTCCTGCCCTTAATATGACTCTCATATCTTTCACTCTAAGAGCTTCCTCCAGCTTCCAGTAGTGGCAACTGGCAGCCACTTCCCATGTGAAAACATTGTAAAATATTTCAGAGACTATATCTTAATAATATTAAAAATATGGGCCTGATCCTCAGTTGATGAAAATGAGCATGGCTCCAAGGAAAGTCAGTTTGTTACATCATTCTAGATCAGTCAAGGCTCAGAAACTAAAACCTAGTTTTAAAGAGGCTCTGCAAAGAGGAAGATCTTTTTAAGGACAGAGGACCAATGCCTAATTTGATGAAACAGAGGAATCAAATTTTTCTACTGATATAGCTCTCCTGTAAATCCTGAAAGATGTTTATAGGACATAGTTTCCTTGTACATGTTTATTTCCCTTTCATACACACCAACAACTGTTATTCTAAAGTTGAAATTCAAGTATTTTGAGAAGAAAGTTTGTATACCCCTCTACACTCTCTGCTTTACTTTCCTCTTGAATAAACACTAAGTAGAAAAAAATGTTTGGAACTTCAATTCTGTAGTAAAAGAGCAGGCATTAGTACCAACGATTTAACCAGCAATAAGCTATTAAACTGAAATTTGGAGACGGAAGTAAATCCACCATCCCTATTTATAGGAAAATTCCAGGATAAATGTCTTTTACATTTTAAAATTATTTCTGCATTTTTCAGACTTTTACTGTCCTGGAACAACTTTTTTCCAACAGAGGAGAATTTATTCACATCATTTCCAATGGAACAGAAACCATCTGGGTTTGTTTTAAAATTTATTAGGATGCCCATAAAGCAGACAGGAGTGTTGCAATTCCAGCTTAATGTACAAAACTTCCCTCCCCTGGTCTGGGGTGAATTAGATGTGTTGTTCTCAGAGGATCCACGCTCTCTCTCTTTTTCTTCTTCAGTCTTAAGTGGTGAGGCAAACAAAACTGAACCAGGCACAGCAAGGTCATAGTAGAAGGCCAGTGACAAAATGCGTTTTACAAATCTTAAGATAAACTGGGAAAAATTAGACTCTCTCAGAGATTAAAATTGATAAAAAATTTGCATCAAAATGTGTTTTATATGCCAAGTTTCAGAGTCCACCTATTTTTCAGCTAAGATTATGCTTACCATTTACCTTGTTTCCAATCTACCAGACTGTCTTCCCAAGTGGTTCAGAATGGCATAATACTTTAAAATGTACATAATGTTTTATCTATATATGATTTAAATAAAATTATGACCATTACAAATGATCCAGCTGCTGTAACAGAGTTTTATGTTTGTCATAAATTTTTAAAACGTAAGAAAATGAATCAAAATGTATCTCCCCTATGGTCATTAAATAATAACTCTACGTTGCCTATCATACTTAGGTATCCTATTTTAAAACTTTGTGAAGAAAAGGGATGTAATTAGGTTGATGGATATTTTTGATAGGGGAATAGTAATGTCTTTTTCAATGATAATGCAAAAGGATGAATTTCCATCTAGTCATTCTGCTGACTTTTATTACCCAGGCATTACACAAATGCAGTTTGGGGAAATGAACTGAAAGAGACTCAACTGAATATCTGGAGAAAAAAAAAAAAAAAAAAACGTGGTGACAAGAAGTAAAGACAAGTCTGATGCCTCAGGTTCTTTCCCATGCTAAAGTGAAGAGAAATGTAAAGAGAGTCTGGAAATAAAGTGATGGAGGAGTATATGTACTCTCCCTACTCATTAACCTCACTGAAAGCCTGTTTATGAGCCGTTTGAAAGGCTGCAGTAAGGTCTCCCTGGAACCTTCTCTTCTCCAGATGGAAGAGAGAACAACACTCTCAACCTGTCTTCATAGGAGAGGTGCTCCATCCCTCTGACCATTTTTGTGTCCCTCTTTTGGACCCGTTCCAACAGGTCCATGTCTTTCCGTGCTGAGGGCTCCAGAGCTGGACACAGCACTGCAGGGAGAATCTCACAAGAGCAGAGTAGAGGGGCAGAATCACCTCTCTCGACCTGCTGGCCACACTGCTGGTGTTGCAGCCCAGGATACAATTGGCTTTCTGGGCTGAAAGTGCACATTGCCAGCTCATGTCCAATTTTTTCATCTACCAGTACCCCCAAGTCCTTATCCACTGGGCTGCTCTCAATAAATTAATTATTCAGTTTTTACTGATATTGGGGATTTCCCTGATGCAGGACCTTGCACTTAGCCTTATTGAAATTCATGAGGTTCACCTGGGCCCACTTCTTGAGTCTATCGAGGTCCCCCTGGATGGCATCCCTTCCCTCTAGTGAATCAACCACACCACTCAGCTTGGTGTCATCAGCAAATTTACTGAGGGTGCATTATCTATGTTATTGAAGAAGATATTATCACTAATTACCAATAAATAATATTGTTCCCAGTATAGATCCTTGATAAACACCACTCATTACTGGTTTCCACTTGGATATTGAGCCATTGACCATAACTCTTCGGACATAGGCACCCAGCCAATTCCTTATCCATCTAACAATTCCATCAAACTTATATCTTTCCAATTTAGGTGCCAGAGTGTTGTGGGGCACCATATCAGAGGCCTTACAGAAGTCCAGATAGATGACAACTAGTTCTTCCCTTAACTAGTGATACAGTCACTCCATCGTAGAAGGCCACTGTATTTGCCCTTGTTGAACCCATGTTGACAGTCTCAAATCATCTCCCTGTCTTCCATATGTTTTGACACATCTCCCAGGAGGATCTGTTCCATGATCTAACTGGGTATGGCAGTAAGGAGAGGTGAGGTGAGGCTGTGTGTCTTTCTCTGGGTATCTTTCTCTATTTGAATAGTCATCTGTACCTGTGAAAGCTGTGGATAAAATGCAGTCATTTTATACATAGGATCACTGATAGAAATGGCAGCTTAATTCACTGAGCAATGGAGAGTCCAGTCAGTTTCTAATAACACCTAAGCATATTCTCAGCCATGTTTTCACCTGCAGAAGTGTGAGTGAAGAACTGAGTCAAAATACAAGTGAATTTTACAATGTTTTTATGCTTTAAGTAACCCAGTGAACTGATTTTTCACATGGATTATACATTGTTCCAAATCAAATAGAAAGCAAAAAACCACATCAGTTAAGTGCAGAAGAATGCGTAAATTACCCAGTCTCAATAATAATCTTGTCCTGACATTTCTCTGTTGAAATTAGCAGGAGATTTTCTGCCATTATTTTTGAAAAGTCAGCCAGAACTTTCAAAATTCCCACCCTGAAAGTTAGAGAAGCTCAGCCAACAAGGTAACTTTTTAAAGACATATCTAGGTGGTGAGAGGTTTGAATAATCTAGTGTTTAAATCCTTGCCATCTAAGACTGAGTAGATGTCTTTGCAGTCAGTGGAGAGAAATAGGCATCTGACCTGAAACAGGTAACTCAGGTCAGATGAATAGCATCTGAGGGACATTTCATACCTGAAACAGGTAACTCAGGTCAGATGAATCACCCTTGGAAGCATCTATTCCGATAACTGACTATGAATGAACATCCTGCCTACGTTGAGTAGTTCAGACTTTAGTGTCTAATTTTTAAATGCCTAAAATTTAGTGCAGTGAATTCCACCTCCATAGGCAAAGTTCTGTTTCAAAAATAAATTAAAAAAACACCCCAATATTTTCTAACTGTACTTATGTATCTTTGTAAATGGAACAAAGATGGACTTGAAATTGTACTTGGTTTCTCAGAATCAAAATAACTGAAAAGCTTCGCTCAAAGCCATCAGTCCTTTTTGGTGCTTTATTCATTTAGATAATAGAGAAGAAATTATTCTAAAGAGACCTCAAATGAACATTAAGAAAGTAATGTCCTAAAATGCAACAGTGCACAACATGAGACACTGGACAAATTTTTACTTTCAGGGGCAGAAAAAAGTAAAATCAGAAAATGTGTCTTCATTAAACACTTACCCACCCAGTGGATAACCTGAAATTACTAAATTAGTGAATATATGCTGGAATTATATACAAGATACTAAGCCTTATAGGACTGTTAGCATGATAGCTTTGAAAACAAAAGCTAATTTATATTTTGTAGATTTTTAAAGGTCAGGTTGTCTGTTGTAAAAATCAAAGAGTTGTTTTCAGAGATTCCTCATTCTATATTAACACATTGTTGAAGAAAAATTTTTACACATGGAAAGGTCCTGTAAAAATTACTAGAAAATAATAACAGAAAAATTTCTATAACAGTTTCTAGTGAGAAAATTTAACACTGAATAGTTATGTCTTTTCTGGAAAACATCTGTAGAACTGTAAGTAAAAAGTAGCTGTAAAGTGATTTTCTTTTCAAGCTCAGTCTGGATGGTCTTTAAGGTCCCTTCCAACTTGAACCATTCTGTGATGGTGTGATGTCTTATGGACTATAAATACTAGTTGCTGTACATATGATAGCAGTTGTGAAGGGCTTACTTTCAGCAAAAGTACAGATTTGGCAGTTATCATTTCATGTCTAACCAGTTGAGCTATTGAGGGGTCAGGAGCAGCATCTTGGCATGAGTGGCTCTTGCTTGGAGGGACGTTGGAAGACTTTGGGTAGGGGGGAACCTTGGTGGTACTGCAGGAAAGAAGTTACACTGTGATGACACCACACTGTTATTGTGATGTGGAGAAGTACAACACCAAGTTGCAGGGAAGCAAGCCTCATTAGTTCCCCTGTACAATGAACAGCTTGTTTTACACTGAGAGAGTTACTGAGGAAAAAGCTTGGGCTTTGTAGTGCGCGATTATTAACAATGGACTAACATATGTAGGCCCAATTTTATTTTCAGTTCCACTTATGTGCTTAGTGTGCTTATAATTTGTAGGAGAATAACTAATTTGTGAGTCCGAGCTTCTCTGGGATCATAAGGAAAAGAACAGCATTCTTTTTCTGCATTTTTTCTCATCTGGTAGATTCTAATTATGACTCTTGACTGCCTTGTAATGAAGTCTATGCAATCCTCCAGAACAACCTTACCAATGGAATAATATTGATCTTTAATTTGGGTATACTTTCTTTGAGGTTTAGAGTTATTTGGGGGATTTTTTTACCCTTAGCCCACCGAGGCTTTGTACATAAATGTGCACAATAAGAACTTTAAACAAACCCCGTATTTAATGCTTTGACAGCATTTTGGCACTCATTCCTTTCATGATAAATAGCTGAAAATAAGGAACACTATAGTGATTTAGCTTGGTGTCCCTGCTTGAGATAGAACAAACCCAATTCCCTTTTCAGCAATCTTATTTTTCAGTTGAGTGTCTTCTAACTGTCTGCACTCTTTGAAATTAAATGTATATTTTTCAGACAGTGTCTGCTTCTAGCAGTGATAATGCCTGATGTTATAGTGAATACCAAGGAATGGTATGCAGAGAGGCTCTTGTTTATAGTTATTGCTATAACATGCAAGGTCATCTCACTTTGTTACATGCCCTCTTGGAGGGTCGGAAGCAGAAAAGCATAGAGGGATCACACCTGCAGGGAAGAGAGAACAGGACAGGTGACCCAAAACTGATCAACAGGGTATTCCACCCCATTTGCATCATGCTCAGTATGAAAACTGAGGGATCAAAGCAGTCAAGTCTCTTCTTGTTCAATGGCCAATGTCCAAGGAAGACTCTGCCTATTCTTCTGCCTTTGACCCCAATTTGTGCATTCCAGAATCCAGTTCTTGAACCCAGTTCCTGTCCATTACTGAGTCCAGTCCCTGGGCGGGCTGGTACTGTGATTGTCATCCTGGGAGCTAGATAATTGTTTTGTATATATTTGTATATATTTCACTATTTTCTAGTTAATATTAATTTTTTTTAATTGTTAGTATTTCATTATAGCTATCCATTTTTTTTCAACCCATAAGTTTCTCTTCCTTATTCTCTCTCCCTTTTCTTTCTGGGAACTGGAGAGAGGGTAGTTGGCAATTAACACAATTAAATGAATATTTGGGTTCAGAGAAATATGACTTTCTACAAAGGGATAGGGGTTAATAGAGAACATCTGTCACTCATTTAGTGGCCATCCAGCCTAAACCTTTAATCTTGGACACAATTTGAAAGAAAAAAAAAATCAAAATCAGACTACATTCTGTAAATTCACAGTGCTTGTTTCCTTCAGCTGCAGTTTGGCATGATCACTCACTGACTTTGAATTTTAGAAGCCGGATTGGAGTTTCAAGCCTTTGGGGAGCTTGACTGTATTTGAAAATGTTGTATTGTTCCTAACAATAATGATAATGGCACTTTGCTCTCATATGCCATAGAACATTGCATATTGCTGTAGATACCTGAACTAATTACTCCACTTCATAATTCCATTCAACATTTCTGACAGCAGTTTTGGGTTTTGACAACAGTTCCTCTAGTCTTAATATCACAAACAGAACTAGTGGGGAACACGAGAAGGTACTTTTCTACTGAAATAATCGATTGTATGTATAAAAAATGTAGCTAATATCAGCACTGCTCTTCCTGTCATCACCCATTTCTCAGTGCCAATATTCAGCAACATTAGAAATGTTCACTTTAAATCCAAAGCAAGTTAAAAAGCAAACAGAGACATATAATATACTGTTTATAATTTAATGAAATTGTTTTTCATTCTTTTGTTCAGGAAGGAGGTATTTTGGTCACTTTGTCCATTTTTAGAATGTTGACTAATTTCCTTTTCCTTATGTGCTCGTCTCTGCTTTAGGCTGTGCTTTCCCTCCTGACGTGGTCTGCAGCGATAGCAGGGATGACTATGACCACTGTCTCAGAAACATTTTTATTCCAAACAAACAGTCAATGGAAAAAAAAGAATTAATAAAACTGCAAGTTAATGGCAAAGAAGAAGTACAGACACCCAACATCAACATCAGACTCAGCCTGATTCCTCACACACATTTTTTTATTGAATGTGTCAAGTTAGAGGAGATTTGCAACTTGGCAAATCAAGTGCAAACTTTGAGCCCCACTAGATCTGTGAAAATACCTGTAATTAAGCACTAAATTGGATGCTCTGGATACCTAGGTGTGAGTCCCAGGTCTATTATTAGTTTTTAGTAATCCACTGGATCATTTGGTTCTCAGGTCACCTGCAGGGAATACATAAGCCTCCATAAATATTTAGATCTTTGAAAATCCACTGACATCTATGTTTTCTCTAAATAATTCCCAGCATGCCTGGTAGTCTCTATGCCATCCCCAAAGCTGCCACTCCTTTGGCAGGGATCAGTGTGTGATTGCCAGGTCTGCCCAGGACCCATCAACAAAGCTTTCCTCCATCTCACATCCCTTGGGGGCACAATGTGATGAGCACACTCAGATCGTGCCCAAGATAATGAAAACACTGATCTTCAGCATAAAACAGAGCAGATGATAGGCATTTTTCTGCAAACCATCAGAAAGAGGAAGAGGAGGAGGAGGAGACAGAAGAGGAGGAGGAGGAGGAGGTGACACTTACATTTATAGAGGATGCAGAAAGGTGTGCAAGACTTTTAAGGGCAGAGAGCTGGGGTGGGCCAGAATGTCTGGGGGTACCGTCTTGGAGTGGGGATCCTCCTGTTGCTGCTCCAGGGCCTGTTTATGCAATTTTTACACTGTGTCCCTACTGTTAAATGAGTAAACGGCAAAGTATCAAGAAGCAAGCTGACCTACCCGTTGTTAAGACTTTTGTAAGTCTTATTTCTCTGAACCCAAATATTCATTTGACTGCGTTAACTACCCTTTCTCCAATTCCCAGAATCTCACAGGTATGGCACTGTTACAAGAAGAAGGAGATGTGGGACTAGATTTTTTCAGGATGAGGAGGGTAGCTATGCTTGGGACTACCAACACTACTGTGCCACAGATCCTGTGGGACTCCGCTGTGCTGAACACACTAGGATGACCTAGAAGTATTAGTTATGTCACATTTTAGTCTTGCATTTAGTGCAATATGTTTTAACTTTGCCTTGTCTTTATACAGCAGTTTTACATAGGTTGGGGTACTCTGCAAATGCAGAACATTTCCCCCATTGGGGAAATACTATCAGTATCCTGCTGTTTTTATCTGAAATGATTTGGAGAAAAAAAGCTTGTCTTACCCCTGCTTCATAACAACTGTGATGCTGAAGAAGGGACTTGTTGAAAATACCTAATTAAAGGGACCAGAAAAGGGCAATGAATGAATTATCCCTGTAGTTTCATGAAGTCAAAAAATAATCAGTTCCAAATTGGGAAGTTCTCTTTTGTATAATTTTATAATTATACGGGAGACTTACATCAGCCTGCCCCTGGCATCAACTTTGTCTGCTATTTTATCACTTATGCTTTAATGCTGTCTTTTCCTTTCTACGCTAAACAGTCAGGAATATTTCTTATTTTGGAAGAAAATCAGCATAAGCTGGCAAGAGGGCAGCTGCAAATTTTTCAGAAATAATGAGTGGAGAATTTATGCATTGTCTTAGCCCTGTGGTGCCTGAATGAAGCTTTCAAGCTCTTTACTTTTGTATGGATTTTTTTGGGGTGTGGTTTTACTAAGCAATGCAGCCCAAAAGACAAAAATAACTCCAGAGGAGCTATTAAGTTCTGTTGCATGTGCAAGCACACAGAACCACATGCAAAAACATATGTGTGAGATTGTACGACCGTTGGTCAGCTTTTTTTCCTTTTCTATGGAGATCTCCATCCTTGGTTCCTTGTCTTTTAGTCATAGGCTCCAGCATTTTGACTCAAAATGCACCTTCCTCTCAGATCTCTGTTCACACTCAGCAGTAACTTAAACAGTAGCTACTGTTTTTCTCCATCACATGAGTGCCAAGCTGATCATGCCTTGGATTTGCTCCTGCATCTGGAACAAGAAGACTAAATTTTGATTCTGTCTGGGTTGTTGTGAGCAGAGCTGGCTGGAGAAGTGAGATTTGACGCTAAAAACAGAGGCAGGTCACTGTTGATCCTTTGGTGCTCTGTCTACACAAAGGTTTACCATCTGATGTGGGAAGAACATTCCCACAAAACGTTTAGAGTTGCTTTTGCAGGATACTTTGAAATGTTTTATACACCATTTGTCTTTGCTACCACAACCTGGAAATTTCTGAGTTATATCCTTGTGATGTACAAGATACTACTAATATGGCAGACCCAAGTGACTTGAACAAAACCATTATAGTAAAATCAAACACTTAACTTTGTATGAAACAGTCTACCAGGACTGTATACATTAAACTGTATAAATGCACTTTGAAAAGGTATAGTTGGGTGTTGTCAGTATTACTATGACAAAATCTTTCTATGGGTCTCTTGATTTTTTGCAGTCCTGTGATACGTTGATCCACAATAAATTGACCACACCAAGTTGTGCCACTGGAGCAAACTATAAGTATTTTGGAAGTTAATGTTCATATACCAGATGCATTATCCAACTGTGAAACAGTTCTGTTTTGTAAATGAAGCTCACTTTTTATCATTAAGTAACCATAAAATGGATTTAAACCATCAGCCAAAAGAAATTTAGAAAATAACTCTCATTTTCAAAATGTGCTCACCAAACGAGATGCTGTGCCCATACTCATAACCAGGTTAAACAGGGGCACACATAACCAGGTTAAACAGGGGCAAATATTTATGAGATTAACGTTATTTGTATTACGGCAAAATGTGGAGGTCCTGTGAGATCAAGACCCTTTTCTGTGCATAACAAGACAGCCTCTACCCTAGAGCCCTGGAGAATTTACAGATTAACCAGACAAGACTTCTGGAAAAAAAAAAAAAAAAAAAAAAAAAAAAAAAAAAATATTCAGACCTGCTTGTAGGGAACCACCAGCCTCTCCCCCAGAGCACCACGATGGGCTGTAGCCCAAGCCAAGCAGCCAGGTAACAGGTTCTTCACAAACACATGGTGGTGGTGTAGCCTGCAATAGCTGTATAAAGGGTAATAAATGAATAAATGGGTTAATTATATCCACCACAGAATTTAATTAGACCATCTCTGTTCACTCTGCTTCAGCCAGAATCTCAATTATAAATCTTTATTTTCAAGGTTTTACAGCTCGGACATAACACTTCTGAAAAAAAAAAAAAAAAAAAAAAAAAGAAAAATAAAGTCTTTTGAAGCTGGGAAAACAGCTGTTTTCAGAATAAGGAATGACCTTTGCAGGGTTCACAGTTGTCTGGCAGGAGAGCTAGGAAGGAAATTCCAAGGCTCCTAAATTTCCAAACCAGTGTCCTATAATCCAGAACATAAATATTAGTATTATTACCATAGCAGTGATGTATTGTTGCCATTTATTTGCTGCAGCGCACACATGGTGGTAGGGGACTTTTTAGGTAAATTAATGGAGTGGAATTTTGGTGCTGGAGGTTAAAAGTCTGTATCTGCCTGATTGCTGCTTTACCAGTCCTCCTGTGTGTGACATTGTGTGAGTGTGAGTGAATTGAAAGAGGGTGAAGCCGCTCATCAAAATCTCAAAGAATTTTCTACTCTACCAGTTCAGATATTAGGAACTTCCCAGTTAATTATTTTGGTTTTTAAATTGCTGGATCTGGGGATTTTGGTTTGTTTGTTTGTTGTGTTTTGTTTGGTTTTTTCCTGATCATAATCTGAATTCTTTTCATTTATACTCATGTGCTCGTCCACATGCTCTGTTAGGAGTGTAAGTAAGTGAACATATTTATTTGTATGTTCATGCTTTTCAGCCTGCAAGCCCAGAAAAGAATTATATATATATATAAATATAAGCCAAATTCAGATTCAAGAATCTAAGGTTTTACTATTAATTATTACTGATTTTGTCATACAATTGGGAGAAATGGCACTGCTGAAAAGCTGGGAGTGATGTTCAACAGTCAAGTGTTTAGTTATACATTTCTATATGTATGTGTGGAGGCCAGAAAGCTATTGAGTTGTTCAATATAAATGTCTAGTTTGGGGTGAAGTTAGTTTCTAGACTTCATCCAATGTATTGGCTAGACCTTCGTTACAGTAGGTTAGACCTCTAGAAAATATACATGCATATGAATATATGAACACATAAAACAAATACATAAATTCTCATTTGCACAAGAATGGGAAATAGGAAAATGTTAACAATGGTTAACTGAGGTATACAGAGGTGATCACGACAGCCTAAATCCTTTGCAAAATCAAAATGTAAGTAGTTTCTACCTATAAGTAGGAACTGTTTCTTCTTCTGATTCCTAATGTCACTGAGGAATGCCTGTAGCAATGAAGAATGTGTTGTCTTTAATCTGGTTTGAGCTTTATCAACAGCAAGCTTAATTAAGATCCGGTGACAGAACCTCTCACTGGAAGCAATATAGCAGTCAGAAAGAACACAGTTTGGCACTCCTGAATGGATGTGTCAATCTGGCATCTTCCTGTGCATAACAGGAGCACATTTATCATAGAGATAACTGAGTGGTAATAAAAATGGATCCCAGTATGCTTTTAAGGTTATTTTCCATAGTCAAAATGTATTTGTTTTATTAGTTTTTGTAAAGAATTATTAAAAGATCTACAGATTGGATCTACAGAGGATTACTGATTAATTTTGAACTTCCTGGGTCTTCTCTATCAAGTGTCACCTTAAATATACATTTATATGATTGATTAATTACCATAATCTCAGCATTTGTGCATCATTGTGATGTGCATTGATCTGATCAATTTTATGCTCCGAAGTAAATTACACCTCTTCTTAAATAACAATTTTAATACATATTAAGGAAAATGGATTGATGCTATTCTAATTTTTAATTCTACACACTAATTACATTTGTTCAGCTGAAATTTAAACATCTGTCTGTGATTAGAAGATTAATTCTTTCTAGGTAATTTTTAAGCGGGAAGGGGAAATGGAGTGGGAATGAGGGGTAGTTATGAAAAGAGAATCTGATAAATAATAATAATCAAATTTGCTTTATTTATTTAGTGGGCTTAACCCAGAAGGTGTCGCGCTGTACCAGACAGAGCTGCACTGGTGTGATGAATTCCTCTGTGTTGCAGGGGGAAAGAAAGAAAGTTTGATTTGGTGCTGCAGCGGAGATAGAAGGAGCAGGCACGATCCACAGAATAATGACACCAGCGGATGAATTCAGCAAGCAGAGAAAATGTGTCTGCTTATGAGTGACAGGGCAGATGCGGCTCCTTTCGCACAGTTAATGTTGCTGTTACCCAGCGTTTCCATCTCTGCAGCTGACTGAGCAGATATGCTCCTGAATTTCCTTCCCAGTACCCAAGTGCTTTCCTTATGAGCTCTGTGATTTAACGTACTCTGAGAAATATTGGCACTGCGAGGCTGGCCGGCAGCTCTCGACCGTCAGGGTCCTGAGGCTTCCTGCTGACCCCTGCTTATTTCTGCACTCTTTTCAATTTCTTATAACCAGCATGCCCAGGACTGAGCTTCCAACAGATGTTAAGCACAGAATAGTAGAAAGATTCCTGAATTCAGCTAGACAAAAGACAAAATCAAAAAAACACAGGTCAGCTTTGACCCGACGTTTGAAATCAAGAGCATCATGAAGCATGGGTGTCCTGGAGAACATGTCTCAGTCAGGGAACTAAAACAGTGGCTGATTTTATATGGGTTACAGCTCCAACACTGGTTTCCTATAAATAACTCGCAGATGTCATTTGAATTACAGTCTTCTGCAAATAAGGGGGCTGCAGGCATACCCAGAAGCCTGTTAACAAGGAGATGACAAGCTTCAGGCATCTAATTGCTTTAGCTCATCACCAGTAAGACAGTAGCAGTCCTACAGCTAATCTGACCAGCAATTGACTGAAAATTGAATCTAAACCGGGAGAGTTATTTCGCTGACTTCAAAGGTCTGTCCACTTCCGAAAAGAAGCCCCAACCCTCTATCTGTTCAGCCAGCTGCTGTGCAAGAGAGCCAATAGCTTTTGTGAATTTTCTTAGCAGTTTTTTCTTAGCACCTGGTGTCTGCAAAGAACAGTCCAAATATATGAAGCTAATTGCATTTGCAAATGCGATGCAGACAGTCACAGTTAAATAAAATACCTTCAAGAAAGCAGGCAAAAATACCACCAAACCTTTGTCTCCTATTTTGTGAAACAGAATGAGGGAACAGGACCAAGGATGTATCATCTAATGTTTTGTCATATTAAAGTGGATCTAGCAAGTTGCACTGACATAGGATACTTAACTGTATCAAGCAGGATTGACATTTCAAGGCTGTGTGCTCTTTTTTTTCCCCTAGAAATATCACTAAAAGGTTATCCTGAATCTCTGAATCTTAAGAACCAAGTGACTCTTTCTTCTTGCACAGATGCATCAGGGACCATCTGAAGCCAAAACCATGAAGATATGGGGCAGGAAGAAATGGCAAATAAATACCCTGTTTCCATATACTGCTGGAGAGGAACCAGGTCTGTCTCTTGGAAAGCCCTATTACCATCCACCCCATGGTATTGTTTCCCCATCTGAGCACTCTGCTGAAAGGAGCTGCTTAGACAGCAGAAGACTGTGGGGTAAGAGAGGAGCTTACCCAACAACCTGCTGGAGCTCCCACCTGGCCCTAGGACTGAGAAAACACTCAGGACACATGATGCTTTGTGTGTTCCCAGTTCTGGCTCTGTGCTGAATGCAGTTCAGTCAATAATGGGCCAAACCCATGTGCAGACTTCTTGGTATGCCAATGATGTTGTGGTTTGGCAAAGTTAGAGCCAGGAATCCACGTGAAAGCAAATAATATGAAATGCTTTATGACAGGCTTGTGGCACAGCTTGGAGAAACCAATCTTTTGTTTCAGGTATCTTCACAGTCTGGAAACTCTATAATGTGGATATCATTTTATTTAGGTACCTCCTGGGCTAGGCAGTATTGGAAAGTAGACTGCGCTCTATGAGATCTGTGTACTCTCATCCTGCCCAAGCATCTGTTTTACCCTTCAAGGTCAGCGCTGCAAGTATTGCCTCCCTTTATTCTGAAATGTCACAAATATCACCAGATAAACCACTCGGCATAGTTTAGTTTCAATAACAGGAGGAGAGTGGTTGTATGCACATGGGTTTAAAATATAGGGGGTGTAAATGACATGGATGCAGCTTCAGAAGCTGCTGTTCAAAAAATATTTCTGCTGTGTTATTCTGAGGTGAGCACAAAGGTACCAGAGAGGGGCTGAGAGTGTTGAGGGAAGCAGGGTATGTTCAGCAGAGTTATTCATGGCCTGTTTGTACTCCTGTGAATGTCAGTGGGATCACGCAGGGAAGTAACTACCCTACTCTTTCTCAGTATTTTAAAATTATAATAAACTCAAGCCTACATCATTTGCTGCTGAAAATATTACACATTTTGAAACTTTTAAAGACAATGTTGCAAGTTAGTTTTTACCCACTAGAGTAGGAATTTCCTGCAGTCTAACCCCTTTGCCCTGGAAATTGCTTCTCTTCATGACAATGTAATGCATTCTTCATTTTCTGCTGAAAGTAACAGATTGGGCATGCCAACCCAGTAGAATACCAAGCACGTGTCCAATTTAAACACGTAAGTGGTCCAACTGAAGTGAATTGGACTTTTCAAACACTTCATGCTTATGTGCCTATGGCCCTGAACCATGAAAGCGTTAGAACTACTTACAAGTATAAGCATTTGCAGGATCCTTCTCTAAGTCCACATCTTCCTAACTCCAGCTTTCTCACAAAAGCAGCTTATTGGACGTGCTATTTTCCTACTGCTGCACTATTCTGAAAGCTTGGGGAAATTATGCTACAAACTCATTGAAATCCTTTGTTGCTTTCAGTGACCACATAAGCCCTGCTCTCTATTCACAGTGAGGAGCTAAAATGGTAAACATTCTGCTTCAAAGAAATTAAGGTATGTAAACACATTCATTCCCCATCATCAGGCTTAGCCTGTGAACCCAAGGAACATTTATATATCAATAGAATTGTACAATTGTATGATTTTCTTTCCATCAGTACAAACTTGGGTTCTATCATTTTCATCATTCTCAAATACAGGCGGATATTCAGTACAATGTGTTTGGTACATTGCACTGCTCAGAGCTCCATTGTTAGCTTCCACTCTGAGTAACTGCGGCTTTTTAGAAAAAGGGAAGGACACTGAAGAAACTGGAAAATGTTTATAAACAATGGGTATGGTCAAAAGACTTTGATTTAAAAAGTAAAACCTTGTATTTAGCAAATGTTTCGCCTGCTGGTAGAAAACTCTCTCTCAGGGTAATAGGAAAACAAGAACCTTTCTCTCTTTCTTGTAGACTTCAATGGAAAAAAGAAAAGAAAAACTTCCTTCAGGATTTTAAAGTTTCTAATAAGAAGTGTTTGAATGTCTATTGTAATTTGAACAAATGTCTTATTGTCTAAATAAAACAGACTCCACAAGAAACTCGTCCTCTGTTATGGATTTTTCAAGCACAGAAGGTGGGTTTTTTCCTCCTCTTGGCTGTATCTGTTGTCCTTCCTTCAATATTAATACTGACACTTCTCTATTAACTCATTAAGGGCTTGTGACACTGGATACAAAGACTCCATAATTACTATTCTTGCAATTCCACTTGAAAATTTCCACCAAGGCCAGAACTTGTTGTATTAGACAATGTAGAGACAAGGGGAAAAACAGTCCTTGTCCCAGAGAGCATTGTATTTGAAAGGACAAAGCCGACAAAGCCAACAAAGAAAGAGCAAAGACTTAAATAGGTATGTCCATGATCATAAAACAGGGTGGGTTTTTTTTGGCAGAATGGAGGTCAAACCCGGGTCTGCTGACTTTCCATTAGTTTCTCATCTACCTCTTCATAATCCCATACAATTAATCTCTATCCTTTTCAAAATCTTTGCACTCTCAGATCATATTAATCCAAATGCCTACAAATGGTCAGGTGGCACCTTATGGAATTGTGGCCTGCAAAGGCTGAAAAAAACCTATGAAAGGAAAAAAAAGTCAAAGAAGTATGAAACTTCAGCAATGTCCAGCCAAAACCTGTGCACGGCGGTATTATTATCTCAAGGAGGAGAAAGTTCCACAGGAGAAATCCATCTGTTAAAGAAAAAAAAAAAAAATCCTAAATTTCTATATATTTAGTAAACTGCTCTGGTCCTGTGCAGCCGATCAGTGTCATGTTGCATTGTCATGGGCAGGGTCACATAAAAAGAAACCATTCTTCAAGGCTCTAAGATCAACCTTAAATAAATTTGGAGCTTTGGGACTAGTATCCTAGGACTAGGAGTTTGCTTTTGTTCAGCTATATGTCAAATATAACTTCAAACATTCAGTTCACTGTGCCCACTGTTGCTAAGCAGATGGGCTGCAGGTGGTAGGTGGGTTTGTGGAGATCCCTGTATTTCAGACTCTTTATCTACTATTGTACTGTTTGCCAAAGAAACTCAGGATAACACTTGTCAAGAGACAAACCTCTCAACAATTGGGCAATTAACATCATTTCCTTACAGCCAGAATCTTGCAGCTACAGACGGCCACGACCTTACTTTCCCCTAATCTGTTTAGGTGAAAGATGCTTGGAAAGTGCAGTCTAGCCCTGTGGAACGATTGGCTGTGAGGGAAGCAGCAGGGTGCTTACCTTGTGCCAGAGCATTCAAAGTTAGACTTTACAATAGCAATCCTCCTTCAGCATGAAGATTATGGTGGTGAGAGGTTAGCCATTCTAGCAGACCTTGGAAATTCTGGGAGCCGCAGCTTTCCCATTTCTTATATTACCTACGGCTCCAAAGTCACTCAGAGTCACACTGGCTTAAAGAGAGTAACTGCCTCCTTCCTTTCTCTTGTTCTTTGTGATAGGGGAACCAAAGGGAAAGTTTAAACAATGTTACTTGTATATTTTCTCCAGGGATTTTTAATTAGTGCCTTTGTTTGAAGAAATTTCCTATAGCAATCCTACTTTAAAATACAAAGGCATTACTTTACCAATTAAATACCAGGAGAAACAGTAATGGCATGAGCTCTTCTAATGTTTGTCTGGGTAAGAATTTTGCACAGAGTCCAGTCAAGCCCTACACACAGGCATAAGGAAAGAACTGAGTCAAGGCTTTGCTTGCCATGACCGGATAACCCTTCCTCTTTTCTTTCTAGTGATCTGGAGGTCTTTTGTTTTATTTCCTCAGATCATGGGATTTCATGCTTTTTGATGGCACACTCTGTATTCAGTCAGAGGTTGGTAAGATGCATGGAGTTTAATCGCCAGCTCCATGTTGGGATAACATGTTTTGCTGCCAAGGCAACTGAACATCCAGAAATGCAAAAGGATTTTAAATAGCAGACAATGGTAACAACCTGAAATAAATCATGCGGATGTTGAGAGATGTGTAAAGAAGTCATATCCTTTGATGTGCATCATCTTCATATTACATTTGCTTATTTTTAGTCAGAGTTTGGCCTGCCTTCATATTTGCTTATTTTTAGTCAGAGTTTGGCCTGAAATCCCTGGTCAGGTTTTGATTTTGACTGGACATCATGAGACATGGAAGAGAGTGGCACAAATCCTTCATGTCAATGAGAACTGGCAGAGTTGTCTGTCTGCCTCTAGCACTTTGGCCCATGTTTCCTACCAGATCTCCAGATGAGTGCACATAAACACTGAGCACAATAGCTGAGATCAAAAAAGGTGAAGGAACGCCAGAAATGGTATCAGGAAAGACAGGTTTAGAGGAAAATATTGTACCAGTTTGCACAATAGGGACAAAAATGTGTAAATAAGAGATGCAATGGAAGAAAAAGGAAAGGTGTGAGATGTACCTCCGAGGACTCATCTTAGTCTTACCAAAAAATGTAGGATTCTTACTATGATTGTTACTGTAGCATGTTGTAACATCCTCTTAAAGCCAGTGATGCCAAGTGAGGACGTAGGAAGCAGAGAAGGGCTCAGGAGAAAAGAAATTACTAATTCAAGAGGCAAATAAATGCTTCAAGGTTGTAAGGTAGTGCTGAAAAAATAGATGGAGTCTTCAACTCTGAAGGGAGTCAGAAGCAACTATCACCTTCTCTGGTGATGACTCTTCCAGGCCCTGGAAAAGAAGAGCCAGATAAAAAAAAAATTATGTTGTGGAAAAAAAAAAAATAAGGGAGAAAAAGAGGGAAATGTTAAATGATAGAGATGAGAAGAGGAAGAGTAAAATCCATGAAAAGGATAGACAAAGCAGATACAGGGAATCTGCAGAGAGGGAGGAGAACTATGGAAACAGGAAGCCAAAACAATTCACCATCACTGATGTGAAAATTTATCTGTTGTGGAAATTATGGGCTGAACCTTTGTAGTAATTCCTTTTTGCCAGGTATTTGGACTAGAGAAAGGACCTCCACCACCAAAAAATTCTCTCTACAAATCATAGTGCCCTCCCCAATTTTTAATATCCTCTGCAACCATACCTCCTTCTGCTCCATCCTGGAATGCTTCTTCTGGTTTTAACACAGTAAAAATCTGAGGGCTGTGGCCCTGATCTGACAAAGTGTTTGAGCACACGTTCTTCACTAGCATTGCAGAAATTCATGAGTTGATGTGATTTGCTTAGTGACGGTGCCCAGCATCTGACATACTGAGGTTATTGTCTCTTTAGCCTTTGTTTAGACTAGTTCTACAACTTGTTCTACTTCTACCAACAGTGTTCTTTCTAAATATTGCCATGATGCAATGAACAAAAAAATAAAGCAATTGGATTAATGGGATTGGTAGGTTTCCACTGGTTATGAAGAGAAAGGGAGAAAAAAATAATAATTTTGGCTTGGCATCTTTTTTTCCTAATTTCTGCAGCCTTGTCGAACAAGATAATACCATTGCATACGTCACCATCTGGGCAATGGTAAATCACCAGTTTTTAAAGTCCAGATATTATTTAACTTCAGAAAATAAAATTATAAAATAAAATAAAACTCCTTCCCAGGAGAAAGACCTCTGGAATCTTTTCTAGAACTCAGGGTCCAGATATGATATTATTTAACTTCAGAAAATAAAATTATAAAATAAAATAAAGTAAAATAAAATAAAACTCCTTCCCAAAAGAAAGACCTCTGGAATCTTTTCTAGAACTCAGTATAAGTAATACAAGACTTCATTTTGATATACAGAAAAGAGATATTTATAACAGCCCGGCCAGATTGCAAACAGATGTTGGTAGAAAGCGAATCTATTATTAAATTAATTTGCCTTTTCACCCCCAAGAGACTGTAGAACATAAATCAGATATATTTAATAACAATTAGGTTTGCCAGATTGGTTCAGCGCTGAAGCACGTGCAATATGACATCTTATTGTCACAACTCTGGACATAATTGATTAAATATTTCAGTCCTAGGAGATACTAACCACAGATGGTTTTAGGGGCAAATGATCGCCCAGGGTGGGTCTACGTGAAATTCATAAGGAGAGAGCACACGTACTGATACTGGCCTATACATATCAATCTGCTTCCAGTTGATGGACAGGCCCAATGATTAGTCAGTATAAATTGTGCCACAACAGGGAAAAGACGGTGCTGGGAATATCCAGCAACATAAGAAAGTGGTTTGAAAGGCATGACTTGCCTGTTAGTGCAGGAAAAGATTTGTCTTAGATCATGGAGCAGGAATGGCACACGATACTGTTGGGCATTTCTGGGCGTTTGGGAAGAAATCCCTCCTGGTGACAAACCAAGCTGCAATTTATCACTTTTATCGTTCTTTAAGAGAAAGTGGAAGAAACCAGGGAAAATTCACAAGTGCTTAAGAATTGATTTTATGTCTACCAGTATCAGATTGTCATGTTATAGCAAGACTCTTATTGCAGGTGTTCAAGCAATGATAAAGGAAAATGTAAATAGCATGTTTAGTGACCAACTAACTTACAGAGTCAGACAAGAAACTAGCAAATTGTGGTGCCTGTATGCTCAGCTGGCACAAACTTGGTGTAGGCTGGGCAGCAGAGTAAAGCATAAAATCATAGAATCATTTAGGTTGGAAAAGACCTTTAGAATCATCAAGTCCAACTGTAAAAGAGACCTGTAACTCAGTGATAGGTACATAAATATCTGTTACTGTGTTAGAGCTACTGGTGCCCTGTCTGGGTCATTACGTATCTTAATTAAAAAGCACTGAAGTTGGGGATTCCCTGAATGATGTATATTGCCTGACACTCTGGGGCAGCACGTACAGAGTGGGGTGCACACATTGGGCTCTGCTTGGAGGCCACACAAATTTACTTCTCATAAGCAAAACTCAGGCTGGAGTGATGCTTGCCTTTTGAAGTGCTCCTTCAGATGGACACTTAAGCAGGTGTCTAATGGAAGTACATGCTTAAATCCTAAAATACCAATGGGATGGCAACTTATTTGCATTTTCACTCACCCAGGCCTTTCTAAACTATTTTGTTGATCTCTTGGATTGTGCTAGTTTACAAAGAAACACGAATGTAACTACCATAATTGGGGTAACCATGCTGCCTTCTGCATTTTTTCATTTGTAATCTGTTTTGTCAAGAGTCCCTTTAACATCTGGAAATTCAATTTGAACTGAATTCTTGGAAAGTGATACAATGATTCTGAAGGGCTGTATATAGCTATGCTGCAGGGATGAAAAAATAAAATAAAAAGAAATCATTTAAAATGTTCTTGGCTAGAAATAGGACAAAAGTGTATTCTGACAAGTAATAAGATTTTAAAGATCACATTTGGGCTGTCAGGAAGGATTTTTATTTTAATGAAGTGATGACTGGGGGCCAAACTCATTATTTCTATCTTTCTTACGAGTTTGAGCAAAAGCAGTAAGGAAGATAGAAATGGGAAACTCTTTCCCATCTCTCCTTCCTGCCAAGCAGTACAGGATGAGAATTCAGGCCCTTAACCAGCTCTCCCCAACCTTTCCCTTTGCTCCAAGAGCTCAGCATCGTTATGAAATATCTGTGAGTTGGAAGCAAACTCTGGGACTGACATCTTTCTAGTGCTCCCATATCCTCTTGCCTAGCCAAGACACACAGGGCTTTGTAGCCCTGTGGGAGCAGGTTTTACCAACCAGCCATGAGCATCCTTGGTCCCAGTAAGGCTAATTTAACCCACCTGGTGTGGCTTACGCCTCTTTCCTTTGCATCCAAACACCCACAATGCCTTTCTAGTTGTTGTTGAGATATGGGGTTTTTGTAATTTTTATTTTTATTTTTCATCTGTAAGCGCCCGAATTCTAGGAAAAAATTTGAATCTTTAAGCATTGACTGGATTGAGGTATTTTTAATTCCAGCCTTGTGCTCCCAGGAGCAGTAAGTACAGCCTGTAGGATGTTGCAGTTTGACTTGCGCTCAGCTGGAGCGAGTCACTGTTGCCTGGATGCTGCTTCTTACACAGATGCCATCCTGGCAGCCCAGAAATATTTTAGGCAGTATTGATTATGATAATACTGAGCAACAATGGGCAGTTCACAAATCTGGGAGAGATCATTATGTTTCAAAACCACAAATTTCTTCTCACTGCCATTGATTATTGCTGTTTATCAACTCAATGTCTAAGACCTAAAATCTGAATAATCCTCACAGTATTTTAGGAGAAAAACCAATAATAAAAACTTCCTATTCTCTTCAGAAACGTGGTTTTTTATTTTAATAATGTAATGAACCCAGAAAGACTTATGTTCCTATTAGAATATAAAATAAACCAAATGGAACCATTTGTAATCAGGATTTTATCTGAGCAATGTGCTCTCTGTATCACTCACTGCCTATAAGATTGTGTTCCATTATAGTACAGCAGTAATAGGAAAGAAACTAAACTATTTGCATCAACAATAATGCAACCAATTTTCAAGACTTGCATGTCAAAAATCCATTATTCCAGACATGATTACCTGGAACTGCCGATAACAATTGTCACCAATTACACTTTCTTACAATGTAGCGAGATTTTTATTTCTCTTTCACCACCCCATCTTTTCTGCCTCTTTTTTTTTTTTTTTCCCCCCCCCAAGAAGGTGGGGTAATGTCTCCATCACTTAGATTAGAACATCACATTTAGTACAAGCAGCAGATGTTAATATGGGAAGACAGAACATCTCAATTTTCACACTGTTAATTCAGCTTACTGAGCCAATTTCACAATTCTCACATTCCTCTAGTCCTAAGAGAAAATGCTAATTTAGATAGTTAAAATTGACACAGGTTAGGGTATAAAGGGTAATTAGCATAAGATCCTACACAAAGTGTTTTTAGCACCATTAATCAACACCCACCTATGCATACACTTTTTTAGACAAAAATGGTGTTGAATAGTCCTGAAAAAAAACACCTCTAAAATATTCTGTACTGGTTAAAAAAACCCTGTAGAATTTGGTCGGAAGCATTTTCCAGTGAAAGTGCCTGATGTACAGTTAAAACAGAACTTTTATTTACACACGAGAATTATTAAAAGCTCATAAAAGCATTCTAGAAAAAAAAATACCGTTATGATTTTTAAGACTGTAGGGGGATCTGCTAAAATGCAGAAATACGTCAAAATACATTAGCTGTTTCGGAGTTTTTCCACTTCCTCAACCTGAATACCAGAAAACTTAGTCAGCGTTATGTAAAAGAATGTAATTCTGCTTTGCACTCCATTTCATTTATACACATGTAGTTCGATTAAATTTGGTTTTCATTAGTCTAGACTGGTTTAATTTTCCTTGAAAATGCTCCTTGATATGGGAAAATCCAATATAATTTTAGAATACTTAATCTAGGAGTATATTCTACATAAAATCTATGTTATAGTTACAGTTAATAAGGATTACTTTAAATGATATAAACTGATCATATGAACTACCCTGAAAGGAATTCCGAAAATTAATAAAAGAAATAAAGACATTAAGAATATTAGTTTAAAAAAGAGTGGAATTCTACAATTTGGGCAACCTTCTTGTTGATCATTAAATCAGGTTCCATAAAAAAAGTATTTTCTAAATCAGATAAGCATAGAAATAAAAATTCCAGCTGCTAAGGACAAGGAGTTCTAGGCATTTTAATGTTAAAGCAGACAAGTCAAGTAATTATTGTCTCTAATTGGCACTTCCACAAGATGTAACAATTTTTACAGTACCCACAGCCAAGTGGCACTTAAAAAGGTGAGAAATTATTTCCTGCCCTGGGAAAAAGTAAAAAAAAAAAATAGAAAAAAAGAAAACCACATGCTTTTCTAATCTGAGCTTTGCAGAGGGAAAGACTGGCTGATCACTTCAAGGTCTGGAGGTCTGAATCAGCAAATCACTTAAGCATATGCTGAATTTTAAGCATGTGCATATTAACACTTGCATAAAAGGCTATTTTTACGTGTCTGACTGGCATACTTAAATTCTTTATTGGTTCAGTCTGTGTCCAATTCAAGCATTCACCATATTTTGGGTGGAATTCAGCTCCAGATTTTAACAATTAGTTTTGGTTCTGCAGGGACCTCTGTGAGATCTAGGAGAACTTGCTACTCCTACTCCATACGGTATAGACACAGGGCTCGATTCACACATCTAGTGACATTGTAGGTAACTCAGGTCATCTTGACAACCATCTCCTGCTAAAGAGGGACCTGAATCTTTCTGAAGTCTGTGTCTCATCTGCCAGCCCTATGGATCTCAAGGGATTGCCATGTTAAGTAGATACCTATTTCAGTAAATAAATCAAGTCCTTTTCCAATACACTGGGAAGGGTTTAAATTAGTTGTCTATATTTAAACACATACTGCCAGTTGAGATACCCTAGAGCATCCTACCTGTGTACCAGCTGCTGCTCCAGAAGGCATCGGACCCAATATGTCATATGTGTAAGCACCATGAGGATGTCTTAAACACACTCAGGCATTTCAAGTAATATCAAGTGCCTTGTGGTCAACTAAATTGAACTCAATGGAGGTGAGAGTTATTTGCTGGTCCCTGTAGTGAAAGCCTACATTTGATGAGCTGAAGCGCTTTATAGGCTCTGTAGACAAAAATGGGAGGTTAGAAACCTAATTCACTTGTGAATACTACTTACTAGACACCTCATCAGGACCTGGAACTGCATCCAGTCCTTTGAGATACATTCACTTGCCTATGAATAGACAGCTGGTGCCATTTGAGATGCCTGGGAGTATCCAGACCTGATAAATATGATGCAGGACCTAAGGGAGACCTGTGACCTTTTGGAATGGTAACTGGAGGCCAGCAGACACTTATGTTCAAGTAGTTGAGTTGAATTTAATACTATATTAACAGGCTTACACAGAAGCATCCGTTAATGCATTTTTTTAAAATAAGACCCGGGCAATCAATAGTGTTACTTGTATTAATGTTGTGAAATCAGGGAAGGACTCTAGGAGGAAAAATATAAAAATTAGCCTTAGAAAAGAACTTAATCGCTGCAATAAACTAACAGTGGAGGTAGCTATCTCATGAAACCAAGTTCTGCTACACAGGTAACCAAACTGATTAATTGATGTATCACTGCAATAAGATGAAATATTCTTTTGGTTCACAGCAAGTAAAAAGCCATATAAACACTGTTGGCTTTTTCAGAGTTTTACAATGCCTCCACCTGGGGGTGCAAACTTTTCATTCACAGGTATCAGAGAACAACTCTCTATGTAAACATCATTAACTACTAGTTTGCAAAAGGAGAAGGCAGATGCACTGAGAGAGATTAAGCTACTGGCCCAAGGTCAGAGAACCATAAGAAAAGAAAAAGAATCTCTGGCTTTCTGCAGAACAAAAATCTCATTACCATTACCCCACTTAAAGTTCTTCACTGTGTGAAAATAATTTTTTGCCTTCAACCAGTTCTAAATTAATGTTTTACTTAAAGATACAACTTAGTCAACCTGCCCAACTTGGCTTTCTGTTTGGAAGGCAATGGGCAGATAATGCTACTCTACATCGCTCAAATGAAGGCAGAGAGGCTGTGGCTGGACAAACCCACAGTGTCTCCTTTTACAACACAGCCATCCTTCCCTGTGCTAGAGGTACTGATTCCTTAGGATAGCGACTTTATATCTATTCAGAATAAACTGAACTGTTAAATTTAATAGTGCCTAGTCCATAAGGTTTTCTGGCTTCCTGGTTCCATGTTTCATCCATCCTTAGAAGTCCATATAAGGAGGCTGCAGAGTGATAAAAAGTTCTGTGATAAAAAGTTCTGCTCTATCCTGTACCTGATGGCATGTCATCTTCTCTGGGCACTGTCATAGACTAGGAAGAGCTCCGATCATGGGATAATGAGGAGGTGAGGACATCATGAGAAAGATGGTGGCCAGGTATGGGTTGCCGTCACTAGATATTTTTGCCCATTATTTAAACCTTTGAGGACTTTAGTTTTAAACAAATAATTTGTCCTGTGCATACAGGACATAACAAGAGTGCATTTGGCCTAATGTTACTAGAATGCGTAAAAAATTATGTCAGCAGATTAACTATACTGTGTACAGTAGATTGTAGTCCATAAAGTACAATCCACCTTTTCTGCTGTTTGTAGGCTAAACTAGATGTTCATTAGACCAATGTTTAGAAGAAATAAACATAGATACTGTACTTAGGGTTGAAGGGCTTTTTAACCATTTACCAAAATAAACAGACCTGCTTACCCAAATGCAGAAATGTTTCTTTCTCAGAAATTATCTATATGCCAAGAGACTTTTTAACTGCCATGCAACTGCTCTCTTCATTATAAAGAAGCCGTTATTGAGCACAGCAAGCCCAGCTTCAGAATGGATGTTGTCCAAAAGACCATGATGGAAAGGACAGACACTTTATACTGGAACCTTTTATAGATATCATTATGAGGTCTATACTGAAATAAAGATCAAACCATCAAACTAATTTACACATTCAATCTGTTAGTATGAAAAATAAAGCTAAAGGGAGGAATCTCCAATGGACATCAAATATAGTTGGGGAAATTAGATCTAAATTTACTTTGGTCTTCATGCACATTGGCCCATCCTGGGACTAACAATAAGAAAATGAGAACTAGCCAATCTTTTTTTTTTTTTTTTTTTTTTTTTTTTTTTCTTTTTGAAAAAAAAAAAAAAAAAAAAAAAAATTTTTTTTTTTTTTTTTTTTTTTTTTTTTTTCTCCTAGTGAACAGTACATTTACTGAAAAATAAAGCTTTAAAGGAGGAATACAAAATCTCTGAAAACTGAGACCAAATCACTAATTATTTTCAGCCAGGAAGAAAATGAAAAATGAAGGAAGTCCTTTTAGAATGTCATAGTATTTTATTTCACTATTTAGAAATGAACATTATTACTTTCAGCAGAACTAACTGACTTCATATTGTGGAACTTAAACAAATCATCTCCACTGAAAGAAAAAAGATCAAGAAATAACACCAACTAAAACTGGAAGGAAAAGAAATAAATGTATGTATTTGTATTGATGAAACACTTGAACAGAGCAGAAATCATTGTATTTTTTTTATTTCTACTGAAACATTTTACTGTACTAAATTTCCCCACTTTTTTGAGTGATTTGGCTACCAACAGAAAAAACCCGAATTATTCACCCAACTCTAGTGCCAACAAGTATGTCAATTAGTGTTAAGTATTGTAGTTTTCTTATTCAGCCATATGTCCACTTTGGCTAGGATTGAGGCCAGCTGCTAATTTTATACAAGATATAAACAGCTGCTGGGTAACAAATTTTTATGTTTGCTTGTCTAAGATTAAAACTACACATTAACAAGCAAAATTATTTCTTTAGTTATTGTTGCAGGTGATAATGTCTACCATTGAGACCATTTAAGCCAAAACCACCTTTTTAGACCTGCTTTCCTGGGGGGTTTTTCTTTTCACTTCCTTCTGCGTGGCTCACAAAGGAAATAAATATCTACAGGCACATACCAGGTATTTTTCCTAAGACACTTCACAAACAACTCCTTGGATCCTTCTGTTTCCAGATGGAATATGAAGGTACTGAAATGCCTTGAATAGATCTTCATATATGCTGGGAGAAAGACCCAGAAACAGGAGTTCTTAAGTGGATGCAGTATCCAGAAATATTAAGCCATTAGGTAAATCAATTTGCTTCTAAGCCACCTGCTTGGTGATCTTGTACAAGCATTGCTCCATGCGTGCTGTGGTATGCATATCATTAATTGTCTTGACAAACTCATAATAAATCTATTTGTGCTTGTTTATGTATGCTATTAAACTTTAAAAGTCTTCTTGCTTTTAGTGTAGGGCTATCCTGGGGCTAATTTTCCATTCTCTGTGTTTAAAAGCATCTTGTAAAAAAGTCCCATTTTGGCAGAAAGTTTAATGTTCAAGCTTCCCGAAGCAGCTACCTATACAATGGTGTTTGACTTGCCTATTTCATAACTAAATGCTAACTTAAAGAAATATAAAATAACCTTATAAGATTTATTATTATTATTATTATTTTATTATTTTCTTCATGGTTTTGTTTTGGTTTGGTTTTTTGTTGTTGGTTTTTTGGGTTTTTTTTTTTTTGATAAACCAGAAGTACCCTGCTCCAGAGCTGTCACTTTTAGGACTACACTGATATGCTAATTTCTCATAAGTATAGATTTGGTGCTTATCTCTGTGAGGAATATATAGAATGATAACCTGGTTGTACTTCACCATATGTTCAGCCTCATGCAAAAGTCAAATCAACTGCCTCTTTCTAAATTACTTCCTCTCTTGATATATGGACCTTATTTATAGCCTCCCTTTGTGCAACCATAACGCCATCACATAGGGCTTAGGTTCTGAAAACCGTAGCAATTGCCTGAAAATTGATTTGATGTCTTTTGCCCATCCCTCCCTCAGGTCCCTCAAGACATTTTAATATGAGCCGTGACATTATGATGGATGAAATCTGGCATTTTACTGTAGCAATGCTACTCCCATGTGGAAAATAACAGCTTGTTCAAAGCCCATCTTCCAGCCAGATTTAGGATATACACTAAGCCACATCTTCAATCTCCCCCTTCTCTCTGCTCTTTCACAGTATCCTTTGCAAACAGCTTCATTTCACACATCAACCTGTCTCTGTACCAGATTCTTGTTAATCCTTACCCCTCTGTGAAGCTAGCTTGAAGCACACAAACTGCAGTTACACCCTTGCCCTCCCAAAACTCTCCTGGGCAAGCGACATATGCAACTAATTCTGTGATAATTATCTGAACAGAAAAGGTATCTAGATAATATGTGGAACTCACTGTAAATCATCTCTGACAATATCAAGCTCCTGATGAACTGTGTAGTGATACCATGTTGCATACAGACACCCCAAGCACAAAACTACTCTGTCTTCCCTGTTGCGTGACCTGAACTAGATAAATGGGACCTGCTTGAACATGAAACAAATGATATTTAAATATATTACGCCAATCTTTAAGATAAAAACCATCCAAGATGGCCAGTAAATTCTATGATTCTATGGCCAGTGCAGCACTCGGTGTTGACTGACTATCAAATATCCTCATGTGCGGGTATCTGAAACACTTTTGCTCCCCAGAGCCCCAGGGAATAAAAGAAAGCTCACCCAAATGTCATGCCAGTCAGCTAAAGACTGAAGCAATGAGGTAGTTCTTACAGATGTTTGTGTGCTTAATTTACCCAGCTGAAGTCCAGGGAAAGCAAAGATGATTTTGACTTTTTAGGTTCTGAACAAAAGTGAATGCACAGTAGATATTTAGCACATTTAATTATATCTTTCTAACCCTTCATCTGGGAAATCCTATTCTGTCATCAACTGTTGCAATTGCTTATTTTCTTCATAATAAAAGAAACGTAATCACACCGAATGGTGTTTTTCTTATTATTCATCCTTAAATTTCTAAAAGTCAGAAGTGGCCATCTCTTTTGTTGATCAAAAAGGATGGTTCCACCTGAAATATCACAGGATAAGCTGGACTTTGAAGTTTCTTCACTGGCAGTGATGAGAATGCAGCCTTACTAGTTCAGATGTGGCCTCCCTAACAAAAACTAAACCAGAGGTAAGGAGCAATACCAACCAGAGCTGCCTTCCAATACCATCTCAGGAATAGCATGAAACAGTATAGTAGGTGCTACACCACAAGAATATCCTAGGAAGCATTGTTTGTCCATTGTACTTTAAATGGCTTGTGTTTGTTTGAGCTGTTCCCTGTCATTAATATTTATTAGGGAATGCTGTTACTTTTTTTTAAATTTTTTTTTTTTAAATAGAAGGATTTCACTATAAAGCCTTTAGAAATACAGATAAGTTTCAAGGAAGTTTGACAAACATTACGATGTAGATTTTGTGCTTAGTTGGCCATGGGATTTTGGCATCTAAAATATCAGGACCTACGTTCTCTCAGCACTCACACAGGTAGTCTTTAGAGGGAAAATGGGTTGTGTGAGGGCTCTCAGGGCAATAACAGCCCTTACTGCCCCTACAGGGGTCTCTTTCCACTCCTGCCCATGGCCCATGACCTGGGGCCATCAGTCCCTGCCCCGGTGATGTCATTGCGTTCCATCTCCAGCTCTGTCATGTCCCTGCTCAGCACACCAGATTCCTGGTTTTGTTTCACTGCAGACAAGGATTTCTATCCCCTGACTTGGCTATGCATCCAGAATCTCATGCTGTAGAAAACGTGGGAAAGTAAATGTACTATTCAGTGGCTGAGGACTCAGGGTCTGAATAACCTCTTAATTGTGAAAAGGATTGAAATTATGCCCACTTTTCCATTTGTACTGCACATTGCACTGTGACTCAGCTATAGACTTCCCAAAACAGTCTTTCTGAACCCTAAACACTTATACATAGCTTTAAAGTGCAAATGAATGTATGTAAAGCAGATATTTATGATTTTAGCACTAGAAAAGTGCTAAATGAATGCCAGAAAGACTTTTGCCATTTATTTCAGTCCATTTTGTGAGTTTTTTTTTTCCTGCTGTCCTTCAGCTCATGTTTGAATTTGGCTTAGCTATTTCATCCTGTTCTTTTTTTTTTTTTTCTTTCCTTTTTTTTAAATTTTTTTTTTTTTGTAACTACCTTCTTCAAATTCCTTTGACAACCTGAGAAAGTCTTGCAGCTGAACGCAGTATTAATTATATTTCAAAGCAAACCTTTTATTCATTTGGGGACAATCTGTGAAACAGAAATCTGTGACTGAAGCTGCTGCCAAGCCAATTACTGCAAAATAACTCAAATATGTCTCAACAGATTGCAATTTTTCCTATTGTTAGATTGCTTATTTTTTAGATCAAAAGGTTATGCTCACTTAAATTAGACCTGCATTTAAATATTCCATAACTTTTGCACATGATGTATCTATAGGTATATATGGACAGTATATAGTGAATGGTATAAGGAAAACAAATTCTCTTCAGCTAACAATGGTTATTATTAATCTATTTCCACTTCTTTTTTAAAAATCATCTGCAAATATACTTTAAGTATTACAGGTGCATAAATTCTAGGGCCAGAATGGAAAATTACAGTCTAACTTCTTTCATAAGCCCAGAAAAACAAAAAGATCTTCTTGCTCAGTCATTTTTACATCAAACAACTCTTTTGCAATATATAAAAAATGTGATTTAATATCTTTGAGTGGCAGAAAATCTGTTGTGTTCCTAGGTAAGTTTTTCTGGCATTTTAGGATCTATTATTGTGAAAAGGAAATTGCTACTGTATTTAGTTACCTAATTGCCTACTCTTAAAAAAAAAAAAATCAACAAAATCCTCCCAGACCAAACTGTGCATCTCTGCTCAAATGTGAGAATTTCTATGGATGCCAATGGAACTACTGCTTCCTACAGCGCTTAGTGTAAGCAAAGTTGATACAACATGCTTTATGAATTTGTTCAGTTTCAAGTTATCTGATGAATATTTTATACAAATATATGACAACCTATTGATTGCTCATGACATGTTTGCTGCCACAGTTATTCTATTCATAAATATCCAATTGCAAAGCAAAGTAAGAAAGTTAAGTCACACAGTTATTTTTGTTTCCAGAAGAAAATAAAGCTTTTGCAGTGGGAATAGATGCATACACACACACACATTTTTAGTCTGTCTCTTATGGTAAATATAAATTTGCATTATTATTGTAAGCCCATTTCTTTATACTAAAATTCATCCTTATCAAAGTCATTAGTCAGACTAAAATTTGTTGACTTTGCACAGTATTTCCTGAATTTTCATAATTCTGATTCTTTCTGATTCTAGTTCGTCTATATTTTTGGACTTTGTCTTTGTTGCTAAACTTACTTGACCTTTAACAAGTCGAAGAATTTCTGGTCAGTAGAGCAGAAAACAAAGAGATTGCTTCATGCATAGAATGTAATACCACTCCAAATAATCATTCTGATTAGGCTTTTGGATTAAACTTATTGGTTATTGAGCACTTATTTGTGTCAATAGCATATGGACCTCCCAAAAACACAGAGCCTTCCATGGCAGCCTGGAAATTCCCTGACAAGTATTAGTGGAAGAATTATTATATTGTTCTCTCTAGCCAATATACAAAGACCAAAGAATGTGGATTTTGGCTTGTTTTTTACTCTGGCAAATAATTAAACATTATTTAGAGCCGATGGCAAAAGTTTCAGAAGTGGTGGACATACCTAAATGCTTCTCACTTCACTGAGTCCAGACCTGGAAACTGCATCTCTCTGTCTCTTCAGAATCCAAATGGAGGTGACCATTGGTTAACTGGTAATAAAGCAATTCCCCCCACTCCTCAATAAATCCTTTTTAAAATAATTTTCTCTATTGAAAATTCTTACAGATAGTCGTTTGTTAAAAAGAGGGAAAGAAGAAGGAGTAGTAAAGAGACTTCCAAATTCTGCATTTATATATTTTCTCATTTCATTATTTTACATGAGTTTAGGCAAAACAGAACATCTAAAACAGTTCTCATCTTGCAGGGCCTCAGCTTTTTCACCTGTATTCTGAAGTTTGCTTATCACCATTAGATGTTTTTGGGCCTGATGAATTCATGTTTATTTATCTGTGAGATGCTTCACTGAAGCTGATGGCAGCATCATGTTGTCACATCTTTCGTGGTAAATCCCCAGTAATGAAAAGTCCACTACACGAAGAACTTTCTCCAGGGACCCCCATACTGACATATATTTTTTTTTCCCATGCTCAGGATAAAGTCTGAGTCTACAGCAGTGCCCAATGGGACTATGAATGTAGGGACCAATGAAGCAGGACCTAGTTTGTAACTCATCCAGGAACTGCTGAGTTACAACGGATCTTGTGCAAGGGACCTCTCATAAAGAATCATGGAGGAGACTATGACTGTATTTGTTTGCATTTTGTGGGCTGTGATTACTGCTTTTGACTGGTGAAGAATTGACAGCATCACATCATTCTGTTACCCCCACTTCCCACTTCAGCCACCTGGCATGTTTTTTTCTTTTACACATTGGATTATTTGGAGTAGGTTGCAGAAATGGTAATATGTCTCAATGACTGCATAGGGGCTTAGGTGGGTGGTCTTTAAGGCACTCCAGCACTAAAAAAGTTACATAAAATAATTCATCATCATCTCATCTTGAGCAGAATGTTTGGAAAATATGATCCTGAAGGTGAGAGAACTTAATTCTTTGCAGATAAAAATAACCCAAAAGAAACTGAAAGTCTACAAAATGGAGTTAGCTCATCAACAAGTTGACTCTTTTCATATTTAAAAGTAATTTTGTCATTAGTCTGTTCAAGAGACTGAGCCACTCAGAGAACTTGGTCTAAAAACTTGTAAATCCTTGAATGTTGCAACCCAGCATCTGTCCCCTAAACCTGCCAAATATAACCTCTGAATGGTCACCAGGCTATTGGCTCCAATACTAAAACATATTGAGGAGGAGTGGAAGAGGGGAAGGCAATCCAGAGATGGGAGAAGCTAGTGCCAAGAAAGTGTCACACAGATATATAGGAGCCAATTACCTTTGTAATTGCATTTTACCAATAAAAGCCAACATTGTGTCCAGATTCCTGTAAGCTCTGCTTGCTTCAGTGACAGTTTACAAGTGTAGTTAATGAGTTAATGTGAAGACACAAACTCTTATTGAAAGAGAATGACTATATCACATGAAGAAGAAGGAAAAATAAGTCATGGGCGTAAGATGGAGTAGTCAAACTTTTGCCAGATATCAGAAAGTCCGCTTAGTCTCCTTTAAGAGAAGTAGATATGGAGCATCTACCAGGATAAGTCCTTTATTTACATCTATCTACTGATCCAGAATTAGATGGAAATAAAGCTCACCACAGAAAGAGGTCTCTGTTTCAAAGTGTTTTTATTAATTATATCCTTAATACCCACAGGTAGTTTAGTCCAGTCCTTGCAAATATAATTCCAGCATTCTTACCAGGAAAACCAAATAATCTTAAATAAAGTGCTGCTAGAAATAGCTCAGATCTGTTAGTTTAAACAGCCACTGTCAAATATATAACTTCAAACTAAAATGTCAAGCCCATAGTAAGGGCAAATTTTCACATGCAGTACAATTCGCTAGAACATACAGAGAGATCTAAAGTTACCAAAGACAATAATAACAATAGTAGAAAGACTAAACATTTCTGATTCTAAAAGCTAAACTAAGGGGCTAAGATTTTCAGTGAACTACAGATTTGAATGCATTACTCATCTAAGCTACTTATGTGACCTCCATTATCATACTACCCAAATATCTCCATCTTGTCATGTATTTATCTTAAACACAAAGACAAATTTTATTAATATTATCACTATTGTTATTCTCTTTAGAGACAGAGACTGGGGTATAGAAGTCTCAGCAATTTTCCTCAAGGTTATGTAGCAGAAGACAAAACTGAAACAGAATATTAAGCCTAATTTGTCACTTAAACAATGAAGAGAGTACCTTCTTTTATTCTGAAGTGCCCTCATGGTCTGACTTCAGGCCATTTCAGAGTTCAGCCTTCCCTTTCCAGGCTCTCCCTTCCCCAGTGTTTCAAACGGAAAAGAGAGTCACCAAAATCAAAAAGTGCTTCTGAAATAATGCAGCAAGGTTATTTTCTCTAAGGTGTGTAAGTTGACCGATTGTTTCAGGTGGAAGGCAGAAAAGATACTCAGAAAAAATTAATTTAGATGCTGAGGAACTTGGGAACTTGGGAATATTGTCCACGTTAAAAACAATCATATACAAGATTTTCAGTACGCATATGTCTTAATGTAAAACTTTAATTATTCTATATGTTCAGTCAGGGAAAAGAGACAATTCTTTTTCAAACATCCCATGGAGTTAAAAAATTATTGCCAGCATATTTTTAATAACATTTCAGTCAAAAATCCTTTGAACTGAAGTCCCAGAAACTTCACCTGTAAGGGTTTTAGATTTCAGTTATATATTTGCTTTCATTAGATATGCATTTGCAGAGAGAAATTGCCCTTGATCTTATCAACAGCAAAACACTGAATGTGCATATTTTCATGACATGCTAAAACAGCCTCATCTTGTATGTTCTTGCTTGTGATGACCAAGACATATGTTACAGTAGAAAATACCTTTCATGAAAATGAGTGTATCCAGGAGAATGATGACTTGGGAGTCCAGAAATTAGATTTTGTTTTGCCACATGTCTATGTGGCCCTGGGAAGAGATTTCAAGTCCCAGTCTTTGTTTCTTTCAGCATGGGCTCTTTGGAGAAAGGATTCTCCCTGGCTTTATAGATGAATCCCTGGTCTCAATGCAGACCTTCATACTAGTTTTGCCAGTTCTGTCAATCTAGAGGTCCAGATGTGCATTTTGTCTGCATTGGGGGATGAGAATCATGTACAAACCATCTCATCACCTTCTCATATGGGAAAATATCTTGTACAGACAGACTAGGAAGAAGCTGTGACATTCTGCTACCTGTCATCCATAGGTGTGGATGGAACCATAGGTGTCACACCTGCCATAAACTACATTTATATGGTTACTGAAATTCAGGGATTAATAAGACAATATCTCTGCATTTTGTATTCTGAATTTTATAAATATATATGCATGAAAATTTAGATGGCAAGTTACCCCGTATAATGAAGAATTACCACATTTTTTGGAATCAGGACCAAAACATAGGAAGGTTCTATTTAGCAGAGGAGAAAGAGAAGAAACTGCCATTGAGAATCAACTAGAACAACTTGACCAGGGCAAATAGCATAAATCTTGAGTTTTATGAGATTCAAGGCCTGCTTATCTTTAGTTTTCCACTGCACGTGATATCACACTTCCCTGGGAGATGTGAAAAAATACTATGGAGAACTACCTTCAATTAACAGCAAGAAAATAAAGAAATAAATACATATATGTGTATATATATGAAACTAAGATAACTGTTAGCTGAAGAAATATACTGAGAAACATACTTAAAAGCATTTTGATTAAACTGTATTAGATGCTTGCTTTAACTATTAACTATTATTTTCAAATTTAAAAAGCAATTTCTTCCCCTATTGTGCCAAAAAATCTATAGTCACTAACAGTGGAGACAGCTACATTATTGGTACCTGTCTGTATATTGAGTTAAATTTACATACATAAGCTTGTTGAAGCGGCCTTGAGAATAATTCTTTCCCACTGAATTGCAGGTGTTCTGTGAGACAGGATTTACTTAGTTTGCTGGATTGACTCTCAGGCATTTAATTCCTTGAAAATTAGTTTTAGTGTGTGCACTTACCAAATACGGGGAGATACTGGTCAAGTGGCCCTAAAGCTTCTTCCTCTTTCTTTTTTATTATCCTGTATAATGGTATTGCCTGAGGGAAATTCTAATGCTTGGAGTTTAATGAAACCAGGTATGTGGGGTCTAATATTCATGATGCTTAGTTTCCACCACTCCCATTGGTTTAACATTATCCTGTATTTTATGTTCTACAATTTCATAGTTTTAATAATTTCATGGAGTTTATGGCCAGAAGGTACCATTAGATCATCTAGTCTGGCTGCTTGCATATCATAGCCCATTATGTTTCACATGCATGCAGTATCTTAAGCCCAAAGACTTTAGTTAAATTGAAGCTTTTCAATCTTCAGAAGACTAAATCATGTGCCACAGGCAGAGAAGAGAAGGGAAAAAAAGCAACAGCTATGTCCAAGTGACTGCAAACACGTAGAATGGATTATCAGATACTTTAGAAAAGAAGAAAAAGAAATCTAAACACTGGGAGTTAATTGTGCATGAGGTGGACCAAACTTTCTGAATCACAACTGATGAGCTGAAATCTTGAAACATGAGGATTCATTTTAGCAAGTTGTAATCATTGCCTGACTTTAGACTGACACCCTGTTAAGTAAATCCTGGGCAGCCTCATGACTGTGTTGCCCCCAAGCAGCTGTAGAAAGGTGGCAAGTACAACGATTCAAACATTGACCTCCCCTCAACTTGCCTAGCTGTAAAATGTGGATAAAGCAACAGATTTTTCTATGTAAAGCGCCTGGCTAAGTAAGAGCTAAGGATTTTGAATACTGATATTATCATTTAAAAGTACTCAAAATCTGTGACATCTCATCTCTAAACAGCTGAGGTTCTGCCCTTTGTAGTCAGCTTGAGAAAAGGCTGTTCAATGAACATTTTGCCATAGCATTTGAAGTTTCAACATAAGCTCTAATTAAAAGACATAAAAATCCTCTTGCCTATCCAAGGTTTCATTTTCATGGTTCCACAGGAGTGATTTAGAATAATTTTACTTTATAGACTGTATAATAAATAAAGCCAAACTCAAAATCTCAAAACAAAACCATGTGAGGTAAGTAGGTTATAAATCTGGAGAATCTAGTCTGCAAAAGCAATGGAATTTTCATGGCTTTAATGTGTGATTAAATTATTTTTAGCTGAAGGAAAAAAAAATCATACAAGACAAATATCAAGCTGCATAAGTAATATACTAAGGAGTGCCCCATTCCAGCCGTATGTCATAAAGCACAAAAACTGCAGCCTCTGCTCTTACAGTGGATGACACAAGCAGGGGATAAGGTTACTAAAATGATTGGCATCCTTGGAAGTTTTAACCCACTGACAGTGTTTGAAAATGCACACACTGGAAATTATCACTGGAGGGGCATTAAAACTGAAGTGCCAAGGATAATTTTGAATGTGTAAACCTGTTCCCAAATAAAATGGCATCTTCCAATTTGTTTTTTATTTAGTGAATCGAGTCTTCCAGGCTTTAATATGACAGTGATAAAGGATAATAATGTGGAGCCGTATCTTTAAATCCAATACATTTAAGTATTCAACAAGCTATTGCCACCTGCTAGAAGAAGAAAATTCATCATTTTTCCTTACTCAATAAAATCAATAATTGTGGTTTGTTTCTTGCTAACTAGTGTTTCTTCTAAGATATTCTAAGCTGTATCTGCAGTACTACCTTCTCTGTATATATCATTTTTATAATTATTTCTACTCTCATATACACACCTGCAAAACTACATCATTTGAGGAGCTAGAATACTCTCTTCTTGCCTTTATAAATTGCTGGCTGAATGCATAGGGAATTTGGGGAGTGCAGAGAACAAAGAAGCACAACCTTACAAAGAATAAAAACCTGCAACCTTACGTTTGATACCTCGACTGTGTGCAGTAATTGCATGGTGTTGAAGAGCTCTGATTTCCAAGTATGTGTTAATTGTGAAGTGGACAATAGCTGTGACTGAGGGCACAGTCCTGCCCTCTCCAGTCCTATGTGGGTTATGCAGATTGTGAGCCAAGGAGAAACAGGTTAAGTGCAGGTGTTTGGGGAATGAGGAGGCAGCAGATGGAACGGCTGAGTTTGCTAGTGCTCCTAGTACAGCTTAACAAAACAATTTTGGTGTCTCAGATATTTGCTGAAAACTTTGCAAACATGCAAATTTGCATCAAATGGAGGCGGAGACTTTCAGGGGGGAAGAAGTATTTTTATAAGCATTCAAATGGCTCACTTCAGTGTTTCCAAAACATTAAAGCTAGAGGTGGTGTCAACTATGTGAAGGAGAAGGTACCTGTGGAAGGGCAGGACACTCATTCTAGATCTGTGCGATAACCTGGAATGGAAACCATATCAACAAGGGTTTCCCAGCACTAATTTTATACATATTCTGAGATTTTTTTCTTCCTATTATTGATGTGGAAATGTATCCCCTTGTGAAAACAGTTTAGTGGACATGGATGAGAGACTGAAACCATCACCTGCCAACAAACTGCAGATGGGTGACCTCTCCAGAAAGATCAAGGACTTATTGTTACTGCTAAGAAGTGTATAGTTTCCAGAGACGACTAGGATTTTGGTATTAGTTATGCTATCATTTCACCTAAGTTAGAGATACCCATCTTTTTTAAACAAGTGACTCAATTTCATATTGCTGCTCTGAATCAGGCAAAAATGGGCAAGAATTGAAGTTGTAAGCAACCCAGATGGTGCATAAGTGATTAGATTATGAATCAATTAACCCATTTTGTTAGAGGTATTTTTTAAGGTGTTAGCCTTGATTGGCACACTTGCTATTTAAAAATAGCTCAGAAAATAATGCAATGGTTCATATGATCCAAACCAAAGCATGATGATAAGCAAAACAGCAAAAACAATTTGGTCAATCTGAAACAATTTGCAATGATTTAGCCAGGAAAGCAGAATCAAAGTGATGTATGTAGCTCTAAACATGAAGCCCCACCATTTTACAAGGATAATACTTCTGCTGGTAACACAAGTTGTATGCACACAACCTCCAGATCTTTTCTTAAAGTCAGAGTCTAGATCAATCTTTTCTTAGCTACTTGTTAATGACAAGTATACTGTGGGTAAATATCATTCACAGTTCAGAGACCTTTGATATTTAGTCTACACGCCGAATGTGGAAATCCGGGGATGAAAACTCATATAATCAGTCTCAGTTAGGAAACGTGGATTTAGAAATTGCAAGCTTATCAACAAGTAGATACCTAATCTAAGCACTGCTGCGTCTTCTTATGGTGTGCTTAGTTCACCTTCTGTCCAGCTTTCTTACCCCAGTAGCAATATATTGGCAGCTGGACTGATCTCAACTGAGTGTCTAAAGCATCTAAAAATATTCAGGGTCTGGGGCTGAAGTCGTCTGGACAAATATTGAAATGTCTGCACTGTAACACAGTTGGCTGAAGGAGGTGATAGAAATCATGGTCTAAATTCCTTTCTGCTGGCTTTACAAAGTGGTGAAGATGATTGAATCAGATTAGAGGCATTTAAATTGCAGATGTCTAAAGTATTGTAAGACATTCCTATTCTTAATTATCACCATTAATTACACATAGAATTCCTTGGCCAGAAATGAATGAAATGGATTTTGTTTAAAGTTTCCTCCTAAAATTATCTTTCTGTGTGAAAAAAATACAGAAATATGTGGACTTTCAGGTGAATCGGAAAAAAAAATAATATGCAGATAAATTAGAAGGTGTTTTTTAAACTATTTCAATTGAACTGCCTTGCTGGAAAAAAATGTTTATTTAGTAAGATAATAAAATGATTCAGAAGAATTAGTAAAATTTAAAAAAAAAGTAGAAAATATGTACTACTTTTTAGTCATAAGAGGGGTTTTAAGTAAAGATAACTTTTATTAGCCTAATTAGTGTAGATAAAAAAAGTAAATATTTTTGAACAAAAAATTGAAGTAGTGGGTTTTAAAGCTGAATTAAAACGGCAAAAAAATTACTAGCTTAATTAGATAAGTGTCAGGTCATAACTCTAGAAAAGGTGATTGGTACTGAGGAGTAGAAGGGCAGAGGCACATACAGATACTGCTGGCCAATGGGAGTCATGAATTTTAGTTCTCAGATCCAGCCTTAGAAGGCTTTTGTAACTCTCCTTTAGTGATCAGGATTGAAATAGTACTCAGTAACTGTTTTGTAGGATAAACAATCTCCCCAATCAGAGGTGGGTTTGTCCGTTATTTGTTGTCTACAGAGACAATACAGACACAGAGACACAGAGAAGGTGGAGCTGCTGAATTTCTTCTTTGCTAGGTTACGGGTGGATCTTCTGGGAAGTACTACAGAGGAAAAGGATCTGGGAGTCCGGGTGGGTGGCGGGATCTCCATGAGTCAGCAATATGTGCCCTTGTTGCCAAGCAGGCCAATGGAATCCTGGAGTGCACAGGGAGAAGTGTGGCCAGCAGATCGAGGAGGTCATTCTCCCCCTCTGCTCTGCACTGGTGAGGCCACAACTGGAATACTGCGTCCAGTTCTGGGCTCCCCAGTTCAAGAGAGACAGGGAACTACTGGAGAGAGTCCAACGTAGGGCAACCAAGATGATTAAGGGATTAGAGCACCTGCCTTACGAGGAAAGGCTGAGAGAGCTGGTGCTCTTTAGCCTGGAGAAGAGAAGGCTGAGGGGAGACCTCATCTGTGTTTACAAGTACCTAAATGGTGGGTTGAAGGACGATGGAGCCAGACTCTTTTCAGTGGTTCCCAGTGACAGGACGAGGGGCAACGAGCACAAGATGGAACATGGGAAGTTCCACTGAAATATGAGGAAGAACTTCTTTACAGTGAGGGTGACAGAGCCCTGGAACAGGCTGCCCAGGGAGGGTGTGGAGTCCCCTTCTCTGGAGATTTTCAAGCCCCGCCTGGATGCAGTCCTGAGTAATGTGCTCTGTGCAATCCTGTTTAGCCGGGGAGTTGGACTAGATGATCTCTAGAGGTCCCTTCCAACTCTGTCGAATCTGTGTCTGTGTGTCTGTGTCTAAATAATTCATTTTTGTGTTTTCATTTCACAAATAGGACATTTGGTGAACTTCATGAAGTCTAGTATGTGCTGCAAAAATACAAGTGAGAGATGAAGGGTTTTATGAGTCCATTGTGGGAATATTTACTGAGGTTGTAGTGGAGATGCTTTCGTAAGGTTTAAACGTCTTCCTCAGTAATGATATAAAATCCCTTTGTCATGTTTTTGGCCTACAGGGAGTTTGCTTCTGATGAGTTTAGTGATTTGCAGACTGTGAATAGTTGGAAGAGTTCTGAGCAGATATGATCTTCCCATATAAGTTTAATGTATAATTAAACAAGTCAAATCATATTGTACATCGATTTCCCACACAGTTTCCAGGGCAGGGTGGCCTGTAACACATTGTGCCTATAATATGTGGAAGTACTTCTTGTGATGTATTAAATGTTTCTTTCAAAAGAATCTATTCCGCTGGAAAAATGCCTTGGATAAAATTCCTCTTTTAATTATTCAGGTAGGTGTCAGCAGTGTTCTCCTCAAAGTAAACATATTGGTGTCCAAGAGCACGGCTGGATAATATAATTTTTTGATGTATTTTGGACAGTTACTGTGTTCATGGAAACAGATGTGTTGGTTTGCAGGTTTTCGGTAGATTATGGTTGGTAGGTTGTTGATTTCAATTTCGTCTTTAGTGTCCAAAAAAAAAAATAATAAGACATAATGGAATTATATTTGTTGCTGTGATGGAAATCAATAAGAAAATCCAGATGTCTAGAACATGTGATAAAGATACCATCTTTTTCTTTAGATACAACATGAACTTCACAGTATGATTCCTAAAAAAAAATCTTAATATCTGCATTAAACCTCCATTTAAAAGACTTCTTTCAGATCAGAAATATGAACTATGTTTAGAAACTGTGACAATATCTATTTAAAAAAAAAATAAAAAGCATTAACATCAAGTACAGAAGTTAAAAAAATATTCCATGATTGCTAAGAATAGCATTTCTTGACACTTTTACTTCAGCATCTTTCTATGTAATGTAGAACAGTGTAATTTTTTTCTCAGTTCATAATGACAGAAGGGATGCTTTGGCCCAGTTTAAAATGTTACACCCTAGTGGGGCAGATTCATTGCAAATAGAGGAAAACCAGTACAAAGAGCACCTGGTAAACTGTGACATAGCACCTAATGTGAATCCAAGTAAAGTGCCCACACTGATGCAGTATTCTCTTCTCAGGATGGGACTTTCTCTGAGATTATTTTTATGCTTTTATATGCATGTTAAATAGTGTGAGATCCCAACGGGTATATTTAAACATCAGGCAGAGACATTAATCAGTCAGGGATATTAACAGAGGGGACCTGATTATCAGAGCCTGGGTTCTTGAAACAAGCTGGCTACAGTAATTAATATTTTTACACACTGTTTGAAGAATTTAACTTTAAATGAAGTTTGTCACCCACCCCCAGACATATGGATAAATCATGTACAGATTAAAAAAGAAAAAAAGTTCAGTCACAGCAGGGGGAAAAAATGTAGCAAATGAAAAACTGAATGCTGAAAGAGAAAAATTAAGTTATTTTATTTCCTTTCCTCTCTAGATGAAGAATATTCCTGGATAAGCAGTTTATGATAATCCCTACTTTCGATTTCTGTTTGCTTCTTTTTCAGCTACCTTAGCAAATTCGGATTGTATACTCTTTTGGTGGAACAATATGAGTCAGGGATACTGTGAATGCTCAGGATCACATACAACTCTGTTGGTTTAGCAACCTCATCAAAGGTATGAATGGGCTCAGACCTCCTGAGACACAGGGGTGTCTTACAGCCAGGGTTAAATGTGTTAAGCTACCAAGGAAATGTGGGTGATGGTGTTGCCTCGGTGATTGCTTTTTCTTTTTTTTTTTTTTTTTGCTTTAAAAGTGCCTGTAACAGAACTTTTCGTTTTTGAAGTGACGTTTCTTTTTTCATCAATAAACCCTTCCCTCTGCCCTCCTCCCCCATGTTTTACGCTTAGCTCTATTATTTTTTTTTTTGTTGTTTTTGTTGTTCTATTGCTACCATCATTGTTTTCCCCAATTTGGCAGCCATACCCAAAAAATCAATTTTTTTACACAGCCAGACTGAAGGATATAAGTTGGTGCTGGCCTTTAACAAAATGCGGGACTCTCCATATGTCAGCCTTGGTGCATGCTCAGAAAAGATCTCTCCTCTACAACTCCGCCAGCCTGTGCATCCTTTATTGCTAGTGCAACAAGGGTGACAACGTGTGTCAGGCCTGGTGGGAGCTGATCCTCGTGGCAGACACGCAGTCAGCTATAGCCTGCTGTCATTTTTACCTGCTGGCAACTCCTCCCGGAGGCCTGAGTCTGCCAGAGTTCACAAAAACGAGGACAAACAGTGCTGGGCTGTTTTGTTGTGTGTTTTTTTTTTCTTTCTTTCATAAGGCAATTCAGGAGCTCAGAAAACAGGTTGAGCTGGGAGAGAAGCCAGATGACAAGTGATAAGGGGCTACCTGTGAAAAGAGATTTTTTTTTGTCTTGCTATCTGCACATACAAGGGAAATTCACTCTTAAATGGAACCAGATAAGGAGAAAATAAATTCTCATTTATACTTTGCATAAGTATAATTTTGTGATCTCAGACTTCAGCTATTAAACTGGGTTAGCAAGCTATTAGGAAGACAATATTTACACACACCCTCATCCTTGTAGGAATGGCAGACCTGATTATTAGCAAATGCAAAGATTTCTCCTTTCGTTTTGCAACCTTCCATTAACATCTGCCACAAGTGGGATATTGGCTTTAATGAACCAGGTAGTTACTTGAACCTAGCTAATTTTGGGTCCCTCTTGATGATAACAGGTGGGGAGACTGCGTACAAAATGTTTTTGGTCTTTAATAACTTCATAAGCCTTTGACTCTGCTGCGTCTCGATGAGAAATTTGATACCATCTCTAGGGAAAAAATTCTAACTGAGGTCCCATTCCAAGAAATAGGGTGTGGGGCAGAAAGGATGATGTTCTGTACAAAATATGCCTTAGCACCTTAGGCGTTACAAGGATCACCAGCCAATGTGCTGAAGAAGAGCATAGCAACCGTCACTAGGGAAAATGTCAAAACTCTGAGACATGTAAAAAAGAAAAAAAAGGCAGGCAACTGGGGGAAGTTCCAGCTTCCCTTAGATCTCCGAGAAATTATTTAATTCCCAGCTCTGGTGGATAAAATGCAGTTAAACTGCATTGAATCTAAAGACATAACAAAAGGGGAAAAATACCTCATATGTTTTTTGAAATACATAATTTACAATATTTTGCAAAGGGAGATGCAAACTTTGCAAAGAGAAAAAGCGAAAACGTATTCTAGCAGTATAATGCAAAAAATATGCTGTCTTCAAAAATACATTTATTTCCTAAATCCTAGATGATCTTTTTGCAGCTCAGGTCTCTAAACAAAGATGAAGAGCCCTTAGTTCCTCATTAATGACGGCAAAACTTCATGCATGTGTTGTTTAAAACAGATATTGAGGAGCGATTTTGTCAAACAACTCACAGCATTTGGTGTTCTCCTTTCAGTCCTTGCTCAGGGCATAATGTGAAAAATCTCAGCTTTTACCCTTAAAATTGTTATTAAATGAGTACCACATATATTCCATCCCAGCATCCTAATGGAGAAAGCAGCCCATATGCACACCACAGATGCAAAAATATGAAGACATATATCAACTACTTAACTAGACCAGTTTTATTCTGTTTTTTTCTTTCCTTTGTCCATGATTTATGCATTGGCTGCACTGCATCCTATTGTCCAGGAGAGTGATGCCTTCATCTTAAATCTGACGTCTCACCTGTCCCTCACCAATCCATCCATAATTCTGTATTTAGGGGCACCTCTGAGAAGTGGAAGGTAGAACCTCAAATTCTGTTAGACCAAACTGGAACTCAATGATCTTTAAGTTGGTCTTTTCCAGATGACTCTAGGATTCTATGATTCTTCATCCTTGTGTTTCAATCTGTAGTTCTAACCTGTAATATTCTAACCTGTAATTGAAAACTGTCTCTTCAAACCCATGACCATTATTCAATTGTGTCCTTTTGGGTGAGGACACGCAACTCTGTTGTCAGGAGATCACAATGGTCATTATGAAACCTTGACTTGTATTTTTTCTCAGTGGGCTGGAAAGATCTATATTCCTGATGTTTCTTCTTGGCAAAACTAAGCATGCAACAGTCTTGTATTATTATTTCCTCAGCAATAATTAAGTCTACAACAAGCTAAGGTCAGGAGCTTTTTCTTTAGGCATTGGAATACTCGAATTAGATCTTTTGACCCTGCTCAGTCACTCCAGCAATAACAGATTGAAAAACTGGGAACAATTCCCATTTCTCAACTCTGAGAACACTTTCCCCTAATCCTGTTGCAGGAAAATGTGGACATACTGAAAATGTGTTGCGCGTTTTCTTCTTCATTCAATCTTTATCTTATAATTATTTGCTTCCCTCTTGAATCATTGTCTACAGAACTTTGACACTATGCTATTTAGCTAAATTAAAAATCTTCAGGTAAAGTAGTCTGGACAGAGAAGATCAGTAGGACTCATTGGGAATTTTTAAGCTCTTTCTTTGGTTTCGGGTACAATGTTGTTCATTAAAAAAAAAAAAAAAAAAAAAGTAGCCAAAAGACCCCCCAAAAATAATGAAAATAGAAATTTCTGGAAAAACCCATGTAGACAGGTACAAAACTATAAGGAAATAATCACTTTCTAAATTTAAAATTAGTCAAAAAGTATCAGGAAAGCGTCAGTGTTAAAAAGTTATTTCTCAAGAGAATATCTCCTAATACAGCAAATGACAGAGTTAAAATAAGACCTAACATGTTCCTTTGTTTTTAATATACTACTTCTCTAGTAAAAATGTTATTTTTCCTAATAAACTTTTTTTTAACCTTTGCATCCTCCAGACTCACAGACGCACAATATGTAATGGTTCAATTTATCGAAGTTTATCTTCTGCATGTGTGTACATTCATTAATATTTTGTAAGTTGCAAGGTTTTATCCAATTCAGGATAGAGAAAACCTGTAAAATGCATATTAAAAAAAAAACGCACAAAACTAATAGGCAAAATACAGATCTCACCAATCTCTAAATCTGAGAGGGTGTTAAAATAAACATACAGGTTATGTATGAGAGGAGATTAATAAGCAAGCAATCTTGCTGTGTTTGAGCTGTTCAAAATTCTGCAAGTTAGAGTAAATTTTCTCTCTTCTTGTTACAGTCCTGATGCATGGATGGTCCTGTGAAGTCAAAAGAGAGCAAGTATGGAACACACCATGCAGGATATGGTCCATCTGGGTAATTCAGTGCAACTGGAAATCATTGAGACAAAATCTGTGACTGCATCTAACAAGAAATTCAATAATTTTATTGCCTTACACCACAAACTAATTCTGTAAAGATGGTAATCAAACATCACCTTTCAGGGCATAAACTAATTGCCCAGCAGGTGAGGCAATTATTCATCACGCATAAACTAATTGCCCAGCAGGTGAGGCAATTACGTGCTGCTCCTGTGTTACAGAAATGGTTAGGTGTTGTCTGAGTTTTCACCTCTTTTTTGTTGTGAAACAAGGGAAAACCAAGAAGTTGGATAGAGCAATGAGGAAATCCAGATAAATCAGATAGCAAGAAGTGGCTGAACCTCCATTGTTGGATGGAGCAATGAGGAAATCCAGATAAATCAGATAAATGTTGTATTAGTGTAGACCTCATTTACCTGGGAAAGTCCATTATTTAACATATAACATCTTTCTACTGTATCATGTTCCTAAGTAACTTAAATGACAACAGTGACTGAAAGAAATTAAAAGACATAAGAAGACCCAAGGAATAATATTTCAGGGTTGTTGGCTGGCAGAAATTTAGCTATACAAGTGACTGTTTTTCCATTCATTACCCTTGGTTATTAAAATCAGAAATGGCCCCAGCTTTTCAGGAAGAAGATATTATGACAGTAAACTGGGGAAAAGAGAAGGACATGTCAGGACGGATCCCTATCTCTATACAGAAACATATACTAGGGTCTGTATCTTATTTTTCTTTCTTAAAAGGCACAGAAAGAACAAAAGAAAGGAAAAAGCATCTTGCCTTAACGCTAGGATGCCTCTATTTCATTGTTTGCCTACAGGGCTGCCCTGAATCCTTGATCCCATTCCATCATAATACAAGCAGCAATCATTTTTTCTTCAAAGGATGAAGTGTGGCCACTTAGAGGTGGAAGAAAAAAGGAAAGCATATGCCTCTCTTAGCTTGGAAGGTCTTTGCTAGGAAAAAATACCATTTGGGGGAGATTTGCAAGGACACAGTTAAGTAGCGGTTATCAGGAGCTGGGAGGGTCTGTGAGAGAAAGGTCAAGTCTATACATATCCTAAGCATTTGCTACTTGCTGTTGCCAGGCAAAGGTTAGCAGGCTAAATGAACCTTATGTCTAACCCCATGTGGTATTTTTTGTATTCTTATCTGAACTTCTGTCATGCTGAGCAGAGCAGCTCACACCTGACATTTTTCCCTTTATGGCCTTTTAAGTTACTAAGCCTGATTGGTATAGGATCCTTAGGGAGCGGGAGGACGCGGGGCAGGGGGGAGAAGGGGGCAGGCGTTTTAAGTCAGGAATAGGATATCTCCTCCTCATAGGCTTTCACTCATCTACATGGCTGTTTCTCTCCATCCTTCCCCTCAGTCACTAAAATTCGAGGTGATAATCTGACCCTCAGTCTTCAGGATCAGCGATTTTTGTGGCTGCCCATGAAAAAAAACCTTACTCTCTTTGTTAATGAAACATTTAAATCTAAGATTTTAATCACACGTCAGGACACTCAAAGTTAAGGTTGCCACAGCAACACTACAAAAAAGCTCTTTGTCCATAGCAGTCAGTGAAATGCAGAGTTTAATTAAAAATTGTCTCAATTATCTGACAGTTTGCATCCCTCTAAATTCTGTTCTCTCCTCTACCCTCTCCAAATTGTCATTCATACGGGGGGAAGGAGAGCTGCTGTGGCAGGGCTGCTGCATACAGCATTTGAGTTTGGGTCATGATGATGGAGGCCAGTGTGATGCACACAAAGTTTGCTTTCCACCCAGGCAGGTCTGCAAAACCATCAAGAGTTGACAAGAAACCTGGAGTCTAGGTGGAAAACAAAAAAACAAATCTTATCCTGCTCTCTGCAACTACGAAGGCTTTTTCAGAAATCAGCTTCTAACACAGAAATAGAGATGTTTTGGGGACACAAATTGAGGAAAGATACTGGGGGACCTTACAGAGAGAAAGAGGGAACAACTTCTAAGGAAGTAGCATTGTCCAGTGGTTAAATGATCTTCAGTAGTAAGTAGGTTCACTGGCCAACAGTGACAGGAGTCAACTGCTCTGTCTCCAAAGAAAAAGAAATAGGGCTCTGACACTGATATGTAGAAACTGCAGAAGGTTACTATGGTGCCGAAGTTTTCTAGGTAAAGAGCTTTGGGATCCTCAATGAGAAATTGCTAAAGAAATGTCTCATTAGCATGGCAAGGTGATTTTGATCCCAAGTGTCACTTCTTGTCCCTCCTCATCTCCACATCTCCATCTCCTCATCTCCACAACATCTCCCAGATTGGATGGTACCTGCGATGCTTTCCTTCCCCTTGGTGAATTGCTGGTGTCCCACACCAGCAACGGTAGGATAGCACCTCACTCTTTATCAGGTAGTGTAGCAATAGGACAAGGGGTAACAGTTTTAAACAGAAAGAGGTGAAATTTAGATTAGATAGAGATCAGATTAGATTAGATAGAGATCACATCAGAGATCAGATTAGATCAGATTAGATCTCAGGAAGAAATTTTTTACTATGAGGGTGGTGAGACACTGGAACAGGTTGCCCAGAGAAGCTGTGGATGCCCCAGCCCTGAAAGTTGGTTGGATGAGGTTTAAACAACCTGGTCTAGCTGGAGGTGTCCCTGCCCCTGGCAGGGGGGGTTGGAACTCGATGCTCTTTGAGGTCCCTTCCAATCCTAACCATTCGATGATTCTATTCTATCATTCTATAATATTACCAAGAAATACTCTACTTTAGGGGTGGGGAGAAGCTGGAACAGGTTGCCCAGAGAAGCTGTGGATGCCCCAGCCCTGAAAGTTGGTTGGATGAGGTTTAAACAACCTGGTCTAGCTGGAGGTGTCCCTGCCCCTGGCAGGGGGGGTTGGAACTCGATGCTCTTTGAGGTCCCTTCCAATCCTAACCATTCGATGATTCTATTCTATCATTCTATAATATTACCAAGAAATACTCTACTTTAGGGGTGGGGAGAAGCTGGAACAGGTTGCCCAGAGAAGCTGTGGATGCCCCAGCCCTGAAAGTTGGTTGGATGAGGTTTAAACAACCTGGTCTAGCTGGAGGTGTCCCTGCCCCTGGCAGGGGGGGTTGGAACTCGATGCTCTTTGAGGTCCCTTCCAATCCTAACCATTCGATGATTCTATTCTATCATTCTATAATATTACAAAGAAATACTCTACTTTAAGGGTGGTGAGACACTGGAACAGGTTGCCCAGAGAAGCTGTGGATGCCCCATCCCTGAAAGTTGGTTGGATGAGGTTTAAGCAACCTGGTCTAGCTGGAGGTGTCCCTGCCCATGGCAGAGGGGTTGGAACTATATAATCTTTAAGGTCCATTCCAACTCTAGCCATTCTATGATTCTGTGACTCAGTCCTGATGTTGTTAGAGCAGCAAGACATGGCGAGAGCGGGCCATTCCACAGCCTTCCCTCATTCCCCTTCCCCCATTTTGCAGTCTGAGGTCAGAACCTCCTGCTCCGTAGGCAGTAGCAACGATGGCTGAGCAGGCCTTTAAAAGACCGCAAGAGAAGCAGACTTGACGTGGACTCATGGGGAAGGAGCCAACAGAAATGAGAAGAGGCAGCCAAAGGTCACTCTGGCCTGCCAGCTGTAAAAACAATCCAAGTGACATGGCAATAAAATCTAGGCTTGGGAGCAACCTCCTCTGGCTCCTGATGCTGTACTCGCTTCCCCCTCCCCGCTCCCGCCTACTGCCCGCACGGAAGAGGTAAGGCAGCCAGCAGGAGGGATGAGGCAGGGAGCAAGGGTTGCACAGAGGGAGAGGATGCTCTGTCTGGCAAAGGCCAACGATGATGGGGGGTGGGGGCAGCCACCGCAGGCCGTTGAGATCGAGCTTTTTAAGTACATTTCAGCATAGCACGTTTGCTCCTAAGAAATCTAATATCCTTTGGGTCAGTGCAGGCCAACTGTTAGATATAAAGAATTCATAGCACTTGCAATCCCCAGATGAACCATTTTCAATTCTTCATGTTTCTGAAAAACCGTTGTGTCGATCTATCAGCGGTGGCTGTGCTGCATAACGAGGGCCGTCTCCTGCCTTAATGCCAAAGTGTAAATATTGCATTGCAGCAAGCAGCAGTAGATAATGCATAATAATGAGCTGGGTTTGTTATGTGATGCGCTATCCAGAGCCCTTGAAAACAATGCATCAGCTTTAAAAAAAAAACCAAAAAAAACAGAAAGAGAGGGAGAGAGAGAAATATTTTCTCCAGAAAAAGAAAATAGCCTTTGCGCTGGATGTAGAAGTGAAATAACCGTTTACAATTCTGAAAAATAGATGACATGGTCAGAAACATGAAGACAAGGATAAAAGACCAATTCTGATCTGATGAGCCATTGGAGTCATCCGTATAAATTCACTTAGACACCAGCAGAGCTCTAAGCAGAGTTGAATTTTCATGCTGGAAAGATGGATGTTTTTATATAGTCTCCTCATTCCTATTTTATGGGAAAGGAATTCTAGTCTCAGCACATGATTAAATATGATGAAAAGAAACATTGTTTGAGCCAATAGTAATCAAGTGCTAGTTTCATGATTTTCATAGTTAATTTTTCCAGTTCTCATCAGTAATGTATTTTTCCTCTCTCAAACGGCAAGGTATAGCACTTTAATGGCTGTCAATCATCTCGCATTGTAAACTACAAGCACTTTAGGAATTACTGAACCAGTGTTTGGCAGAGGCTAACAAAATCACATCAATGCAGTGTGAAGAATCTGATTCACGCATCTTCATCCAAGAATTTTAACAACATGGGCCAAAATGAAGGGCAGTTTTCTCTCTTCTTAATGTGCATTACATTAAAGTATTTGTGGCAGAAAACATGCCAACGGCTAATGTTCGAGTTTCTCACTGCCGAAGAGATGTGATGTTTGCAGGTACTTACATGAATCCCACCTGATTCCCCAATGCTCTTGCAGAAGTCCCTTGCCTGTACAGCTCTTAGCAACTCAGATGGGACCGAGTACTGACAAGCTGCTGAATATCATCAGTTTTCACCATAAGCCGTGGGAACTAACGGAGCTCTGCATCTTTCAGGATTCAATTCTGAAGGTGCCAGTAGTTCCATAATTCAATCCACTAAGAAACAGGCTGAAAAACCATTTCATACAGATCAACACACAGACTAGGCAGCAATATCTCTTACTCATAGCAAGGCAAGGACCTAGATGCCAAAGGCTCTGCAATATATATTTTTTCACAGGCTGTCATAATGCTGTTTCCAGGTGTTTATTCCCTTCTGAGGTATCCAGGACAATAAAAATTTGATAGGTAGGCAAATCCTCAAAGATTTTCTTAATTAACTTTGCAATGAAGAAGAAGATCTGTATTAACCCAGTTCAATCCCAGAAAAATCCAGAAAGTCCAATAGTACTTATGTCTTTGAAACAGTTGTACTTGGTCTGAGATTTTTCTCATCCAAATTTAACCATCTACATTTAGATTTCTAGCCTTTACTAATCATCTAGGTTTCCTCAACAGTACGTGGAGATAAGTACAAAGGGAAAGACCTGCCTCTTTCTGTTGACTGTAGAGAGGGCACAGAAATCTACTTTTGGCCAATAATAAACCAGCTAATCACACTACAAAATACTTCTACATTTAATTTTAAAACTTTCAACATAGATATTTTTTCCCAGCATATGCTAAATAAGAATACAATGCAGTAAGAACACTTAGGGGGTTACTTAACATTAGAAGTGAAGATCGACTCCAGGAGTAGATCATACCCCCTAGGAATTCAGTACAGAAAAAGAAGTTTGTTTCAGAAAAAAATACAGTTTGAGCCATGTCTTAAGAAACGTAACAACAAATATGTAAGACTTAGTGCAAGATGCCTTAAATGGATAAAACTAGGGAACAAAGAGACAGTGTGCTATTGGGAAGCCTGACAATAGAATCCAGGGACTTCCTGGGCATATGGATTAATCTTTATCTAAATAAAGCCATAAAGAAACAAGAGTGATTAAAAAAGGAACCAAACATAGAATCATAGAATCATAGAATGGTTAGGGTTGGAAGGGACCTCAAAGAGGTCAAAAACACACAAACCCCACTCCAACAAGCAAACAAAATAAGATCACAAATAATTGAACATCATATTTTCTGTTTTCCATTTCTCATTCTGAAAGAAATTTCTTCTAAACACATATGGTGGGAAAAAAAAAAAAAGAGATTCCTTGAGCAGAGTTGCTATCACTAACCATCTTACTTTGTCGGAACTCCAAAAACTTATCAAGCTCCATCTTAGAATTAATTATATTGATGGTTTATAGTATTTTTCTTATAATTTAAGAATAGATAGCATATGAAAAAAAACCCCATAAGTCGCAATGGATGCAATTTATAACTTCTAAAATGGACATTAAATTTTGCATCCTTCCATTTCCACATCAAATTGATGTATTTTGTACAGTGCATTGGAAACTAACTGCTTATTGCAATTCTGCCTGTTGTTATTTGTTAGTATGTCCTACTACCAGAGACTTCTAACTAGAAAACTAATTTTTAATCCACTCAGGCATTACACCATTGGATTGTCTCACTTGTGTGTTGGTATTTTTGGAAGACTTTATACAATCTGAGGAGGCATGTGTAAGCAGAGGAAGGTGGAAGGTGGAAGGTGAAAATACAGAGGTACGAAAACTTAAAACACAGAGAAAAGAACAGGAAAGCTAAAGAGCAATTAGTCTTCTAGTAAGAAGGATTATCATGGTCAAATCTTGGACCTGGTCCCTGATGACAGATCAAGCCAACACAGGCATAGAAAAATGCATGGCAGAGCACGATTCTGTAGCAGACAGGACGTCAAATTGGGATGTCTACTGTCACTCAACAAGTCTTTCTCTACTTTTGTTCTGTGAAAGTGAAATGGAAATTTTCAGTTTTGGATAGGTGTTGAGAAAAAATTAACTAAATCTTTTTAATGCCTTCAGCTGTAACAGTTGATAATCGCTCTTACAGTGTGATATAATTTTATATAATAAAATAATACCTTTTACCCAACAGGGGCAAAGGCAGTCCATCACCTCTCCTGTATCCCTGTTTACTTTTTATTTTGTGAGAACAACAAGTACATATAGGTTACATCCTTTCTAATGCATTCCTTTGAACTAAAATGCAATAAAGTTCACACTCCATCTTGCTTTCTAATTCAGTGCTTAACCAGCTTTGAAAATTCACTTACAGTATCAGAATTTAGCCACCATCTTTATTCTTCTAAGCAAGACACATTTTGGAAACATATTTTGGTCCTGAGCAACTTTCAAAGACCTTCCAGTAATTAAAAACACTGACAGCTTTCAGATATAATGTGAATACAGAAAAGTTCAACTCTACTAAGGGGAAGCAAATATTTTATTATCCACTGATCTTTGCATATGGATTGTGTGAAGCACCACATCATCTCCCCGGAGTCTAACTTAGAAGTGCCAAAAAAAAATATAAAAAAAATTTTATTCATTTTGACTAAAATAAAGGGAGATATCTGATGTCACAGAGACAGAATTTTAAGTTACCCAGGAGTAGTCTTAAGTATTTCAAAATTGACATTTCTGTGTCTTAATATTACTTTAGTGTTAATTTTAGTGTCAAAAAAATTCTTACATTAAACAGTCCTCTGTGATTTCCAATGGTCAAAATGTAAGTACTAGTAAATTGGTAACATTTTCAACTTGTCTGAAAAGTTTTTTAGGCATTTAGTTCCGTATTTTAAGTACTCTGGATTCTGTCCTGTGACCATTGCTGTGAGGGGAAGGTTTACATAATTCACATATGCCTTTGAAGGAAAAATAGGCCTTGGAAGTGCTAAACATCCATAGAAGTTAATGAGTTCTGGTTAAAACAGTGGCAAATGCTCATCTGGGAAACTACACATCATTTGGATGACTTAAGATCAGCTTCTATATTAAAACAGAAGACAGCTCACTGCTGGATTCTAAGAAAATACTGAAGTTTTGTGCTCAAAACATAGCTTTAGAAGCCAAGAAATCTTCAGTTTTATTATCAGTTGAGCTAATGACTCCCACGGTGGCCACAGGAGCTTAATACATCTCTCTGCCTTTGTTTGTATATCTGATATTTATTGTAGCACATTACTAGCATGAGAAATATTTAAAATGCAGGGTACATTTGCTTTCTTTTGTAAATTTTTCAGAAAAAATAAATAAATCTGCTTTGTCAAAGCCAAAATTTGAAAAACAAATAAAAGCAATGGTAAAATGTTTTATATAAAGAATATTTTAACTTAAATTTTGCACTTATCAGAAAAATGCCCATTACATTTCATTTGAAGAAAAAAAAAGAAAGAAAAATTAATCAGAATGAACCCTTTCTTGAGTTTTGTTTTTTTTTTATTTTTTTAATTAAACAAGAACTTTTCAGTTACTTGGTGTTAGTATTTGAATCCCAGGTATGGGATAGCAGCGATCAATTTTTGAATTTCACCAAATTATTTTGTAATTGCTGCATTGATTTTACCTGTCATTATTGCTCTGCCTGGGAGGAATGAAAGAAATATTACCATGCAAATAGTCTAGTAAAAAGATATATTTATTTAGTCATAAAGCATAGACTAAACAGTGCTTATTAGTTAAAGTTTTGGGTGGCAATGCTGTTTAATATTTAGCATCTGCAGACACAAAAGTTAATGCTGACAGTGTGACAGATATAAAATTAGATGTATTTATAAAACAAGTGGAGAAACTGTTGTCCTCAAAATACCTTCTGTCAGAAAATACCCAGGTGTATAACTGATATAACCACTGGGTTTGAATTTATATTTGTAGAAAAACTGAGTACAGCTCTGTATCCAACTGCTTTTGTTGTCAATAGACCCTGGAAACATCATGTGTCTTCCAGCCTTTCCAAAAGGAAGGCTAATAGAGAAAGAAAAAGATGTTCCTTTGCTGTCAGAGCGCATCATGCTTCTTTTCCATCCTGCAAAGTGGAACCTGTGGCTTGAGGAGCTCTGATTGTCATATTGGGCAATTGGGCAATTGCCAGTGGTTTCACAAGGCATTTATATGAATGTCTCCAATGAGCTGTGAGATAGCATGAGTTCATCTGCGGGCTGCTAGACCAATTCCAGGCATCAGTTGAGGTCAGAGGCCTATAAAATATTTAAATTTCCTTTTTCATCTCTAGAATATCAAGGAAAGTAGCTGCACACTCTAGAGAATGAGAATACTCTGTATCTACTCTTTCCATCTGATGAGTCCCTCTGTATCTTTTATACTTACTGGAATCATTGCTTACACAGCATGATTTCCTTTCCCACCCTCTAACATAGAGCATTTTATTAGCAGAGTTTGAGGATTTGCCGGGATACCAGGATCTCAATCTTTAAGATCCAGACTTTAACGTAGATCATATTTTATGATATCATATCTTAAATAAGAAAGATTCCCAAGGTGAATATTAAAATATATAACAATGCATGGGAAAATTAAAGAAAGCTGCATGCACTCCTTTTATCCATTTTAACATTCAGACAACCTATCTCTGCCCCTGAATGAACAATTTTGAAACAAATTTGAACAGAAATTTGAAAAGAAATACAAAATAGTCTTGGGTCAGTCAATCAATAGGCCTTTGAAAAAGAGCGTTGGACCTTTTTCGTCGCCAGTGTCCAGCCCAGTATTCAGGATTCCTATTTATGCATCCACAGCTTCTTCAGAGACACAGAAGATATCTAAGCAGTATCAGGCTCATTAGAGATTGCAACTGACTATGTTATGCTGATACCAGTCACCAAAGATATTTTGAAAATGGGGATGTTTTAGTGATGATGTAGAAATTTCTGCCAATGACAAATTCTTTCCTGTTTTCAAGCTGTAGATTGAATAGATTCTTAGCTGTATGGTAAGTGTTCTGACTTTCATAAATGAAACAGTTTATAGGGTTGACCTGACCTAGAAGCATTTTACTAGGGAGCAACAGCTGACTGTTGAATCTTCTTGTGTGTGGAAAGCATTTCTCCTAATCTGTTTGTTATTGAGACAGGACCAAAGCAGAAGAAAATATTCGTAGGTGAGCAACAGCAATGCTATGACTTAACCAGAGTGCACGATTAAACCTGGAGACTGGCTGTAGGTTTCCTGAGTTGTGTTCTGAGTCCCAGATCACAAAATTCTAGCACTTCTCAGAAATATATATCTAGAGAAAAGCAGACTGGTCAACACAGGAAAAGCAGCACTTAACAATTTCAGCAAGCCCTGGGTACAATGCGAGGGAAGCAAGGATATCGCTCAATGATTTAGAATTCATGTATTATAATAGAACAACATGGCAACATAAAGCTGATTTTTATGGCCAAAACAACATTCCACATAAAATTCTGACATATCAATTTAACATTGTTATTTGCTTCTGCTCTGGATTTTGGGACTGATGCTGTTTATGCATTTTCAAAAACATCTTGAATTAATATTCAGTGTTTACTAAGCCCGTTGGATTTCCTGATGTAATTTGCATTAGCTCATAGCAGCAGGGGCCTCGGGAGAGCCAGTACCAAAGAATTAAATAGTAAAACAAAGGCTTTGATCTGTTAAAAAATAGGATCTCCTTCACCTTTGCTATATGATCATCTGTGAAAAGAAGTAAAACCAAATAAGTTACATCCATTCTTTATTCCATTACTAAATAAAACATTGTAGCTCTTGTTAAGAGAATATTTTCATGGCAGCATATTTGAACACCAGTGATGACTGAGTATTTGACAATTTTCCACGATGAAATCTTCAGCCTTGCCATGCTTGTTACTAAGGGCTTCTGAAGGCTTTCAGCTAAGCCAAATACCCAGCAAAGGATGGGTTTGTAGCATTAAAAGGTGCTTTGGGAGATCTGAGATTCAAGCCCAACCCAGAAAGAAACCTTTTTTTGGTAACCTTTTTTGTAACCTCGGAGAAGTCATTTAGTCTGCTGGTTCCTGTTTTTCATCTAGTAAATGTCTTGTTTGTTTACAGGCAGGATTGCTGCAGGAAAGATTGGGAGCTGTTATATAAACTCATATCTGTACAGCAGATGTTAAGATGGGCCAATTCTGTCTTTTATGGACTTTTTCTTTTGCAAATACATTGTGAACCTTGACCTGTCAGCCATTACCCTAAAACACCAAGAGAAACAATATTCATAAATATTTATATTTAGTGCTTCAGATTGCCCTTGTGTTGCCCTCCATCTGAGAGTAGGATTGGTATTACAAACCTTATATGGTCTGAGAGAGATTCCAGAAATCATCACACCATGAAGTTGTATGCTAAGATTCCAGACCAAACAGGATGTGTATGATGGACCAGTGTGAATTTTCAGCATCAATCCTGAATATCTGCAGATCAATGAAGAGATGCATCTTCAACTCACCTCCCGCACTGACATCACTGAACATCATAATCAGCTAAAGATAACGTGTTAGCTGTGTTTTTGATAAGGCCACAGTTCCTTTCAACAGAAAGCCAGAGATACCTCACACACTACACTGACTTTTGAATCTTTGAATTACATCCTGGACTAGGTCTTGGACCAAAGTCTTCAGCAATAAAACTTTTCAAGGTGTCTATAAAAGCTGGCATCCCTTAATACAAAGTTCACGTAAGCATTTCATGTGCTCTGAACACCTTTCACAGTTAAGTGAAACTGAAAATTTTTAACTAGATGTGCTGATATTAGACAATATTGCAAAGTTAAATTTCTTTAACTAAAACAAGTCCTTTTTAGGGTAAGCAGCTTTTGCGTTCATGAGATAATAGTTTAACAGTGATAAGTTTAACAGTGATGTGCAAGTTAAGTGAATAATGAAAGACATTGTCAAATGTATTTAAAAATACTGAGGTGTTCATCAAATAAATGATTCAATCTATGTTACAGTACCTATCTTTGCAGGTATTTTTACCACCAGAGAGGCTATCTGGCAGCCATATTTTTTATTGTTAATTTATTAATGATACTTTCATACCTGAGGCCTTACAGAATACTACATAGCACCTTTTATCTAAGGATCTAATAATGATTCACAAAGATTAAGCATCATAACATCCCTCTGAAGAAAGTAGGCTGGACAGTATAGTTGTACTGTACTGAGTTGTATACAACTACTGTAAATATAAACTCAGCACTCAAATGAACTTGAATTTTACTCCCTATGCTTCAGGGGTTTAAATCTCAAACTCTCAGTTCTTGTAATTTGTGGAGGAACTTCTAGGAAAAAAGGATGAGAGAGAAATTAAGTCTCAAAATCACTGAGTCCAAATAATTTTCAATTGACTGCTCCACCACCGGTCATTTTTATTGTGGGATCTGAGGAGTTCACCAACAGCTCTCATTTTGCTGCACTGAATCAAGTTGGAAAATCATTTAAGAAGGTCTTCTTCCAAGATAGCTTTGTGGCAGGTGTTTAAACATATGGACAGTGCCTTTGATCTAAGTTTCTAGATAGATGGGAAACCTGTGCTATGTTTTAATACATGTTGCACTTGACCAGGTCCGTGGTATCAGAAACTTACAGTGCCATTCATATGAGTTTTATGATTCTTCCTTAATCTCTAATAAAAATGGGAGTTAATGTATCCCAGAGTGGAGCTGAAAACACAAGTTGTAGTGTACAGTAATAAGCCTGTCCTTCCTACTGTTTAGAGACAGATGAAACTGTTCATCTTCTCAAGTGCTCAGTGAACTTGTGGCAATGTATGGGAACAACTCATGTCACCTGCATATAGCATCCCTCTGGGTGATTGTAGTGAGACTTTCTGTTTTGAAAATATGCAGATGCCCATTTTACTAAAGGCTTAAACAAAGGCAGGGATCTTAAATTACTTGTCTGAGCTAATAATAGTCTGTAGAAGAAACATTCCCAATAGAATGTTTCAACTACTGGGTTGGTTTTGCTCTTTTCCTTTATTTTTTGTTTGAGAAATACAAATGAAAGTGCCACCAACCTGCCAACACTGACTGCTCAGACCTAGGGAAGCAGAACATCAGTTTTATACGCATATATTCCAGGCTCACTAGCATCTTGCCCTCAGCTTTTTCTCTTGTATGACAAGCACGATCAAATATACAGAAACCAAGCGAAACAATACCCACAAAATCTTGCCACACAGCCTATGGAAAGAACTTGTCTGAACACAACGGGGAAGCAGTGCATGCAGCATGCTGCTCTTGAACACTGAGGTTTCATTTCTGATCTGGACAGTCAAGTTGGGAATTGTGTCTGTGATAATAATGGCATCAGGCAGAGTGAAGCTATTTTTAAAAGAACTGCCTGCAGGCCAAAGGGTAGCCCCCAAGGGGAAAAATAATCAGCTCTGCCTTCTTTACATTTAAGCCTACAGCACTGTCAGGGCCTGACAGTACTGGCCAGCATTCATTTAACATAAGCAAAGAGAAGTAAAAAATAAATACAGGAGAAAGATAAGTATGCATTGGATCGACAAATGTCCCTGACTCTAGTGTTAACCTTTGCATGGCTGAACCAAAGCCCAGCATACAAATGATGGATGCAAAACTCCCTTGCACACCTGCAGCATTAGAGAAATTCATCTCCAAAGACAAATGTTTCTATGAAGATTTCAGTTTAAATAATATGGAATGGATGCAAGGCGGAGCTTGCTATCTAATTTTAAACTGACAACACAGTTCCCCAAAAATATTTTGCTTATTTTAAAAATCACTAAGAGGAGTAAAAGGTAGAAAAAGGTAGAGATGATCTGATATAACTTTTAACTGCCATGTCTAAGCTAACCAGTGAGTAGTCTAAAGAGGGAAATAGGCAAATAGGCATTCATAGGTTCACAGGACTGAAGGATAATTCAGGTTGGAAGTGATATCGGAAAGTGCCCTTGTCCAAAATCTTTCTCAGGCTATTCCTAGGATGCTTTCAGTTATATCCTAAAGGGATGTCTAAAGGGGTGAGGGACATTGCATCATACAGCTGCTGATCCCCAGAGAGCCAGGGAAATTGGATCTAATAAGGATGCCTGCATTGTGGACATCTAAATGAGGCAAAATGAATCTCACCCCCAATGCATAGTGTTTCTCCAGATGCAGGGTTCAGAGCAGGAAGAAGTAAGAATTCTGCAGAAATACCTCAGCTTGCCCAAAGGTAAAGGAACACAGTAGAGAGCTACAGGATATTATAAGGATATTAAAGGAAGAAGTTGCTTCACATGAGATCTTCTGTGATCACAATTTGGTAAGTGCGAAGGGACACAGGGAGTTCCCCCAATTTTGAAATGTAGCAGCCCAGACTTTCTGTGCAAGCAAAGCAAGTTCCAACAATCGCTAACATGAGTTCTAGCAAATACTTGTACTTTGTACTCTTATTATTTAAAGGTTTATTTGAAACACTTACAAAGGTCAATCTGGCTAGATTAAGGCTGTGACTTTTAAAAGCTAGTTGGGAATCCTGAACCCAGTCCCAATGGCACATAAAGCAATTTCTATTCATAAGTGGTCCATTAAGATGTCATGCTTAATATAAAATTCTAGTCCTTGTACCACTAAGTTGCTTTATTGTCACAGCTTGGCATTTTGCATTGCTTAACCACTACAAAGAAAGAACAGCGTGTTTTCAATAGACTACCTGAGACATAAAGAACTAACCTATATTTACTTCCAAAATCTTTTCTACAAGTACAAAATAATATTGACTGCAGACCCATAATTACTTTCCTCTGAAATTACTAGTCAGTGTTGATAAGAAACTGGTGATATTCTACAGGAATTGCTTTAGAAAGGGGCACAGAGATGGAGTAGGCCTTTGATGTTAAGTATTGAAACTTGTTTCTTCTATTGCCTTTTAAATGAGTGAATGCAGGGACTCCGGTCATTGATGAAATTTTGTCATTTAAATAGTTAAAGGAAAATGAACAAACACAATCTCAAAAAGTCGTGAAGTTAACAAACCAAAAGTAAGTTCCCAAGCACTAACTGCAAGGAGAAGAAACAGTGGATCATTTCTTATCCAATTAATATCTACTTAGAAGCTTATGCCCTGATGTGCACATGTAACTCTATTTAATGTTAATGAAAGTTACGTGCATGCTATGGAGAAGGCTAGACTTCTTAAAAGGGGTTGTTCAAATTGCTTCATACAGATACAGGGTCAAAGATTAATCATTCAATTTGGCTTCCTCTGCATTACAAAAAAAAAAAAAAAAAAAAAAAAAAAAAAAAAAAAAAAAAAAAAAAAAAAAAAAAAAACACAACACACAAAAAACCCAAAAATAAAAAAAAAC